>NW_028323123.1:0-347316 GCF_009617815.1 Ciona robusta
AAACATGAAAAAAATTGATTTTTTTTTGGTTTTTTTTGCATAAAAATTGTAGTTGTACCGTTATAAACTTGAAATTTTTTTAAAAAAAATTTTGCAAAAAAAAAAAAATTGTTGTAAAAACTTATGTTAAAATTTTTTTTTAATAAAATTTAATTTTTTATTGTTTAAAACAAGTAACTGTACAGTTTTAACTAAAACATTTTTTTGAATTTCTTAGGGAAACATGAAAAAAAAAAAAATTGTTGTAAAAACTTATTTAAAAATTTTTTTTTTTTTAAAAATTAATTTTTTTATTGTTTAAAACAAGTAACTGTACAGTTTTAACTAAAACATTTTTTTGAATTCTTTAGGGAAACATGAAAAAAATTGATTTTTTTTTGTTTTTTTGCATAAAAATTGTAGTTGTACCGTTATAAACTTAAAATTTTTTTAAAAAAATTTTGCAAAAAAAATAAAAAATTGTTGTAAAAACTTATGTTAAAATTTTTTTTTTACTAAAATTTAATTTTTTTTATTGTATAAAACAAGTAACTGTACAGTTTTATTTAAAACATTTTTTTGGATTCCTTTGGGAAACATGAAAAAATTGATTTTTTTTTGTTTTTTTTGCATAAAAATTGTAGTTGTACCGTTATAAACTTAAAATTTTTTTTAAAAAATTTTGCAAAAAAAAAAAAAATTGATGTAAAAACTTATGTTAAAATTTTTTTTTTAATAAAACTTAATTTTTTTTATTGTTTAAAACAAGTAACTGTACAGTTTTAACTAAAACATTTTTTTGAATTCCTTAAGAAAACATGAAAAAATGATTTTTTTTTTGTTTTTTGCATAAAAATTGTAGTTGTACCGTTATAAACTTAAAATTTTTTTTAAAAAATTTTGCAAAAAAAAAAAAATTGTTGTAAAAACTTATGTTAAAATTTTTTTTTAATAAAATTTATTTTTTTTATTGTTTAAAACAAGTAACTGTACAGTTTTAACTAAAACATTTTTTTGAATTCCTTTGAAAAACATGAAAAAATTGATTTTCTTTTGTTTTTTTGCATAAAAATTGTAGTTGTACCGTTATAAACTTAAATTTTTTTTAAAAAAATTTTGCAAAAAAAAAAAAATTGTTGTAAAAACTTATGTTAAAATTTTTTTTTTCCTAAAATTTAATTTTTTTATTATTTAAAACAAGTAACTGTACAGTTTTAACTAAAACATTTTTTTGAATTCCTTTGGGAAACATGAAAAAATTGATTTTTTCTTTGTTTTTTTTGCATAAAAATTGTAGTTGTACCGTTATAAACTTAAAAATTTTTTTAAAAAATTTTGCAAAAAAAAAAAATTGTTGTAAAAACTTATGTTAAATTTTTTTTTAATAAAATTTAATTTTTTTATTGTTTAAAACAAGTAACTGTACAGTTTTATTTAAAACATTTTTTTTAATCCTTTGGGAAACATGAAAAAAATGATTTTTTTTTTGTTTTTTTTGCATAAAAGTTGTAGTTGTACCGTTATAAACTTAAAATTTTTTTAAAAAAATTTTGCAAAAAAAAAAAAAAATTTTTGTAAAAACTAATGTTAAAAATTTTTTTTTAATAAAAATTAATTTTTTTATTGTTTAAAACAAGTAACTGTACAGTTTTATTTAAAACATTATTTTGAATTCCTTTGGAAAACATGAAAAAATTGATTTTTTTTTGTTTTTTTGCATAAAAATTGTAGTTGTACCATTATAAACTTAAAAATTTTTTAAAAAACTTTTGCAAAAAAAAAAAAATTGTTGTAAAAACTAATGTTAAAAATTTTTTTGTTAATAAAAATTAATTTTTTTATTGTTTAAAACAAGTAACTGTACAGTTTTATTTAAAACATTTTTTTGAATTCCTTTAGGAAACATGAAAAAATTGATTTTTTTTGTTTTTTTGCATAAAATTTGTAGTTGTACCATTATAAACTTAAAATTTTTTTAAAAAAATTTTGCAAAAAAAAAAAAAAAATTTTGTAAAAACTAATGTTAAAAATTTTTTTTTAATAAAAATTAATTTTTTTATTGTTTAAAACAAGTAAATGTACAGTTTTATTTAAAACATTTTTTTGAATTCCTTTAGGAAACATGAAAAAATTGATTTTTTTTGTTTTTTTTGCATAAAAATTGTAGTTGTACCATTATAAACTTAAAATTTTTTTAAAAAAATTTTGCAAAAAAAAAAAAATTGTTGTAAAAACTAATGTTAAAAATTTTTTTTTAATAAAAATTAATTTTTTTATTGTTTAAAACAAGTAACTGTACAGTTTTATTTAAAACATTTTTTTGAATTCCTTTGGGAAACATGAAAAAATTGATTTTTTTTTGTTTTTTGCATAAAAATTGTAGTTGTACCATTATAAACTTAAAATTTTTTAAAAAAAATTTTGCAAAAAAAAAAAAATTTTTGTAAAAACTAATGTTAAAAATTTTTTTTAATAAAAATTAATTTTTTATTGTTTAAAACAAGTAACTGTACAGTTTTATTTAAAACATTTTTTTGAATTCCTTTGGGAAACATGAAAAAAAATGATTTTTTTTTGTTTTTTTGCATAAAAATTGTAGTTGTACCATTATAAACTTAAAATTTTTTTTTTTAAATTTTGCAAAAAAAAAAAAAATTTTTGTAAAAACTAATGTTAAAAATTTTTTTTTAATAAAAATTAATTTTTTTATTGTTTAAAACAAGTAACTGTACAGTTTTATTTAAAACATTTTTTTGAATTCCTTTGGGAAACATGAAAAAATTGATTTTTTTAATGTTTTTTTGCATAAAAATTGTAGTTGTACCATTATAAACTTAAAATTTTTTTTTTAAATTTTGCAAAAAAAAAAAATTGTTGTAAAAACTAATGTTAAAAATTTTTTTTTAATAAAAATTAATTTTTTTATTGTTTAAATCAAGTAACTGTACAGTTTTATTTAAAACATTTTTTTGAATTCCTTTGGAAAACATGAAAAAATTGATTTTTTTTTTGTTTTTTTGCATAAAAATTGTAGTTGTACCATTATAAACTTAAAATTTTTTTTAAAAAATTTTGCAAAAAAAAAAAAAATTGTTGTAAAAACTAATGTTAAAAATTTTTTTTTAATAAAAATTAATTTTTTTATTGTTTAAAACAAGTAACTGTACAGTTTTATTTAAAACATTTTTTTGAATTCCTTTGGGAAACATGAAAAAATTGATTTTTTTTTGTTTTTTTGCATAAAAATTGTAGTTGTACCATTATAAACTTAAAATTTTTTAAAAAAAATTTTGCAAAAAAAAAAAAAAGTTTTGTAAAAACTAATGTTAAAAATTTTTTTGTTAATAAAAATTAATTTTTTTATTGTTTAAAACAAGTAACTGTACAGTTTTATTTAAAACATTTTTTTGAATTCCTTTAGGAAACATGAAAAAATTGATTTTTTTTGTTTTTTTGCATAAAAATTGTAGTTGTACCATTATAAACTTAAAATTTTTTTAAAAAAATTTTGCAAAAAAAAAAAAAAAATTTTGTAAAAACTAGTGTTAAAAATTTTTTTTAATAAAAATTAATTTTTTTATTGTTTAAAACAAGTAACTGTACAGTTTTATTTAAAACATTTTTTTGAATTCCTTTAGGAAACATGAAAAAATTGATTTTTTTTTGTTTTTTTGCATAAAAATTGTAGTTGTACCATTATAAACTTAATTTTTTTTAAAAAAAATTTTGCAAAAAAAAAAAAAATTGTTGTAAAAACTAATGTTAAAAATTTTTTTTAATAAAAATTAATTTTTTATTGTTTAAAACAAGTAACTGTACAGTTTTATTTAAAACATTTTTTTGAATTCCTTTGGGAAACATGAAAAAATTGATTTTTTTTTGTTTTTTTGCATAAAAATTGTAGTTGTACCATTATAAACTTAAAATTTTTTAAAAAAAATTTTGCAAAAAAAAAAAAAATTGTTGTAAAAACTAATGTTAAAAATTTTTTTTTAATAAAAATTAATTTTTTTATTGTTTAAAACAAGTAACTGTACAGTTTTATTTAAAACATTTTTTAAATTCCTTTGGGAAACATGAAAAAATTGATTTTGTTTGTTTTTTTGCATAAAAATTGTAGTTGTACCATTATAAACTTAAAATTTTTTTAAAAAAATTTTGCAAAAAAAAAAAAAGAATTTTGTAAAAACTAATGTTAAAAATTTTTTTTTAATAAAAATTAATTTTTTTATTGTTTAAAACAAGTAACTGTACAGTTTTATTTAAAACATTTTTTTGAATTCCTTTAGGAAACATGAAAAAATTGATTTTTTTTTTGTTTTTTTGCATAAAAATTGTAGTTGTACCATTATAAACTTAAAATTTTTTTAAAAAAATTTTGCAAAAAAAAAAAAAATTGTTGTAAAAACTAATGTTAAAAATTTTTTTTAATAAAAATTAATTTTTTTATTGTTTAAAACAAGTAACTGTACAGTTTTATTTAAAACATTTTTTTGAATTCCTTTGGGAAACATGAAAAAATTGATTTTTTTTTGTTTTTTTGCATAAAAATTGTAGTTGTACCATTATAAACTTAAAATTTTTTAAAAAAAATTTTGCAAAAAAAAAAAAATTTTTGTAAAAACTAATGTTAAAAATTTGTTTTAATAAAAATTAATTTTTTTATTGTTTAAAACAAGTAACTGTACAGTTTTATTTAAAACATTTTTTTGAATTCCTTTGGGAAACATGAAAAAATTGATTTTTTTTTGTTTTTTTGCATAAAAATTGTAGTTGTACCATTATAAACTTAAAATTTTTTTTTTTTAATTTTGCAAAAAAAAAAAAAAATTTTTGTAAAAACTAATGTTAAAAATTTTTTTTAATAAAAATTAATTTTTTTATTGTTTAAAACAAGTAACTGTACAGTTTTATTCAAAACATTTTTTTGAATTCCTTTGGGAAACATGAAAAAATTGATTTTTTTTTATGTTTTTTTGCATAAAAATTGTAGTTGTACCATTATAAACTTAAATTTTTTTTTTTAAATTTTGCAAAAAAAAAAATTGTTGTAAAAACTAATGTTAAAAATTTTTTTTAATAAAAATTAATTTTTTTATTGTTTAAAACAAGTAACTGTACAGTTTTATTTAAAACATTTTTTTGAATTCCTTTGGGAAACATGAAAAAATTGATTTTTTTTTGTTTTTTTGCATAAAAATTGTAGTTATACCATTATAAACTTAAAATTTTTTAAAAAAAATTTTGCAAAAAAAAAAAAAAGTTTTGTAAAAACTAATGTTAAAAATTTTTTTGTTAATAAAAATTATTTTTTTTATTGTTTAAAACAAGTAACTGTACAGTTTTATTTAAAACATTTTTTTGAATTCCTTTAGGAAACATGAAAAAATTGATTTTTTTTGTTTTTTTGCATAAAAATTGTAGTTGTACCATTATAAACTTAAAATTTTTTTAAAAAAATTTTGCCAAAAAAAAAAAAATTTTCGTAATAACTAATGTTAAAAATTTTTTTTAATAAAAATTAATTTTTTTATTGTTTAAAACAAGTAACTGTACAGTTTTATTTAAAACATTTTTTTGAATTCCTTTGGGAAACATTAAAAAATTGATTTTTTTTGTTTTTTTGCATAAAAATTGTAGTTGTACCATTATAAACTTAAAATTTTTTTAAAAAAATTTTGCAAAAAAAAAAAAAAAATTTTGTAAAAACTAATGTTAAAAATTTTTTTTTAATAAAAATTAATTTTTTTATTGTTTAAAACAAGTAACTGTACAGTTTTATTTAAAACATTTTTTTGAATTCCTTTGGGAAACATGAAAAAAATGATTTTTTTTTGTTTTTTTGCATAAAAATTGTAGTTGTACCATTATAAACTTAAATTTTTTTTTTTAAATTTTGCAAAAAAAAAAAAAATTGTTGTAAAAACTAATGTTAAAAATTTTTTTTTAATTAAAATTATTTTTTTTATTGTTTAAAACAAGTAACTGTACAGTTTTATTTAAAACATTTTTTTGAATTCCTTTGGGAAACATGAAAAAATTGATTTTTTTTTGTTTTTTTTGCATAAAAATTGTAGTTGTACCATTATAAACTTAAAATTTTTTAAAAAAAATTTTGCAAAAAAAAAAAATTGTTGTAAAAAGTAATGTTAAAAATTTTTTTTTAATAAAAATTAATTTTTTTATTGTTTAAAACAAGTAACTGTACAGTTTTATTTAAAACATTTTTTTGAATTCCTTTGGGAAACATGAAAAAATTGATTTTTTTTGCATAAAAATTGTAGTTGTACCATTATAAACTTAAAATTTTTTTAAAAAAATTTTGCAAAAAAAAAAAAAAAATTTTGTAATAACTAATGTTAAAAGTTTTTTTTTAATAAAAAATATTTTTTTTATTGTTTAAAACAAGTAACTGTACAGTTTTATTTGAAACATTTTTTTGAATTCCTTTGGGAAACATGAAAAAATTGATTTTTTTTTTGTTTTTTTGCATAAAAATTGTAGTTGTACCATTATAAACTTAAAAATTTTTTAAAAAAATTTTGCAAAAAAAAAAAAAAATTTTTGTAAAAACTAATGTTAAAAATTTTTTTTTAATAAAAATTAATTTTTTTATTGTTTAAAACAAGTAACTGTACAGTTTTATTTAAAACATTTTTTTGAATTCCTTTGGGAAACATGAAAAAATTGATTTTTTTTTGTTTTTTTTGCATAAAAATTGTAGTTGTACCAATATAAACTTAAAATTTTTTTAAAAAAATTTTGCAAAAAAAAAAAAAAAATTTTGTAAAAACTAATGTTAAAAATTTTTTTTTAATAAAAATTAATTTTTTTATTGTTTAAAACAAGTAACTGTACAGTTTTATTTAAAACATTTTTTTGAATTCCTTTGGGAAACATGAAAAAATTGATTTTTTTTTGTTTTTTTGCATAAAAATTGTAGTTGTACCATTATAAACTTAAAATTTTTTTTAAAAAATTTTGCAAAAAAAAAAAAAAAATTTTGTAAAAACTAATGTTAAAAATTTTTTTTTAATAAAAATTAATTTTTTATTGTTTAAAACAAGTAACTGTACAGTTTTATTTAAAACATTTTTTTGAATTCCTTTAGGAAACATGAAAAAAATGATTTTTTTTTGTTTTTTTGCATAAAAATTGTAGTTGTACCATTATAAACTTAAAATTTTTTTAAAAAAATTTTGCAAAAAAAAAAAAAATTGTTGTAAATCTAATGTTAAAAATTTTTTTTTAATAAAAATTAATTTTATTATTGTTTAAAACAAGTAACTGTACAGTTTTATTTAAAACATTTTTTTGAATTCCTTTGGGAAACATGAAAAAATTGATTTTTTTTTGTTTTTTTGCATAAAAATTGTAGTTGTACCATTATAAACTTAAAATTTTTTAAAAAAAAGTTTGCAAAAAAAAAAAATTGTTGTAAAAACTAATGTTAAAAATTTTTTTTTAATAAAAAATAATTTTTCTATTGTTTAAAACAAGTAACTGTACAGTTTTATTTAAAACATTTTTTTGAATTCCTTTGGGAAACATGAAAAAATTGATTTTTTTTTGTTTTTTTGCATAAAAATTGTAGTTGTACCATTATAAACTTAAAATTTTTTTTAAAAAATTTTGCAAAAAAAAAAAAAATTGTTGTAAAAACTAATGTTAAAAATTTTTTTTTAATAAAAAATAATTTTTTTATTGTTTAAAACAAGTAACTGTACAGTTTTATTTAAAACATTTTTTTGAATTCCTTTGGGAAACATGAAAAAATTGATTTTTTTTGTTTTTTTGCATAAAAATTGTAGTTGTACCATTATAAACTTAAAATTTTTTAAAAAAATTTTGCAAAAAAAAAAAAAATTGTCGTAAAAACTAATGTTAAAAATTTTTTTTTAATAAAAAATATTTTTTTTTCTTGTTTAAAACAAGTAACTGTACAGTTTTATTTAAAACATTTTTTTGAATTCCTTTGGGAAACATGAAAAAATTGATTTTTTTTTGTTTTTTTGCATAAAAATTGTAGTTGTACCATTATAAACTTAAAAATTTTTTAAAAAAATTTTGCAAAAAAAAAAAAAAATTTTTGTAAAAACTAATGTTAAAAATTTTTTTTTAATAAAAATTAATTTTTTTATTGTTTAAAACAAGTAACTGTACAGTTTTATTTAAAACATTTTTTTGAATTCCTTTGGAAAACATGAAAAAATTGATTTTTTTTTGTTTTTTTGCCTAAAAATTGTAGTTGTACCATTATAAACTTAAAATTTTTTTAAAAAAATTTTGCAAAAAAAAAAAAAAATTTTTGTAAAAACTAATGTTAAAAATTTTTTTTTAATAAAAATTAATTTTTTTATTGTTTAAAACAAGTAACTGTACAACTTTATTTAAAACATTTTTTTGAATTCCTTTGGGAAACATGAAAAAATTGATTTTTTTTTGTTTTTTTGCATAAAAATTGTAGTTGTACCATTATAAACTTAAAATTTTTTAAAAAAAATTTTGCAAAAAAAAAAAAATTTTTGTAAAAACTAATGTTAAAAATTTGTTTTAATAAAAATTAATTTTTTTATTGTTTAAAACAAGTAACTGTACAGTTTTATTTAAAACATTTTTTTGAATTCCTTTGGGAAACATGAAAAAATTGATTTTTTTTTGTTTTTTTGCATAAAAATTGTAGTTGTACCATTATAAACTTAAAATTTTTTTTTTTAATTTTGCAAAAAAAAAAAAAAAATTTTTGTAAAAACTAATGTTAAAAATTTTTTTTTAATAAAAATTAATTTTTTTATTGTTTAAAACAAGTAACTGTACAGTTTTATTCAAAACATTTTTTTGAATTCCTTTGGGAAACATGAAAAAATTGATTTTTTTTTATGTTTTTTTGCATAAAAATTGTAGTTGTACCATTATAAACTTAAATTTTTTTTTTTTAAATTTTGCAAAAAAAAAAAATTGTTGTAAAAACTAATGTTAAAAATTTTTTTTTAATAAAAATTAATTTTTTTATTGTTTAAAACAAGTAACTGTACAGTTTTATTTAAAACATTTTTTTGAATTCCTTTGGGAAACATGAAAAAATTGATTTTTTTTTGTTTTTTTGCATAAAAATTGTAGTTATACCATTATAAACTTAAAATTTTTTAAAAAAAAATTTGCAAAAAAAAAAAAAAGTTTTGTAAAAACTAATGTTAAAAATTTTTTTGTTAATAAAAATTATTTTTTTTATTGTTTAAAACAAGTAACTGTACAGTTTTATTTAAAACATTTTTTTGAATTCCTTTAGGAAACATGAAAAAATTGATTTTTTTTGTTTTTTTGCATAAAAATTGTAGTTGTACCATTATAAACTTAAAATTTTTTTAAAAAAATTTTGCCAAAAAAAAAAAAATTTTCGTAATAACTAATGTTAAAAATTTTTTTTTAATAAAAATTAATTTTTTTATTGTTTAAAACAAGTAACTGTACAGTTTTATTTAAAACATTTTTTTGAATTCCTTTGGGAAACATTAAAAAATTGATTTTTTTTTGTTTTTTTGCATAAAAATTGTAGTTGTACCATTATAAACTTAAAATTTTTTTAAAAAAATTTTGCAAAAAAAAAAAAAAAATTTTGTAAAAACTAATGTTAAAAATTTTTTTTTAATAAAAATTAATTTTTTTATTGTTTAAAACAAGTAACTGTACAGTTTTATTTAAAACATTTTTTTGAATTCCTTTGGGAAACATGAAAAAAATGATTTTTTTTTGTTTTTTTGCATAAAAATTGTAGTTGTACCATTATAAACTTAAATTTTTTTTTTTTAAATTTTGCAAAAAAAAAAAAAAATTGTTGTAAAAACTAATGTTAAAAATTTTTTTTTAATTAAAATTATTTTTTTTATTGTTTAAAACAAGTAACTGTACAGTTTTATTTAAAACATTTTTTTGAATTCCTTTGGGAAACATGAAAAAATTGATTTTTTTTTGTTTTTTTTGCATAAAAATTGTAGTTGTACCATTATAAACTTAAAATTTTTTAAAAAAAATTTTGCAAAAAAAAAAAAATTGTTGTAAAAAGTAATGTTAAAAATTTTTTTTTAATAAAAATTAATTTTTTTATTGTTTAAAACAAGTAACTGTACAGTTTTATTTAAAACATTTTTTTGAATTCCTTTGGGAAACATGAAAAAATTGATTTTTTTTGCATAAATTTGTAGTTGTACCATTATAAACTTAAAATTTTTTTAAAAAAATTTTGCAAAAAAAAAAAAAAATTTTTGTAATAACTAATGTTAAAAGTTTTTTTTTAATAAAAAATATTTTTTTTATTGTTTAAAACAAGTAACTGTACAGTTTTATTTGAAACATTTTTTTGAATTCCTTTGGGAAACATGAAAAAATTGATTTTTTTTTGTTTTTTTGCATAAAAATTGTAGTTGTACCATTATAAACTTAAAAATTTTTTAAAAAAATTTTGCAAAAAAAAAAAAAAATTTTTGTAAAAACTAATGTTAAAAATTTTTTTTTAATAAAAATTAATTTTTTTATTGTTTAAAACAAGTAACTGTACAGTTTTATTTAAAACATTTTTTTGAATTCCTTTGGGAAACATGAAAAAATTGATTTTTGTTTGTTTTTTTGCATAAAAATTGTAGTTGTACCAATATAAACTTAAAATTTTTTTAAAAAAATTTTGCAAAAAAAAAAAAAAAAATTTTGTAAAAACTAATGTTAAAAATTTTTTTTTAATAAAAATTAATTTTTTTATTGTTTAAAACAAGTAACTGTACAGTTTTATTTAAAACATTTTTTTGAATTCCTTTGGGAAACATGAAAAAATTGATTTTTTTTTGTTTTTTTGCATAAAAATTGTAGTTGTACCATTATAAACTTAAAATTTTTTTAAAAAAATTTTGCAAAAAAAAAAAAAAAATTTTGTAAAAACTAATGTTAAAAATTTTTTTTTAGTAAAAATTAATTTTTTTATTGTTTAAAACAAGTAACTGTACAGTTTTATTTAAAACATTTTTTTGAATTCCTTTAGGAAACATGAAAAAAATGATTTTTTTTTGTTTTTTTGCATAAAAATTGTAGTTGTACCATTATAAACTTAAAATTTTTTTAAAAAAATTTTGCAAAAAAAAAAAAAATTGTTGTAAATATAATGTTAAAAATTTTTTTTTAATAAAAATTAATTTTATTATTGTTTAAAACAAGTAACTGTACAGTTTTATTTAAAACATTTTTTTGAATTCCTTTGGGAAACATGAAAAAATTGATTTTTTTTTTGTTTTTTGCATAAAAATTGTAGTTGTACCATTATAAACTTAAAATTTTTTAAAAAAAAGTTTGCAAAAAAAAAAAATTGTTGTAAAAACTAATGTTAAAAATTTTTTTTTAATAAAAAATAATTTTTCTATTGTTTAAAACAAGTAACTGTACAGTTTTATTTAAAACATTTTTTTGAATTCCTTTGGGAAACATGAAAAAATTGATTTTTTTTGTTTTTTTGCATAAAAATTGTAGTTGTACCATTATAAACTTAAAATTTTTTTTAAAAAATTTTGCAAAAAAAAAAAAATTGTTGTAAAAACTAATGTTAAAAATTTTTTTTTAATAAAAAATAATTTTTTTATTGTTTAAAACAAGTAACTGTACAGTTTTATTTAAAACATTTTTTTGAATTCCTTTGGGAAACATGAAAAAATTGATTTTTTTTTGTTTTTTTGCATAAAAATTGTAGTTGTACCATTATAAACTTAAAATTTTTTAAAAAAATTTTGCAAAAAAAAAAAAAATTGTCGTAAAAACTAATGTTAAAAATTTTTTTTTAATAAAAAATATTTTTTTTTCTTGTTTAAAACAAGTAACTGTACAGTTTTATTTAAAACATTTTTTTGAATTCCTTTGGGAAACATGAAAAAATTGATTTTTTTTTGTTTTTTTGCATAAAAATTGTAGTTGTACCATTATAAACTTAAAAATTTTTTAAAAAAATTTTGCAAAAAAAAAAAAAATTTTTGTAAAAACTAATGTTAAAAATTTTTTTTTAATAAAAATTAATTTTTTTATTGTTTAAAACAAGTAACTGTACAGTTTTATTTAAAACATTTTTTTGAATTCCTTTGGAAAACATGAAAAAATTGATTTTTTTTTGTTTTTTTGCCTAAAAATTGTAGTTGTACCATTATAAACTTAAAATTTTTTTAAAAAAATTTTGCAAAAAAAAAAAAAAATTTTTGTAAAAACTAATGTTAAAAATTTTTTTTTAATAAAAATTAATTTTTTTATTGTTTAAAACAAGTAACTGTACAACTTTATTTAAAACATTTTTTTGAATTCCTTTGGAAAACATGAAAAAATTGATTTTTTTTTGTTTTTTTTGCATAAAAATTGTAGTTGTACCATTATAAACTTAAAATTTTTTTAAAAAAATTTTGCAAAAAAAAGAAAAAAATTTTGTAAAAACTAATGTTAAAAATTTTTTTTAATAAAAATTAATTTTTTTATTGTTTAAAACAAGTAACTGTACAGTTTTATTTAAAACATTTTTTTGAATTCCTTTGGGAAACATGAAAAAATTGATTTTTTTTGTTTTTTTTGCATAAAAATTGTAGTTGTACCGTTAAAAACTTAAAAAATTTTTAAAAAAATTTTGCAAAAAAAAAAAAAATTGTTGTAAAAACTTATGTTAAAATTTTTTTTTTTAAAAAATTTAATTTTTTTATTGTTTAAAACAAGTAACTGTACAGTTTTAACTAAAACATTTTTTTGAATTCTTTAGGGAAACATGAAAAAATTGATTTTTTTTGTTTTGTTGCATAAAAATTGTAGTTGTACCGTTATAAACTTAAAATTTTTTTAAAAAAATTTTGCAAAAAAAATAAAAATTGTTGTAAAAACTTATGTTAAAATTTTTTTTTTAGTAAAATTTAATTTTTTTATTGTATAAAACAAGTAACTGTACAGTTTTATTTAAAACATTTTTTTGGATTCCTTTGGGAAACATGAAAAAATTGATTTTTTTTGTTTTTTTTGCATAAAAATTGTAGTTGTACCGTTATAAACTTAAAATTTTTTTAAAAAAATTTTGCAAAAAAAAAAAAAATTGATGTAAAAACTTATGTTAAATTTTTTTTTTTAATAAAACTTAATTTTTTTATTGTTTAAAACAAGTAACTGTACAGATTTAACTAAAACATTTTTTTGAATTCCTTAAGAAAACATGAAAAAAATGATTTTTTTTTTGTTTTTTTGCATAAAAATTGTAGTTGTACCGTTATAAACTTAAAATTTTTTTTAAAAAATTTTGCAAAAAAAAAAAAAATTGTTGTAAAAACTTATGTTAAAATTTTTTTTTTAATAAAATTTATTTTTTTTATTGTTTAAAACAAGTAACTGTACAGTTTTAACTAAAACATTTTTTTGAATTCCTTTGAAAAACATGAAAAAATTGATTTTCTTTTGTTTTTTTGCATAAAAATTGTAGTTGTACCGTTATAAACTTAAATTTTTTTTAAAAATATTTTGCAAAAAAAAAAAATTGTTGTAAAAACTTATGTTAAAATTTTTTTTTTCCTAAAATTTAATTTTTTTATTGTTTAAAACAAGTAACTGTACAGTTTTAACTAAAACATTTTTTTGAATTCCTTTGGGAAACATGAAAAAATTGATTTTTTCTTTGTTTTTTTGCATAAAAATTGTAGTTGTACCGTTATAAACTTAAAATTTTTTTTAAAAAATTTTGCAAAAAAAAAAAAATTGTTGTAAAAACTTATGTTAAATTTTTTTTTTTAATAAAATTTAATTTTTTTATTGTTTAAAACAAGTAACTGAACAGTTTTATTTGAAACATTTTTTTTTAATCCTTTGGGAAACATGAAAAAAATGATTTTTTTTTGTTTTTTTGCATAAAAGTTGTAGTTGTACCGTTATAAACTTAAAATTTTTTTAAAAAAATTTTGCAAAAAAAAAAAATTGTTGTAAAAACTTATGTTAAAATTTTTTTTAATAAAATTTAATTTTTTATTGTTTAAAACAAGTAACTGTACAGTTTTAACTAAAACATTTTTTTGAATTTCTTAGGGAAACATGAAAAAAATGATTTTTTTTGTTTTTTTGCATAAAAATTGTAGTTGTACCGTTATAAACTTAAAAATTTTTTTAAAAAATTTTGCAAAAAAAAAAAAAATTGTTGTAAAAACTTATGTTAAAATTTTTTTTTTAATAAAATTTAATTTTTTTATTGTTTAAAACAAGTAACTGTACAGTTTTAACTAAAATATTTTTTTGAATTCCTTTGGGAAACATGAAAAAATTGATTTTTTTTTGTTTTTTTGCATAAAAATTGTAGTTGTACCGTTATAAACTTAAAATTTTTTTAACAAAATTTTGCAAAAAAAAAAAATTGTTGTAAAAACTTATGTTAAATTTTTTTTTTTACTAAAATTTAATTTTTTTATTGTTTAAAACAAGTAACTGTACAGTTTTATTTAAAACATTTTTTTGAATTCCTTTGGGAAACATGAAAAAATTGATTTTTTTTTGTTTTTTTGCATAAAAATTGTAGTTGTACCGTTATAAACTTAAACAAATTTTTAAAAAATTTTGCAAAAAAAAAAGAAATTGTTGTAAAAACTTATGTTAAAATTTTTTTTTTAATAAAATTTAATTTTTTTATTGTTTAAAACAAGTAACTGTACAGTTTTAACTAAAACATTTTTTTGAATTCCTTTGGGAAACATGAAAAAATTGATTTTTTTTTTGGTTTTTTTTGCATAAAAATTGTAGTTGTACCGTTATAAACTTGAAATTTTTTTAAAAAAATTTTGCAAAAAAAAAAAAAATTGTTGTAAAAACTTATGTTAAAATTTTTTTTTAATAAAATTTAATTTTTTATTGTTTAAAACAAGTAACTGTACAGTTTTAACTAAAACATTTTTTTGAATTTCTTAGGGAAACATGAAAAAAAAAAAATGTTGTAAAAACTTATTTTAAAATTTTTTTTTTTTTAAAATTAATTTTTTTATTGTTTAAAACAAGTAACTGTACAGTTTTAACTAAAACATTTTTTTGAATTCTTTAGGGAAACATGACAAAATTGATTTTTTTTTGTTTTTTTGCATAAAAATTGTAGTTGTACCGTTATAAACTTAAAACTTTTTTAAAAAAATTTTGCAAAAAAAATAAAAATTGTTGTAAAAACTTATGTTAAAATTTTTTTTTTACTAAAATTTAATTTTTTTTATTGTATAAAACAAGTAACTGTACAGTTTTATTTAAAACATTTTTTTGGATTCCTTTGGGAAACATGAAAAAATTGATTTTTTTTTGTTTTTTTTGCATAAAAATTGTAGTTGTACCGTTATAAACTTAAAATTTTTTTTAAAAAATTTTGCAAAAAAAAAAAAAATTGATGTAAAAACTTATGTTAAAATTTTTTTTTTAATAAAACTTAATTTTTTTATTGTTTAAAACAAGTAACTGTACAGTTTTAACTAAAACATTTTTTTGAATTCCTTAAGAAAACATGAAAAAAATGATTTTTTTTTGTTTTTTTGCATAAAAATTGTAGTTGTACCGTTATAAACTTAAAATTTTTTTTAAAAAATTTTGCAAAAAAAAAAAAAATTGTTGTAAAAACTTATGTTAAAATTTTTTTTTAATAAAATTTATTTTTTTTATTGTTTAAAACAAGTAACTGTACAGTTTTAACTAAAACATTTTTTTGAATTCCTTTGAAAAACATGAAAAAATTGATTTTCTTTTGTTTTTTTGCATAAAAATTGTAGTTGTACCGTTATAAACTTAAATTTTTTTTAAAAAAATTTTGCAAAAAAAAAAAAATTGTTGTAAAAACTTATGTTAAAATTTTTTTTTTCCTAAAATTTAATTTTTTTATTATTTAAAACAAGTAACTGTACAGTTTTAACTAAAACATTTTTTTGAATTTCTTTGGGAAACATGAAAAAATTGATTTTTTCTTTGTTTTTTTTGCATAAAAATTGTAGTTGTACCGTTATAAACTTAAAATTTTTTTTAAAAAATTTTGCAAAAAAAAAAAAATTGTTGTAAAAACTTATGTTAAATTTTTTTTTTAATAAAATTTAATTTTTTTATTGTTTAAAACAAGTAACTGTACAGTTTTATTTAAAACATTTTTTTTAATCCTTTGGGAAACATGAAAAAAATGATTTTTTTTTTGTTTTTTTTGCATAAAAGTTGTAGTTGTACCGTTATAAACTTAAAATTTTTTTAAAAAAATTTTGCAAAAAAAAAAATTGTTGTAAAAACTTATGTTAAAATTTTTTTTTTAATAAAATTTAATTTTTTTATTGTTTAAAACAAGTAACTGTACAGTTTTATTTAAAAAATTTTTTTGAATTTCTTTGGAAAACATGAAAAAATTGATTTTTTTTGTTTTTTTGCATAAAAATTGTAGTTGTACCGTTATAAACTTAAAATTTTTTAAAAAAATTTTTGCAAAAAAAAAAAAATTGTTGTAAAAACTTATGTTAAAATTTTTTTTTTAATAAAATTTAATTTTTTTATTGTTTAAAACAAGTAACTGTACAGTTTTAACTAAAACATTTTTTTGAATTCCTTAGGGAAACATGAAAAAATTGATTTTTTTTTGTTTTTCTGCATAAAAATTGTAGTTGTACCGTTATAAACTTTAAAATTTTTTAAAAAAATTCTGCAAAAAAAAAAAATTGTTGTAAAAACTTATGTTAAAATTTTTTTTTTAATAAAATTTATTTTTTTTATTGTTTAAAACAAGTAACTGTACAGTTTTATTTAAAACATTTTTTTGAATTCCTTTGGGAAACATGAAAAAATTGATTTTTTTTTGTTTTTTTGCATAAAAATTGTAGTTGTACCGTTATAAACTTAAAATTTTTTTAAAAAAATTTTGCAAAAAAAAAAAATTGTTGTAAAAACTTATGTTAAAATTTTTTTTTTAATAAAATTAAATTTTTTTATTGTTTAAAACAAGTAACTGTACAGTTTTATTTAAAACATTTTTTTGAATTCCTTTGGGAAACATGAAAAAATTGATTTTTTTTGTTTTTTTGCATAAAAATTGTAGTTGTACCGTTATAAACTTAAAATTTTTTTTAAAAAATTTTTTTTAAAAAATTTTGCAAAAAAAAAAAAATTGTTGTAAAAACTTATGTTAAAATTTTTTTTTTTAATAAAATTTTTTTTTTTATTGTTTAAAACAAGTAACTGTACAGTTTTATTTAAAACATTTTTTTGAATTCCTTTGGGAAACATGAAAAAATTGATTTTTTTTGTTTTTTTGCATAAAAATTGTAGTTGTACCGTTATAAACTTAAAATTTTTTAAAAAAAATTTTGCAAAAAAAAAAAAATTGTTGTAAAAACTTATGTTAAAATTTTTTTTTTAATAAAATTTAATTTTTTTATTGTTTAAAACAAGTAACTGTACAGTTTTATTTAAAACATTTTTTTGAATTCCTTTGGGAAACATGAAAAAATTGATTTTTTTTGTTTTTTTGCATAAAAATTGTAGTTGTACCGTTATAAACTTAAAATTTGTTTAAAAAAATTTTGCAAAAACAAAAAAATTGTTGTAAAAACTTATGTTAAAATTTTTTTTTTAATAAAATTTAATTTTTTTATTGTTTAAAACAAGTAACTGTACAGTTTTAACTAAAACATTTTTTTGAATTCCGTTGGGAAACATGAAAAAATTGATTTTTTTTTTGTTTTTTTTGCATAAAAATTGTAGTTGTACCGTTATAAACTTAAAAATTTTTTTAAAAAATTTTGCAAAAAAAAAAAAAATGTTGTAAAAACTTATGTTAAAATTTTTTTTTTAATAAAATTTTTTTTTTTATTGTTTAAAACAAGTAACTGTACAGTTTTAACTAAAACATTTTTTTTGAATTCCTTTGAAAAACATGAAAAAATTGATTTTTTTTTGTTTTTTTGCATAAAAATTGTAGTTGTACCGTTATAAACTTAAAATTTTTTTAAAAAAATTTTGCAAAAAAAAAAAAAATTGTTGTAAAAACTTATGTTAACATTTTTTTTTTACCAAAATTTAATTTTTTTATTGTTTAAAACAAGTAACTGTACAGTTTTATTTAAAACATTTTTTGAATTCCTTTGGGAAACATGAAAAAATTGATTTTTTTTGTTTTTTTGCATGAAATTGTAACATAAGTTTTTACAAATTTTTTTTTTTTTTGCAATTTTTTTTTAACAAAAATTTTAAGTTTATAACGGTACAACTACAATTTTTATGCAAAAAAAAACAAAAAAAAAATCAATTTTTTCATGTTTCCCAAAGGAATTAAAAAAAATGTTTTAATTAAAACTGTACAGTTACTTGTTTTAAACAATAAAAAAATTAAATTTTATTGAAAATAAAATTTTAACATTAGTATTTACAACAATTTTTTTTTTTTTTTGCAAAATTTTTTCAAAAAAATTTTAAGTTTATTACGGTACAACCACAATTTTTATGCAAAAAAACAAGAAAAAAATCAATTTTTTTCATGTTTCCCAAAGGAATTCAAAAAAATGTTTTAGTTAAAACTGTACAGTTACTTGTTTTAAACAATAAAAAAATTAAATTTTATTAAAAAAAAAATTTTAACATAAGTTTTTACAACAATTTTTTTTTTTTTTGCAAATTTTTTTTTAAAAAATGTTAAGTTTATAACGGTACAACTACAATTTTTATGCAAAAAAAAACAAAAAAATCAATTTTTTTTTATGTTTTCCAACGGAATTCAAAAAAATGTTTTAATTAAAACTGTACAGTTACAATGTAAACCAAATGTCGCAATTCAGGAAAAGGGATTAAACTTTTTATCTCTGCGCCTTATAACATTAAATCGGTATATATAGAAACTGCAGTATAAATTCCAGTTGCCAGAATGAATATAGAACCATAGCTCAAAGAGGCCAAAACTTCGGGTGACACGGTGATTGTTTTAGAAGCCATAGAGGCGACAGCTACTGAGTTCCAGGTTCCACAAAGAATGTTTGGAAGCTATGACTTCTATTTTTCAAGATGCCGCGGTGCTAAAATTTAGAAACCGTGGCACTAAAGCCGCAGCTAAATATCTGTCGTGGCATCTGGAATTTAGAGGCCACAGCGCAAAGCTTAAAAACCATGGTACTGTAGCGCTGTTTGGTGTTGTGGTTCCACATGTAACGTGCTGTAGTGTATGTTCTGCACGCCAACTCGAGCTCGCTCGAGGCAGAGAAGGCGCCGTATTATTATTATTATTATTATTGTTGTTGTAACGCGCGTGTGTACTCCTGTGTGTGACGTGTTTGTCATGTGCTCGCCACGTTTCCTTCTCTCTCTTTGGGTGTGACAATTTTGTGGAGGTGAACCGCAGTTTTGTATATGGTTTGGTCGCGTAAGTTGCTATAATAAATATAAGATACGCCTCAGTACTAAAGCCGCGGCTACATATCTGTTGTGGCACCTTGGATTTACTAAAGCCGCGGCTAAATATCTGTCGTGGCACCTGGAATTTAAAAATTGCGGCGCTAAAATTTAGAAGCTGTGGCACTAAAGCCGCGGCTAAATATCTGGCGTGGCACCTGGGATTTAAAACTTGCGGCGCTAAAATTTAGAAGCCGTGGCGCTAAAGCCGCGGCTAAATATCTGTCGTGGCACCTAGAATTTAAAAATTGCGGCGCTAAAATTTTGGGCTAAATATCTGTCGTGGCACCTGGAATTTAAAAATTGCGGCGCTACAATTTAGAAGCCGTGGCACTAAAGCCGCGGCTAAATATCTGTCGTGGCACCTGGAATTTAAAAGTAGCGGCACTAAAATTTAGAAGCCGTGGCACTAAAGCCGCGGCTAAATATCTGTCGTGGCACCTGGGATTTAAAAATTGCGGCGCTAAAGTTTAGAAGCCGTGGCACTAAAGCCGCGGCTAAATATTTGTCGTGGCACCTTGAATTTAAAAGTAGCGGCGCTAAAATTTAGAAGCCGTGGCACTAAAGATCTGTCGTGGCACCTAGAATTATGACTAGTCGTTTCTTATGGCTTCCAGTTTAACATGCCAAATAAATGGATCAGATTGTTTACCAAATTTAAAATCAAGCATAGTGGAACTATGCTGAAAGCAGAACTATATTATAATTTCTCCGGAATCCGGATTAACGCATTTGTTTAAAAAAAAAATTTTTTTTATTGGGTATGTTATACAGTAAACTTATTATTTGTTAGTGTTTAGTTGAAATTTGTTTACTGCCATTTACTTTTGCCTTGCTTTTTACAGAAAGAAGTTTTGCTAAACACCAAGAAGTAAACAAGAAAGAAACTTTTTCACCAAATTGAAACACCGTATTATAGTGTGAACATTTTACGAAACCAGGTAAAAGACTATGTTTGGAGTGCTGTTACCTTTAAAAATACAACCAAAAAACATGGGTTTTTGGTGCTTACACTACTATTCCATCTTACACCACAGTTTTATTATATATATTTTCTAAAATCTAATAAATTATATTTTAGATTGGATTTGAGGCAGATTTCTAATGGTATTTCAGCAAGTGCATCAATGTTCGTGAAAACTCCTTCAAACATGTTGTCACAATAGAACAATGGAAATGTCCTGTTTGTCTTTTTCGTACTGAGTGTGAAAATAATCAATCAACGTCAAGTCAAAGTTATAATAAAAATGTTTGGTTGCCTCTATGAGTCACATCTCATACACTGGTGCTATTAATAACTGTCTGTTATTAAATTTTAAAGGAAAATAGTACATTAATATAAATGCTTGATGTCATCCAGTGGCACCACCAAGGTTTTAAACAACAAAACAGCTGCTGAAAAATATATTTGATACTAATGTTTTCTCTTTACCCGCTGTATTTTTTCTTTTAAAAATATTTGTTGTTTCTGTTAAAAAACAAAACGGTATTTGAAATTATAAACGTTATAGAGTCTAAATTTTATAATCATTTTGAATATAGCAGGGTGGGGCAAGATGGGACACTCTTGTTTTGTTTAGTAGTGAAACAAATAACATTAAAAGAATATAAAAATCGTATTCCTACGACTCCCATAGTCCGTTGTTAATTAATTAAAACACCATTAAGATATTTGGACAATATATGCTCAAGGTGTCCCATTTCCCCCACTCCACTATAATAAATTTTCTGTTATTACAAGTTCATATACATTTGTAGGATACAATATTTATCCATTGAAATTCGAACATTACCCATTGTCATTCAAACAATATCAATTGTTATATGCAATAATATATTGTACAGGTAACGTGTTAAAAACTATAGCAGTAGGGCAAGAAAAGGAATGTTTAGAGTTAGACTTAATTTTCAAAGCATGCAGTATTATTTCATGTTATTTACGTATATTCCTATTTATAAATGCACTTAATAATTAAATTTAACAATG
Organism: Ciona robusta; assembly: GCF_009617815.1. Classification (NCBI taxonomy): domain Eukaryota; kingdom Metazoa; phylum Chordata; class Ascidiacea; order Phlebobranchia; family Cionidae; genus Ciona; species Ciona robusta. The sequence goes on from NW_028323123.1 coordinate 21,383, forward strand.
ATTTTAAACTGTCCCATCTTATCCTGTGTGTTTTCGAATTTTTAAAATTTAACTTGTTGTGCGGCTCGCTGAATAACTCCTCGTGTGTATTATTATGTTTTATTAAATTGTTGTCAATTAATAAAGGAATGATAGTACTAATTCCTGGTATTACCAAAAAAACGTCATCTATTTTGATTTTGAAAATGTTTGGCAATATGTGCTTAAGTGTCCCATCTTTCCCCATTATACTATAATATTATATGGGGCATAACACAGCAGAAAATTTAGCGTTATGACAGGAGATTTTGTAGGGTAGGGGAATATAAGACACTTTGTCGGGTGGGATTTTTTTTACGGACTTTCATTTGTTGTTTATTAAAAAAAACTTTTTTTTACAGGTAAAAAAAGCAAAATTGCAAGGTGCTAATTTAAATGACTGCTAAATCATATATAATAAAGCCGATGAAACTTTTCAGTTTGAGACCAAGAACGATAAAACTAGTTTCAGAGGGTTATAAAGAAACTTAGATATGTTTTGCACAGTTTAATTTAGTCTCATAAAGCTAGTTGTGTATGCTAATTATAAAGAAAATATCCAAGGTTTAGCAAAAAACGGTTTCTGATGTCGCAAGTCGTTTTTAGTTAAAAAACAGCAACACTTGTTCTGCAGCGGCTTTGTCGTTCCATGATATTACACTTAAACTATTCCATGTAAACTATTCCAAAACAATTTTTTATAAAAACAATAATTTTCAGTTATTATTACATCAGTTTGTAAATGTGATTTTATATTCCTTGCAGTACATTCATTTGCCAACAAAAACAATGTTTTTAGTGGAACCCTTTCAAAACTGCATCACTGATGTAATCGCAAAATTCAGGTGAATAAATAGATATGGTTACTGCTGATTAACCTTAGCATTTATAAAATTTCTTTTGCCTTAAACAGAAATTACCTCAAAATTCGCAACAACAAATTTGACGATCAGCTTTTAAGCACAAAATGGACACAGGGCAAATTAACCCATCCAAAACAAACAGACTCTTCTAGCTGTGGGATATTTGTGGTGAAGGTAAATAAATTAAACCATATTTTTGTTTATTAAATTGTGCTTAGTACAACTTTTGGCAGAATATAATATGAATTTTTAATTTGTTTGTTTGTTTTTTACAGACATCTTACAGAGTATTTTTTTGTTTGTTTTACCAGTGTTGACTATGTTGGCTATTGAAATATATTATTTACTGCTTTCCTTTGTTTTGATTGTACAGATTGCCGAAGCTTTGTTAAGCAATAAGAAGAAAATAAGAAAGAGGATACATTTCGACAACAAAAAAATAATAAATTTAAGATACAGTATTGCTGTAAAAATTTTACAAAACTCAGGTAAAAGAGTTAATATTGTTATAAATCTAATAAAAATTTATTTTGGGGTGTATGTTTCATTAGATGACCTGAAAACCCTGTGCAGTGTGTGTGGTAGCTCACAGGAAGTAACTCAATCACCTTGGGTGAGTTAACATATTTTTCTTCAGATTTCATTATATTTAAATGTTAATAAATTATATTTTAGATTGGATGTGACATATGTTTCCGGTGGTATCACCGGAAGTGCATTAATGTTCCGAAAAAATCTTTCGAACATGTCAAAATAGAAGAATGAAAATGTCCTGTTTGCATATGTCATACAGAATATGAAATAAAAAGTCAACAGCTGAATCATTTATCAAATAAAGGTAATCGTTTGAGCACATAAAAATCAAATGAAAGCATATATGCAAGTTATACACTGATGCTATTCATAAACATCTTACAACGAATGTATATATACAGCTGTTTCAACCATAACTAAAAAAATCGGCTATTTAGAGATTTATCCAGGTGTAACAACCATGCTTTTGTTCTTCCAATTAAATGTAAATATGTTTTTAACCTTATAAGCGTGTTTTAACAACTGTTGTTTTGCCCTTATATCTTGTCTTTTTGTTTTAAATATTTTTTAATCTTCACTGCTGCAATCGAAGGGACAAATATAGTTATTATTAATATAAGATGTTTATGAATATTTTCTTTCAGAGTTTGAAGACAAATTTCAAATTGCAATAAAATTAAGTTCAGAAAAGGAAAAAATCATAGACGCTCTTGAGAAAACAAGCCAAACTGGCATTAAATGTGAAACCGAAAAAGACTTTAATACCTGGTTTGCAAAACTTCAAGTCGATTCAGCCAACCATAGTCCTGAAACAAGTGTACTATTGAGGTATAAAAACTTTTTCCCAATTGGCAAATTTGTAAATCGTTCTGTAGTGTTAGTATGAAATAGACCAATTTACCACAGTAGATATTCTGGTTTGTTTAGCTCACATTCTACATTTTTTTGCAGTTTAAATGATGAGAAACAATCCATTATTTCCAGAACGTTGTCACAATTCATCTGTGATTTTCCGCAATATTTTATTGAATATGATTTAAATGATGAATTTCATGCACTGCCTGCTATTTACAATGATCAATGAACTTAAAAAATGTAAACAATATTGTGTTGTTTTATTTTATTGCAGCGTAGTTACATATCCAGAACGTGTAAGTTAAGTTGATCATAGCAACATAATATGCTTAGAAGCGAATAGAATATAAAATGAGATCTAAAAATTTAAATATATCCTTCAGAACTTATAGCCTATTTAAACTGTAATAAACAAATCAGTTGCCAATCAACTTTTTGTAAACAATGTTCCTATAATAAAAAGAACAGCTTTTTGACATTTTTGACAAAAAAAAATCATTTTTGACAAATGACATTAAAAACCATTCCCGCCAAACTTTTTAGAAAGTAGAAAGGCAGGGATATTTAGACATGCATTCTTTGGTGCTAGTAAAGAATCTCCCCCACCTTATTTGCTAACCACTAACCCCTAAGTTAGGGGGTTAGGTGTTGATGGATAGGGAGTTAGTGGTTATACGGGTTAGTAGTTAGTGCTTATAGCGGTTAGTGGTTAGCAAATAAGGTTGGGGGAAGATTCTTCACTTGCATCCATTCTTTTAAAACAAAATAATGCCAATGTTTACAGATTATTGCAGTGCAGAAAACTTTAAGGTAGACTTGTCTACCCTGCCCCTCCATGGCGCCCATAATTGAAACTAACTCACTTTATACTGCATTCTTGAAGGCTAACTCACATTATACTACATTCTATAAAAAAAAGACTAAATCACAATATACTACATTCTATCAAAGTCTTGTCAGAGGGTCCTGGTACAACATGTAAAGTATTTAACCCAAATTCTTAAATGTATGCTAACTTTAAAACACACCACAAACCATTGGGGGTTTGAAGTGTTTATCTTGTTTTGGTATGATTTCGGTTTGTACACTGATCCAACGAACTAAAAAACAACAAAATAAATATAAATAAATAACTATTCCCGTCTTTAACTACACTGATATAAAAAATACCTCATTGTTCTTTTTACTACTCACTTAACATTTGCATATAGCCTACTTCACTATATTGACATCATAGAGATACTTATATAGCATATATAGTGTTATATATTAGTATCTCTATGATTGGCATAGCCTATCTCTGAGAACTATTTGGTTCCAAGTTTGCAATTTGGTTCCTCGCCAGTTTGGTAGTCGGGCCCCCGTGCCATTTTGGTGGATGGCCAGCCTTATCAGGTTGGTAGATGGCCATGTCCATGTTGGTAGATGACCATGTCCAAGTTGGTAGATGGCCATGTCCATGTTGGTAGTTGGCCATGTCCATGTTGGTAGCTGGCCATGTCCACGTTGGTAGTTGGCCATGTCCATGTTGGTAGCTGGCCATGTCCATGTTGGTAGCTGGCCATGTCCATGTTGGTAGCTAGCCATGTCCATGTTGGTAGCTGGCCATGTCCATGTTGGAAGCTGGCCATGTCCATGTTGGTAGAGGGTGGCCAGGAGACATGGCCACTTTAGCTTCCGACCCCTGTTGCTATAGAGGGCGCCAGCCATGGTTCGTAAATATTGGAGCTTGGAGGTAGAATTAATTTTGAGGCACCGTGAAAATGGTATTAATAACCAAGACAAACACTATACATGGGACTATACGAAAAAGTAGGAATATTTTTCTTTAAACCTTGCGGTCTATTATAAGTTGTCTATGGTGTAACGGTTTGCGCGCGGTTGTTTACTCTCTTTGTTTCATTTTTGCCGGGTTTTAAGTCCCGTACAGTGAAATACTTTTTTAAATTTTGTTATAAAAGTTTTTTTTTTTTGTTTGATTAATACGAGTTAGGGGTTAGGGGGTTGGGGGTCAGGGTTAGGAGGTTGCGGTGGGTTACAGGTTTAAATCGTATGTGTATAAACCGTTAAGCTACAACTGCTCCCAATGGAATAGAAAAACGTATTTGTTATCGCCTCCTAGCGGAAAAAGTGTGTCTACTTCTTTGTATAGACCATGTAAATACTATAAATGCAACCCTTTTTAATTTTGACCCATATTTAAGAAAATATCCGCAACCACGCGCAACCCGCACATTTTGAAGGGACTCATAAGAGAGGCTGTTTTATTAATACAATCTAGGCACTTGTGAAGAATCCTTGGTTACATGGCAGAGTAGGCTGGTGGTCGGTGGAAAGTGTTAGAGGTTGGTGGTTAGGGTTTGATAGTTAGCGGGTTAGTGGTTGTAGCTTTTGTAGGGGTTAGAGGTTAAGGGTTATAGGTGTTAATAGTTAGGTTAGTGGTTAGCAAATAAGGTGCGGGGAGGATTCTTCACTAGCACAAGCCACCCATAAGTTGTGTCGAGTTTAACAATGCTCCAGTCTGCAAAGTATGGCAGTTCCTGACGAGATCTCGCGCGTGCAAGACACCAAGGTGATCCTAGAATACAGATATTCTAGCGGCCATTTTCGATACCTTCTACTGGTGCCACCAACCTAAAATTTGGACACTGTACTAACTAGACCCCAGCGGTACCGATTCTAAAATGAAAAATTTAAAATTCGAAAAAATATTAATTATGAATATTAATATTCGTCATAAAAACATATTTATAGAATTTTCTCCCGATCCAGCTTCGAATATGTTATAGCGCTAAGTAATACCTAAAATATGAAACATTATTTTTTTTAAAAAGTGCGGGGATAGATGTTAAATATAAAAAAGTATGATCATAACTTGAATCATATAAATATTATATTTTCGTTTTTTTTTGCGAAAATATAACTTACGCATACATCTATGTAGGTCACTAGCATGTTATCCCTATCGAAAAAATAATTAATTTATTTTTTTTTTAAATTTGATTATTAATATTCGTCATAAAAATATATTTATAGAATTTTCTCCCGATCCAGCTTCGAATATGTTATAGCGCTACGTAATACCTAAAAAATGAAACATCATTTTCTTACAAAAAGTGCGGGGAAGGGTTCAGAATACAAACAAGTATGAGGGTCATAACCCGAATCATACAAGTATTAAATTTTAAAATATTTCGGCGAAAATTAAACTTACGCATACATCTATGTAGATCACTAGCATGTTATCCCCATCGAAAAAATAATTAATTTAATTTTTTTTTTAAATTTGATTATTAATATTCGTCATAAAAATATATTTATGGAATTTTCTCCCGATCCAGCTTTGAATATGTTATAGCGCCACGAAATACCTAAAAAATGAAATATCGTTTTCTTCAAAAAAAGTGCGAAGATGGATGTTAAATATTGTGGAGAGTATTAATTACTCGAATTTCGTGTTTGTATATTTTATTTGCACGAACGCAAAAATAGTACATATTAATCCACATAAATGTTTTTATAACAAAATTATAACAGTAAATATAAGAGTATTGATATACCTAGTGAGGCTAAAAGTATCGGCGTTAAATGGTTTTGTATCAATTGCTCTGACTAATTTGTTTACTACCTATGATAACTATGTGTTTTCAGTTATATTCTACAGGAATCCGACGATGATCAACGAACAGACAACGAGGAGATCACTAAATGTTTGGTCACTATTCCTCACTTTTTACTCTTCTATTAATTCTGCATCGTATCAGTTTGCAGAATAGTAGAAGAGTAAAGTGTTTAGATTATAACTGCACAAAACTCCTCTCTGGTGGACCTTGCCAACAACGTTAAAACTCTATAAATGCCAAAGATGAACACATTCGCAAATTAAATAACGGGGGTGCAAAGATTATCATAAAATGGGCGAAAACGACCTTGCACCTCTACTTCAGGCGTTTCTATAACAAACAGGTTTATCTTCCTTTCCTTTAGACATTCATTATTGTCTGCGACAATTCGATCGAGCCTATCAATTAATCTTAGAGGCTTTAAGAACAAACAATCTTTTGTATTAATTGAAACAAATAAATTAAAATTCTTGATATATTTCCAGGTACGTAAGTACGGACAGGATAACATATTCAAAGCTGGATCGGGAGAAAATTCCATAAATATACTTTTATGACGAATATTAATATTCAAATTAAAAAAAAAAAAATAAATTAATTATTTTTTCAATGGGGATAACATGCTAGTGGTTATATTTTCGCCGAAATATTTTAAAATTTAATACTTGTATGATTCGGGTTATGACCCTCATACTTGTTTGTATTCTGAACCCTTCCCCGCATTTTTTTGAAGAAAATGATGTTTCATTTTTTAGGTATTACGTAGCGCTATAACATATTCGAAGCTGGATCGGGAGAAAATTCTATAAATATGTTTTTATGACGAATATTAATATTCAGTTATAAAAAAAAGTTGAAATTAATTTTTTTTTCGATGGGGATAACATGCTAGTGACCTACATAGATGTATGCGTAAGTTATATTTTCGCCGAAATATTTTAAAATTTAATACTTGTATGATTCGGGTTATGACCCTCATACTTGTTTGTATTCTGAACCCTTCCCCGCATTTTTTTGAAGAAAATGATGTTTCATTTTTTAGGTATTACGTAGCGCTATAACATATTCGAAGCTGGATCGGGAGAAAATTCTATAAATATGTTTTTATGACGAATATTAATATTCAGTTATAAAAAAAAGTTGAAATTAGGTTTTTTTTCGATGGGGATAACATGCTAGTGACCTACATAGATGTATGCGTAAGTTATATTTTCGCAAAAAAAATCGAAAATATAATATTTATATGATTCAAGTTATGATCATACTTTTTTATATTTAACATCTATCCCCGCACTTTTTTAAAGAAAATAATGTTTCATATTTTAGGTATCACTTAGCGCTATAACATATTCGAAGCTGGATCGGGAGAAAATTCTATAAATATGTTTTTATGACGAATATTAATAATCATAATTAATATTTTTTCGAATTTTAAATTTTTCATTTTAGAATCGGTACCGCTGGGGTCTAGTTAGTACAGTGTCCAAATGTTAGGTTGGTGGCACCAGTAGAAGGTATCGAAAATGGCCGCTAGAATATCTGTATTCTAGGATCACCTTGGTGTGCAAGACGGTTATTTTTCGCGTTCGCGCGTGCTATCATTAAAAATCTGAGTGCAAAGCATGTACATTTTCAAGCCACGTTAGGAAATCTTACTTAATTTAATACGTATTTTTTTCTTTGTTTAATTAATTGGCGTGCGTAGGACAAATTGTGGCGTGCATAACCGAAAGTCTGTAAAAAAATCGCGCGTGCACCTGCCATACTCTGCAGTCTGGACAATGCTCATCCAAACAGGAAAAATGGAGAACGACCAAGAAGCAGCTCCAAATTTAAGGTATATATATTCTTAACAGTGTATAACATCTACGTTTTTTGTATAACACCAATTCTAATAGTAAATCATTTAAATATTTATTGCATGGCTGCAGGATTGTAAAAATACCCCTTTTTCAGTGATAATGTCACCGTCCGGATCGTCGAAAAACGTCCGTTTTTTTTTAGTAGATATAAACCCTATTTATATTAAAATCAACTTTCTTATGTTCGGCCGACAATATACTCTTTGGTTTCTTTGTTCCGTAATTATTGACGACATAAACGTGCGCTCTGTTTTAATCGCATAGGTTACATTGCGAGAACACGGCGAATAGCTAAAATGACGAAACGGTTCGTGTAAACATTAAAAAAATGCATTTTCCTAACACCTACTATACTAATTTTGTCACAAATCATGTCACATGGAACCATTATGTGTGAATTTAAAATGACATTACATTTATTAAAACGACGTATCTAAATCGGTAGAAACAAATGAAAAGTTTTACGCACGTTCATCGTGGATTAAAAATGTAACGATGATTACGTCATAATACCTTTGATAAACTATTAAAATTTTAGAAAACAATTGTGGTTTATGTGTTTCTATATTTCATATAATTGTTTTATTCCCGATATAATTTTAAGCAAGCAACCAAGAGTAGTTTAAACTTTAATAAATGCAGGTAAATTGCGTTTATGTGAATTTTAATTGGTGCAAATATAAGAGCGAGGAGCGACGCTATCAGTAAATTGGAACCAACGCAAATTGTAATATGATTGTTAACTCCAACAATTACTATTTTACTGACTGTCTAGCGTCACCGTCTGACTGGCTTATTTATTGCCTTTCTCCTGTCTTCGTTATGCGAACGCCGTCTCTCTAGTCTGCGTTTCAGTATAGGTTCTTGCATGGTTCTGTTAGCATCGCAATTTAGCGTTACTGTTTAAAATTTAGTTATTATGTGTTCAGCTTTTAACAATGTTCTATTTGTTAGCGACTGAACATAACTGTTTTTTAATCTCTCTCTCTGGCTGTCTCTCTCTGTGGATCTCTTTGGCTCTATCTGGTTGCTGTGGCTGTTATTTTTGGTTATTGTTGGAATCTGGCTATCGTTTATGATTTGCGTTATCGTCAATACATCTGTATATATTCATCAAGTGGAGAGCATTAATTAAGTTATAGACATCAGTCGCTTATTTCTTATACGGCTAAAACTGCAGCCGCGTTCGAGCTAAACCCTAGCTCCTACATTATTAAAAAACAGTTATTGGCTCTGTGAGTTATACGTCAGCGGGATGAACCAGTCGTATCCGTTGATAGACCTTGGATGTGAAAATGAGAATGTTTCTGTAAACCAAGAATCAATTTGGAGTAAGGAGCTCGAAGAAATCTTTGATGAGAATCAACTCACTTCGCGTCCGAATCTTTCCCAACCAGTTGGGCCCGTTTACAAAGAAAAAAGTGAAAAATCGAATGATGACGCATTCGATCTGTCTGTCCTTGAGCGCCGTAAGGCTGAAATTAATCGTACGAGAAAGCTACTAGAAGAAGAAGAGAACATGATCAAATCAAAGTTACACCATGTTCAGGGGTTGCAGAAAAATATCGCTCCGAGCAGTATCGGATCGCCGACAAAGTCGCACAGTTCTAGTAATCAACCGGATCTATCTCGAGCCCTGATTATGATGGCTAATTCATTGGAGAGAGGGCCTCTACCGTCTCGCGAGCTTCCAAAGTTTGGAGGAGAGGTGCTCGAGTTTAACGCGTTTATGTCGGAGTTTAACGATAACATTGGAAACCGGGTTAATGACGCAAGCACGAAGTTGAACTATTTAAGAAGTCTTTGCTTTGGCGAGGCCTATGAAGCTATAAAATCGTGTGTGATAATCAAGCCAGCTGAGAAGGGTTTAGAAAAGGCCATTTCAATTTTGTATGACCAGTTTGGACAGCGACATCAAATCGTCAAGGCTCATCTCAACGCATTGGTAAGTGGTCCACGTGTTGCTGAAAATGATTCCAAGGCTTTGTTTAATTTATGGTCGGACATGAACAACTGCTATAATACATTAAGCTCGTGGTGCTACCAAAGCGATTTGGAAAATTCGTATTTGTTGGAAGGAATATTTAAACGCCTACCGAGTAGCGTTCATTATGATATACTACACAGTCCACAGTTCCTGAGGAACAGACCATTAATAGGATTTGTAGAAATGATGGATCACGTGGATCGCGCTGCAAAGACAATAAACACGCCATTCGGTCGAATAGCAGCAGAATGCGCTGCGTGTCCGCAACCAAGCGAATCACGCTCAAGTCGTGGAAATGAAAATAGGCCAATTGTAAAGTTGAATAGCAACACAACATCAGAAGTACGCTCACCCACTGGTAAACATTGTAACGATTTTCGTGCTATGTGTACACTCTGCAACGGTTCACATTTTATATATAATTGTAAACACTTTTGCGCACACTCTTCAAGGGAAAGATTTGACATTGCGCGGGAGAAACGGCTATGTTTCCGTTGTCTATCATCAGGGCATTATGCAGGATTTTGCCCGAGTAATCTACATTGTCAAGTTTGCAATATGTCCCATCATACTCTGTTACATTTTCGACAGGCCTCTACGAGTTTACCAATACCGAAGTCACAGGAATCATTATGTGGATCAGATCACAACGTTGCCACTGAAGGAGTAAGTAGACTTGGCTGCACGCTAAAGAAAAGCATATACGGTGGCAACCATACAGAACCAAAGGCTCATATCAATTATTGTACAGTTACATGTTACTTCACATGATCGGTCAGATCATTTGCGTGATTGCGGATCCTATAACGTGAGTGAGACAAACATCATGGCTACGGACGATCAACCAACGCTGTCGATCAAAAATAAAGAATCGAGATAAGCTAAAGTAAATAAAGATAGCGGAAACGTGTTACCACTGAAAACAAACTTGAAACTGTGTAATCTCACCACAATATGGCCAAGAAAGAGCCCAAAGACTTAATTAGGGGAGGAATTGTGCGCGACCCTAAGGTTGAAGTAAAATACCGACAAAAGATAAGAGAATTCTCGTACAACATCGCAGACAAAGGCCGATGGGAGTATATCAACATAAAGTTTATGGCATTTCTTGTTGTTTAAGAAAGGAGGAGAACATTTTGGCCGATGTGTTTTCAGGCTTAAGAAAGAAAGATATGGCTAACGCCTTTGCTACGAGGTCGGTGACCGATAAAAGGAATCGCAACTATAGTCGTTCCGCTCGATGGTTGCGGCCATTCAGACGCAAGTTGAGCGATGAGCGGGAGACCCCATGCCAGCATCTCCCGCGTCGCTTCTTATGGGAACGTTGTTAATTCCCGTCCATAGGGACACAATCCCAATGGCTATACAAATTTGTGAGATACGCATTTTCCTGTATATAGTTTATAAGTATTCTCGTTAATGTTAAGTTAGTTGAGTTTATTTTTGCATTTTCAATTTTGTACGTATGTTTTTAACCTTACACATTTTGATTCTTTGCTTATTTTCGCTGCATACTTACCCAGCTGATTTGATCTATTATGCCATCCACCGTAGACATTTGTAGTAATCGTTGTCGTTAGTTTTGAAAATAACTACGTTTGTAAACTCCGTTATTTTGGGGCCGGAATGTTAACTCCAACAATTACTATTTTACTGACTGTCTAGCGCCACCGTCTGACTGGCTTATTTATTGCCTTTCTCCTGTCTTCGTTATGCGAACGCCGTCTCTCTAGTCTGCGTTTCAGTATAGGTTCTTGCATGGTTCTGTTATCATCGCAATTTAGCGTTACTGTTTAAGATTTAGTTATTATGTGTTCAGCTTTTAACAATGTTCTTTTTGTTAGCGACTGAACATAACTGTTTTTTAATCTCTCTCTCTGGCTGTCTCTCTCTGTGGATCTCTCTGGCTCTATCTGGTTGCTGTGGCTGTTATTTTTGGTTATTGTTGGAATCTGGCTATCGTTTATGATTTGCGTTATCGTCAATACATCTGTATATATTCATCAAGTGGAGAGCATTAATTAAGTTATAGACATCAGTCGCTTATTTCTTATACCACTAAAACTGCAGCCGCGTTCGAGCTAAACCCTAGCTCCTACAATGATATTACAAAGTATCTTCCCAGTCGAGCTTGGACAGAAGCCAAAAAACATCGTTCGTTGGTACCGCACGAGAACCAGAGTTTCATTACGTCACTTGTCACGAGAATAAATTCACAACGATTGCTTCGTTTGTTAGGTGTAGAATGTATGCTACCGCATGCGTCTTTCTTTATTTCCTACGCCCGCGCAGAGCGTAAAAATGTGATGCTCATACACGTTGTTTTGATCTCGTGGTTCGTTGGGCAGTGGGCATTCCTTCCGATTGTTACGTAATGAAACGTCATAGTTAATAGTTATGTTGCAATAAGACGTGTGACGTAACAATCGCAAAATGTCAAATTGCAGCACGGCAATGTTTGTTACTCGAGCGACTTCGTTAGCTGATTATTACGAACACGTGACGAACATAAAACATTAGATCGCAGCTTAACAACGGTTTCTATCGCACAGGCGCCCGCACTAGACTGTGGTGTCGTGGTGATAGTCAGTAATATGCTTTATAACAAGATTTGGTAGCTTGGGTGACAGACGCACGTAAAACATATTACGTCCGGATTTTCAATAAAATTAAAGGATCACCGTCCGGATTTACAACTTTTACAATCCTGCATGGCTGATGGATAGCTCTAGGGTAGTAGTAAGTATAATGAAGTTTGATTGTAGATCGTAGATCAAACTTCCTTGTAGCCATAGCAACGATAATCGCTTACTCCAATTTGCTGCTACTCTTTTCATACTAGTTATACTGTCTATATTGATTACTATTCTGTTAAAGGAAAAGATAAATATAGATTAGCTGAGAATCACTGATTATACTTTTTGCATACAACTTTAGTTTTTCGCGTAGCTAATCTAGGATCAAACAGAAACTTACTGTTCATATCACCCTTAATCTTGAGACAAGGTTGTGAGAATTGTAAGCAGAATGTCAGAAAAAATGTGCTTTTTAAATGTGCGACCTGCACATTGCTTGAATTTGTGCCCATCTTAAATGTTCCCGTTGCCATTTTGTAGTTTAACTTTCACATTGTGCTAATGCGTAGTTGCAGAAACAATAAAATCACAAGTATGGGTCAAACAAAATGACGTGATCACAAACAAAATGTGCACTTTAATGCTCTTTTTGAAGTAGTAAATGAAGAGTTTTTGGACTATACGAAGAAGACGGAACACTTTTTCCGCTAGGTGTCGGCAATTATTTAAATTAAAAAATATGGGAAACCGCACAAAAAAACACTACAAAGTGTTAATAAGTGTGAAACAAATTGATTAAATAATAAAAATACCTTTCTAAATACATAAAACACTAGTAAAAACATCTTTCTCACATTTGGTCGGTTATGTACGCTCTTTCGTTCTGCTTATTGTCGTCGAGTCTGCGGTGTAACGGTTTGCGTGCGGTCGTATACTCTCTTTGTTTCATTTTACCGGGTTCGAGTCCTGCACAGTGAAATACTTTTTTCAAGTTGTTTTTGTTTGATTAGCACGGGTTACGGGTAAGGGGTTAGAGGTTAGGGGTTAGAGGCTTATGTCTTATGTGTATAAACCGTGGAACTAACTGCTTCCCATAGAATAGAGAAACCAATTTGTCATCGCCTCCTAGCGGAAAAAGTGTTTCGTGTTCTTTGTATAGTCCCATGTAAAACCAACACACAGAGTTTTTTCTATGGATGGGATGAAATTAAAATTACCCAGCGGCGAGTAAGTCCGGCGTTACCCGGCAAGTGATGTCATAATAGCTATATCGAATGCGCATTTTGACGAGCCCGCACAAGTATGTGAAACGAAGACATCTCTCCAGAACGGAATATCGCGAAAATAAACTGCCTTAATCGTTTCCAACACGGCTTTATATTTATATACGATGTTTTCCTCAACTAAGCAGAATGCTTATTACGATATAGTAGGGATTTACATGAAGATTCATTGCATCATAATAGCGATTGTTTAAACCTGGCAATTGATTACGACATAATAGAAATTTACAAGTTAACAATTTGCGTCATAATGGCAATTCACACATGATTAATTTAGTCAACAGATGTTTAAATACCGGTTACTTTGTTTTTAAACGTTTGCGATTAAGCATTAAAAATATTATACACCACTGTTAATGTATATATCTATTTGCATTAGTTCCAAATATTTTGACTGGCGCCGTGGCTCAGTAGTCTGCAGTTTATTGCCAAAGATGTAGAAAAAGACGCAAAAAAAAATTTTTTTTTTTTTAAATATTTTTATATTGCAGACGCGAAATTGCAAAAATTACAGGTGATAAAAGCTAAAAGTGAGGTATATAATACATATAGTAGTCGTATATAATAGCAAATGAAGTCAGACGCACCAATTCCCTAACGCACCTGCGCGTTGACTATGACGTCATTATGTCCTTACGTGCGGCGCATACCTTTTTTTTTTCGGCGAGAATTGGTAACACGACCTTTCTCACAGCTGTGTGTAAAATAAATGTAATATGTGGTAATAAATAGCCTAGATATGTTCCAGAAGTAGCACTGCTGTATATTTAGGATGTTTTCCTCAGCCAAGCGGCATGTTTATTACGAAATAGTAAGGATTCACACTTGGATTCATTGCATCATAATAGCGATTGTTTGACCTGGCAATTGGTTACGAGTTACGACATAATAGCAATTCACACGATGATTATTTGCGTCATAATAACGATTGTCCCCTTGATTATTTAGCCAGCAGGAGCTTGAAAACAGGTTGAAAATTTCCCTTTTTATGTATGCGATCAAGACTCATAGGCGCCCACTTGATTATATTGACGGGGAGGCAATAACAATTAAAAAGGTCATTATAAGGCCAAAAGGGTTACGTGAACGATTTACGTGAGAACGTAATATATTTTACACACGTCTGTTACCTAAGCTACCAAATCCTGTTATAAAGCATATAGACTAAAGCTAGGCACAGTCTAGTGTGGGCGCTTGTGCGATAGAAACGGTTGTTCAAGTTGCGATTAGGGATGTGCTGAAGTTGAAAAAGCTCGGGTTCGCCGAGCGCCGAGCTTCAACGAAAAGCTCGGCACGAGCCCGAGCACTTATGACGTCATCAAGGAGAAAGGCGTACGAGAATGCGTTCCTATTCAGCCGAAAAGCGCCGCTAATCAAAATAATACAGAACACTTGGTTTGCGGTTAAAGACGCATCTCGCTTTTCATAATTCCTACTGTTGCAAAATGTAAAATTCATACAAAAAATATTTAATTAAAAAATTATTTATAACTGTTACAGCCAGTGGCGCAACTGACAAGTTTCTACGCATGTTCATCTTGGATAATGTAACGATTATTTACGTCAGAATAAACCTTTACGATCGTTACATCACAAACGAGATTGTTGGAAAACAATCGTGTTTTATTCGCTTCCATACGATCTGTAGTTTGTGTATAATTTTTGTTTCTGATGATTAGTTTAATGCAGGTAAATCGCGATTATGTGAATTTTAATTGGTGCAAATATAAGAGCGAGGAGCGACGCTATCAGTAAATGGGAACCAACATAAATTGTAATATGATATTACAAAGTATCGTCCCGGTCAGGCTTGGACAGAAGCCAAAAACCATCGTTTGATGGCGCCGCACGAGAACCAGAGTTTCATTACGTCATTTTTCACGAGAATAAATTCACAACGATTGCTTCGTTTGTTACGTGTGGAATGTATGCTACCGCATGCGTCTTCCTTTATTTCATACGCCGGCGCAGAGTGTAAAAATGTGACGCTGATACACGATGTTTTGATCTCGTGGTTGGTTGGGCTGCCCAACTTGGGCAGTGGGCACATTCCTCCCGATTGTTATATTATAAAACGTCATAATTAATAGTTACGTTGCGATAGGACACGTGACGTAACAATTGAATGAAAAATTGTTCTAATTCCAAGCGAAGGAATGTTATATTGAATGCAACACGTGTGTGTGCGTCTTAGCACTTTCTGGCTGCGTGCGTGTCTGCGGTAAAGGTGGCTTAGGGGTTGCAAAACCCTGTGGTTGCAAAACCATGGTTGCAGCAATTTATATTATTTCATTATAAAAAAGTTTAAGAGTTTTTGGCTTTTTATTTAAAATGTGATACGAAAACATTGGGCGCTCGTGTAATTCGACACCTGCTGTAATTCGATACGGGCAAATTCGCTGACGTTGCGTTTCGTTACTTGCGAGAGAGCAAATTCACAACGAACGAAAAATAATTAAAGAGAAAGCTACGCTGACCAGTCTCGTTATCTCTTAGTAGCTTCACTTTTTTCATTTTTAATATTTTTCGCTCTCGCGTGCAACATTATAGCATAAGGCTCGGCGCTCGGCCCAGATTTCAGCCGAGCGCTGAGCGTCAAAAAAGGAGACGCTCGGGCACGAGCTTTTGAGTTCGGGCTCGGCTCGGCACATCCCTAGTTGCGATATAATGTTTTATGTTTGTCGGGTTTTCGTAATTATCAGGTAAAGAAATCAATCGAACAACAAACATTGCCGTGTTGCATT
Organism: Ciona robusta; assembly: GCF_009617815.1. Classification (NCBI taxonomy): domain Eukaryota; kingdom Metazoa; phylum Chordata; class Ascidiacea; order Phlebobranchia; family Cionidae; genus Ciona; species Ciona robusta. Next base: position 37,728 of record NW_028323123.1, read on the forward strand.
TTGAACATTTTTTCGTTCAATTGTTACGTCACATGTTTTATTGCAAAATAACTATTAATTAGGAAGTTTCATAACGTAACAATTGGAAATATTGCGCCCTTTGCCCAACTAACCACGCCACAGTGGTTCTCTAACTTTATCTACTCGCGTACCACTTTTTGGTTCATGCAGCGCCTTTCCCACAGTTGCGTGTAAAGTAAATGTAATTTGCCAATTAAACATGGTAATAAATAACCTAAATATGTTCCAGCAGTAGCACTGCTGTATATTTACTCTTTAACAATGAAAAAGTGTAAAATAACCTAACAAATATACGTAAATTTTAAATAACAAAATTAACTGGAGGAAATAACTAACATTAATATCTTGCAACTGGGTTTCACAAAACTATGATTTTTGCGCGGTGCCTACAAAGGACGTTTTTTGGCCTCTGTCCAAGTTCAGCCAGAAGGTTACTTTGTAATATCATATTTCTATGTTTCGGTTCCAATTTACTGAGACTATGTGTTAGTTCCAATTTACATTAGCGTCGCTCGCTGTTATATTTGAACAAATTAAAATTAGCATAATCGCGATTTACCTGCTTTTAAAATATTCATGATTGCTGGCTTAAAATTATATTGGGAGTAAAAGAAATATGCACACTTTACATGTTGTATGGAAGCGCATGAAACATAAATGTTTTCTAACAATCGTACTAATTTATCAAAGTTATTATGACGTAAACCATCGTTACATTATGCACGGTGAACATGTGTAAAACTTGCACCAATGTATTTTTATATAATAATTTAATGTTAGTTAATTCACCACATAAAGGTTGCATGTGACATAATTTGTGTTTAAATTAATACGGCGGGTATTTGGAAAACGTATTTTTCTTTAAATTAAAAAAAATTGCACACACGTTTTGTAGCAGTCGGGATTTGCTATGTGCAAACCACGCAGCCTGATATGCACCGACCCTACACTAGGTCACTAGGACTTCCGCACTTAAGCGAACGCGACGCCTCACAATGCCTTCTTCCGGTTCTCCCAATAAACACACGAATTGCAAAGCGACGGTTCTCTGTTAAATGAATGAAATGAATGAATATCACTTAACAGAAGAGGTGAAACTAATAAGGTAGTACGGTATATAAACAGTTCACATAGGAAAACAACATTAGCACCAAATTAGGCTTAATTAACACGTTTGAGGTAACCAATGAATAATAGTACACGTACCAACTTGTTAGGCGATCAGGCGGAATGAAATCCACAATAATGATTACACAATGTCCAAACAAGCAATGTACTTTAACTTAAATCACTGTAAATAGCATCACAATAATCACTTTTATATAAAGAGGTAAACTTAATTAGTACATCACTAATACTGCACATAAAAACTACTTAATTGCTTCAGCTTATGGCTAGTACGTGGCTATAACGCAATACTGTCAAATACGGTTTCCTAATATCCAGACATTACTGATAACACAACGTGGTTCATAACAAAGAACTGCCCACGTGACTGGGTAACCATGACGATAAGCATAAAATGGATACGAGTAAGGATGATGCATGCAGCGTAACTAAATGACGTATGAATGACGTGAAGAATGGATGAAAGTATAATAACTCGCTGTAACATTCCCCCCCACGATGTGCGAACGCACATCTAACAACAACAAACAGCGAGGTTTATACAGAAAGATCAATGTTCATCATCTCCGACCTCTCGTACCGCCTCTTGAATCAAACATAGTTTGGCAATCGGCCGTTTAAATGTCCCATGACTGGTTTTCACCATCGCACTTCGAACCAGACCACTCTTATCTGGGAACGTCTCGATCACTCGACCCATCGACCATCTTCCCCTCGGTAGCAAATTGTCCACTAGTAGAACAATATCATCGTTCTCGAAATTTCGTTTCGTATTTGTCCATTTTTGACGTATCTGCAATGTCGGCAGATATTCTTTAACCCAACGTGTCCAAAACTGGTCAGCCAAGTATTGCACTTGACGCCAATGACGTTTAATGTAGTTGTCCTTTTTGTCGAAAACACCAGGTGGTGCTATATCACAATGCCTTGTCAATAGCAAGTGATTTGGTGTCAATGGCTCCTCACCCTCTGGATCCATTGTAATCGGTGTTAATGGCCTCGAATTGAGAATTGCTTCTATCTCGACCATTACAGTTGAAAGTGTTTCGTCTGTAGTTGTTTGACCCAACATGAATGAGCTGAGTATTCTTCTCACTGATCGAATCATTCGCTCCCAAACTCCTCCAAAATGACTCGCTGTAGGTGGATTGAATGACCACTCGATGTCCTTCTGTCTCAAATACTCATTGATTTGAGATTGATCCAGCTGCTTCAATGATTCTTTCAGTACTCGATTGGCACCCACGAAATTTGTACCATTGTCGCTGAAAATCTTCTTTGGCTTTCCTCGTCGACCAATAAATCTTCTTAGAGCGTCGATAAATGAATCTGTAGAAAGAGAATGTGCTATTTCGATATGAACAGCACGCACTGCTAAACAGGTAAAGATGCACCCGTATCTCTTGACTTCGCTTCGTCCTTGCTTAACCATCAGTGGACCGAAATAATCCACACCAACATAAGAAAACACTGGTTCATTTGCTGAAATTCTCTCAATTGGTAGATTCGCCATCATTTGTTGTCCAACCTTTGAATTACGACGACGACAGAAAATACATTGTCCCAACACTCGTCTCACTGCACCTCCTCCTCTTATGATCCAATACTTCTGTCGTAGAGACGTCCAGGTAAAACTCATGCCAGAATGCTGAACTGTGCCGTGATGATCCTTGATTATCAAATCTGTCACATGATGCTTGTTCGGCAATATCACTGGATGCTTTAAATTATAACTCACTGAAGATCGATGCAGACGACCCCCAACACGTAGAACACCATCAATCAAAACTGGATTCAACTTTCTCAGACTTCCTTTTGAATCCTTTCTCTGCGACTCATCCGCGATGATATCTTCAAACTCTGATAATTGTACATGTTTGATTATGGCTTTTTCTGCTTCTTCCATCTCTGTAACACTGAGCGGTGTAGTAGCCACTTTGTTCCTGTCTCGCACGAACATCTGGAATCTCCGCAGCCACGCTACAGCTTTCTTCAGTCTCTTCCATGACGAATACCGAAGAAAGAAATTGCTCCAAAAATCCTGTCCTGTCTTCTTGACTTGAACAGCTGCAATCTTTGCTTCTTTGCATACAAAATCCTCAGGTAGATCACTGGAATTCCACTCCGGTTTTGGCCAGCTCTCCTCTTCCTGGGATAAAAACTGTGGTCCAACAAACCATCTCTCACTCCTGATGATCGCTGACACTCTCAATCCCCGTGACGCATCATCAGCAGGATTGAGTGTAGTAGGTACATACTTCCATTGAGATGTACTTGATCCTTCTTCAATCTTCGCTAACCTGTTTGCAACAAAAACTGGAAAACGTTTTGTTGAGTTATTAATACTTCGTAACACTGCTGTAGAGTCCGTCCAGAAAACTGACTTCCGGACTTCAAAATCCAACTCCTTTTTGAGCACTTGATCCATCTTCACAGCTAGTGTCGCTGCTGTTAATTCTAACCTTGGTATAGAAACAGACTTCAATGGAGCGAGCCTTGCCTTTGCATACAAGAGTCGACACCAAACCTTTCCTTCTTTATCCGTGATCCTCACATAGGAAACAGTCCCATAGCCTTTTGATGAGGCATCAGAAAAATGATGTAGATCATATCCAACAATTTTCGAACAATAATTCAGCTTCAAACATCTTTCGATCCGAAGAGAGGCAAGTCCAGGTAACTCTGTGATCCACTGTTGCCACCTCGTTGCCAAATCCTCTGGAATTTCTTCGTCCCAGCCGAGCTTCTGCTTACATAGTTCCTGCAATATCATACGAGCATACAAAACCACTGGCGCCACAAATCCAAGTGGATCAAACAGTGAACTCACAACCGACAGAATTCCTCTTCTTGTAATCGGCTTCTTCTTCACTGATACATCGAACTGAAACACATCCGTAGTGTGATCCCAACTGACTCCAAGTACACGTTCCAAATGACTTGTTTCTGAGAACTTCTTCACAGTATGTTCCTCCGGAACAGAATCCAAAACTTCTTCTTTGTTGCTCAACCACTTCTTCAGCGTAAATCCTCCACGCTTCAGTAACTCTCGTAGTTGATTGACCAACCTCTTTGCTTGACTGACTGTTGGCATGGACTTTAAACAATCGTCCACATAAAAATTGCGATGAACTGTAGATACAGTTTCTTCGTCGAAGTCTACAGCATTGTCATCTGCTGTTCTTCTTAAACAGTAATTAGCACAACATGGAGATGAGGTTGCTCCAAATAGATGCACCAACATTTTGTGATCCACTGGCTCCTTAGACATATCCCCTCCAGGCCACCAAATGAATCTCAAGTAATCCGTGTCTTCCGACTTCACCTTAACTTGATGAAACATGGCTTCCACATCAGCAACCAACGCGACTGGTTCCTGACGAAAACGTAACAGAACACCAACTAAGCTGTTCATTAGATCCGGTCCCTGCAGCAATTGATCATTCAACGACGTACCTCTATACTTTGCTGCACAATCGAACACCACTCTGACTTTCCCTGGCTTCTGCGGATGCAGAACTGGATGATGAGGTAGATACCACGATCCTTTCGCGTCATCTTCTTCCTCTGTAATTTGCTGAGCATAACCACTCTTCACATACCCGTTCATCGTCTGTGAATACTTCTCTCTCAGATTGCTGTCGTTCCTCAATCGACGTTGCAAGTAACTCAACCTTTGCACTGCCTGTTGACGATTATTAGGTAAACTTGGCGATCCCACACACCATGGTAAACTTAATTGATAATGACCATCTTTGAACTTCGCTGACTCATCCAGCATCTTCAATGCGTATTTGTCTTCTTTTGATAAACCAACACCAGAGTCGAGACCTGAATTCTTAAACTCTGTCTCCCACATCTTCTTCACTTGCTCATGTAAAGCATCTTTACACAGAGACACACGATTCACGCTAATATGCCACATCCTCTCCTTGTCAGGGTGAGTAGAAGCATTTCCAAACAACGACCAACCAAGAACTGACCTGACTGCACTTGGCTCTCCGTCCTCCCCATGTATCCATTGTTCATCCACGAACACTTCTGGTACATTTGCTCCGATTAGTAGCAGAACTTCTTCCACCGCTGGCTTAACGAACTTAATTTCCCGTAGATGATGCCAATCCCTCTCGCACTTGTTCGGGGTAACTGGTAGATCATCGATAACAATGACTTCTTGTAGGCTTATGGCTTCTCTTCCATCCAGAGCTCTAACTGACAAACTTATACGAGAACCATTATTATTTTGGGTTTCCCCTTGCACAGTTGAAAGTGTAAACTTAATCTTGTCCCCTTTTACACCCAATGTATCCACTAACTTCTGAGTGCACATAGTTGCATTAGAACCAGAATCCAAAAATGCATAAGTTTCAATCTCCTGACCATTATTGCCAGTAACTTTAACAGGGACTATATTCATGTAGACCTGTTGACCAACCTTCTTATCAACTTCTGTCTTCGCTGCAAATGACGTTGAAGTTACTACCGGCCTCTCCTTCTGCTGCGGCTTGAACTCCTCTCTTTGATTTGGTTGAAACCCTGTAGTAGGTCTCCTCTCCTTCTGATAAATGTGTAGTAGTGTGTGATGACGTTTCGTACAATTCGACACGTTGCACGGTCTTGCCATGTTGCATCTTCCTCGGCAACTTTTCTGTAGGCAAGAAAAACAAAGACCTTCTTTCCGTACAATATTTAGTCGCTCATCAACTGACTTGTTCGCAAACAGTTTGCAGTTGTTAATTCTATGCTGTCCTTCACACAACAGACATGTATATTGATTAACGTTACCGTATCTCGGCGGTTGCATCGGCCTTTCCACTGCAGATACCGACGACACATGTGTTGACACTCTAGAATCTCTCTGCGGCGGCTTCACGTTGCTCCTTTGCCACCCTTGTTTCTTCGTACCCAACGTTCGACAGAACATCGTACTCTCCATCGTTGCTTCAAACTTAACCAACTCCACCAGATGTTGAAACTGGGGTTGCTCTCCCCTCAGTTCACGATCACCGGCGATTCGACTCCACTTGTTTTGTATCTGTGGAGGTAAACGCTTGACTATGCTTACCAAATGCTCGAAGTTATTTATCTCCGACAAATAACCCATATGCGACAACGTAATTAGACACTCTTCCATGTCTTGAGCTGTCCTCTGTAGCCCCTCGACGTCTCCATCTCTCAAGAATGGACCTTGAGTTAACTTCTCCACATACGACCGAACGATCACGAACGAACGACCATACCTCTCGTGTAGAATCTGTCGGGCTTTCCGATATCCCGCTGTTGATTCCATCACAGAACAAAATGAAATACTGCGCTGTGCTTCTCCGGTACAGTATTGTATCAAATAGTTTAATCTTGCAGCATCGCTGTTCACACGACTTGCGATGTGCTCCTCGAAGACTTTTTGAAACCTCATGTAATCTACTGGATCACCAGAAAAACGTCTCAGTTCCGGTTTAGGCAGATCCATATAATCCTTTAACATCGTAGCTACATGCGCGAGATCACTGACCTGTTGTCTTTCACCATAAAATGTCTCTCCTCCTGGTTCATAGCTACTCTTCTGTTTTGCTGTTTGAGCAGGTAATTCCTCCTTCTTCAACTTCCGCTCCGTTGACGTCAACGGATCCAGGTAACTCCTATCTGGAACTTCATACCTTCTGTCTGAGTAATACAGGGTGTTCGTCTCTGGTTTATAAACCGGCGAAACTTCTGTCAGGTCTTCTGGCCTTTGCCGCGGCACGATACCAATTGCGGACCTTGTTTCCCATCTATCTTTAACATCAGCTGCCTGTATCTCATGTTCAATCTTCAATAGTTCCATCTTTCGCTTCAGAGCCAACTCCTCTGCTTCAGCTTTCTGCAGCTCTATCATCTGCTTCTTCTTCAGCAATGCCATCTCTCTTCTTACCCGACCTACTGCGCTACCTTGAGAACATCCACTTGATGCACAAGATAGCCCATCTACTGCTTCATCAGAAACATTAGATTTGACATTTCTTTTGTCTCTTCTTTCGACGCCCCGAATCCATGTATCCACACGATTCATGAATCCATCTAGGTCGACATCGACTCGATCTCTTTCTTGCGCTGCTTTCCTTTTTTCTTTACGCTTATTGAGCTTATTCACATACTCGCAATGTATGTGTTTGTACTCTTCATAAATTGTTTGTACATGCTTAACGTTCTTCTTTAACTTCCTCACATTTTTCGACTCTGACATCAACGCATCTGCTTCTTTATACAGATCGTACAAGTCGAACACCATATCATCTAACATTGTTTTTGTAATCATCATGTCCACTCTAGTTTTTCAACAACAAATTGAGGCTTGGCGCACGAAGCACTCAAAGTTGAAAAACTATCTTCTTTCTTCTTAACAACCAAATGAGGCTTGGCGCACGAAGCACTCACGGTTGTGAACTTTCTTCTCAACTACAAATGGGTCTTGGCGCACGAAGAACCCAATTTGAGAATTTTCTTCTCAACAGCAACAAAGTTGAGAACTTTCATGTAGCAGTCGGGATTTGCTATGTGCAAACCACGCAGCCTGATATGCACCGACCCTACACTAGGTCACTAGGACTTCCGCACTTAAGCGAACGCGACGCCTCACAATGCCTTCTTCCGGTTCTCCCAATAAACACACGAATTGCAAAGCGACGGTTCTCTGTTAAATGAATGAAATGAATGAATATCACTTAACAGAAGAGGTGAAACTAATAAGGTAGTACGGTATATAAACAGTTCACATAGGAAAACAACATTAGCACCAAATTAGGCTTAATTAACACGTTTGAGGTAACCAATGAATAATAGTACACGTACCAACTTGTTAGGCGATCAGGCGGAATGAAATCCACAATAATGATTACACAATGTCCAAACAAGCAATGTACTTTAACTTAAATCACTGTAAATAGCATCACAATAATCACTTTTATATAAAGAGGTAAACTTAATTAGTACATCACTAATACTGCACATAAAAACTACTTAATTGCTTCAGCTTATGGCTAGTACGTGGCTATAACGCAATACTGTCAAATACGGTTTCCTAATATCCAGACATTACTGATAACACAACGTGGTTCATAACAAAGAACTGCCCACGTGACTGGGTAACCATGACGATAAGCATAAAATGGATACGAGTAAGGATGATGCATGCAGCGTAACTAAATGACGTATGAATGACGTGAAGAATGGATGAAAGTATAATAACTCGCTGTAACACGTTTCGTCCTTTTTCTATCCGCCGTGTTCTGGCAAGGTAAACGATGCGGCTAAAATAAAGCGCACGTTTATGTCGTCGATAGATTCGGAACTAGTAATCCAAAGAATATATTGTCGGCCGGACGTAAGAAATTTAATTTTCTAAAGAATAATTAAATTTTATTACATAAAAATAACTCGCCGATAAGCATCAACATGTAGAATGACATGTGTCAGGAGAATGTTGCATTGAATAGAGGATAACTTGGCTTAATGTTCGTTTGGTTCAAACAAAGAGTAAAAAAAACGAATTCCTTTGGTTTAAATAACCCAGTGCGCATTGTAGGGTTTAACGCATTGCATTTCAGTGTTGTTTACGAAACAATGCCCTTTGAAACTCCCATAATACGCATTCTGAGTTATTGGGTTAAAATGGGTTAAACGAGCATAGCTAAATAAAAACACAACGAATTTTGCAAAATAAGTACGGTGCATTGCGTATAAGCTATTTCTTCGTAATTTTTATATGAAAACGCTAAATAAACCCGGGGGCGGCGCCTCCCCGTCTCTCCGTAAGTGGGCGCCAGTGGATCAAGTAAAGGATTAATACGTTTGCAATAAATACTTCGTCCTGGGCTTATGCAGCAGACGATGTTGGTAATGTTTCGTGAATTTGGTGTTAACAATAGGAATGTGTTGAAGTTGTAAAAGCTCAGGTTTGCCGAGCGCCGAGATTCAACCAAAAGCTTCGCTAATTTAAATCATTTAGAACACGTGGTCTGAGGTGAAAGAGAAGACGTAATGCAGCTAAAAAAGTTTCTTTTTATTAAAAATTCGTCTAATCAGATACGAAACATTGGGCGCTCCTGTTATACGTCGGCATATTGCCAACCTATTTTGAAAACCGTCGGCAACTGGTTGCCGACCTACTTTTATACGAGTCTCCAGGGCTGCACAAAGTTGCATATCGTCGAGGTAAAACCAAAGTAGCTTATGTCACAATTTTGAGTTTTGCACAAATCAAGTTTTTGTGTTTTTTGATTTTTTAAATTTGAACCCAGCACAAGGCGCAATCGCCAATCAGTCTGCAAAATGTTAATGAACCAGATCAGAACAAACAAAATCAAGATGAGGGCTGCTACTTTATTTTTAAGCTTTTGTAGAAGCCATGGTAGTGTTCCGGTATTAATTGTTTACTGCACAGTTTCAGTAGGTCCTGTTTGTTTTTTTATCTGGGATACCAGGTGCTTCACTGTATGCATTTGTCAAAAGAGACTCCGTGAAGAAGCTTTCATAGCTTTGTCTGGTCGATTTGCAAATTTTGTGCAAACTTTCTACTTGGTTTTACTTTGTTGAGGTGTAACCACTGCTTTTGCCTTTTTAATTGGAAACTGGTGTGTCTGTACATCTTTTTGTTACAGCATAATGTCCAATGTGGCTAAAACATTTTTTCACAAACAACAATGTCTTGCTTTTTACTATTAATCAAAGTATATTTGTGCATTTTGTTCTCTTTTTTGTCTCTTTCCACATTTCGTGTTTTCTCGTTTTATTTCAATGAGTTTTATTCTTTCAGCCAAAAATGCAGTTTTCAAGTTCCATCCTTCAGTATCCCAATATTTATTGCATATTTCCACTGTTTCATCTTCAGCCATTAATTTTGCACACTTTTTGCTGCAACTATCTCCGCATGACTGTTTTGGATATTTTGATGTTTGCTTTGGACATATTAATGACATCCCTGTTTCACCATGCTTTAGTGTACCATTGTCCAAGCAAACCTTTCTTTGATTCTTCTTCCACATCTTTGGGTTTCTTTTACGTTTTCTTGTGTTTAAAACAGTTGGTATTGTAGATTCAATTTTAAGCTTTGAAACAGTAACAACAGGTATAATTTGGACGTTGTTTAAATGCCAAAGAATAAAAGACTCTGACGAATGTTTATCCTCATCGTACCCCTTCCACTTTGAAGCTGCTTTAAGAACTTTTACAATTACAAACCTGCGGTGACTTTTCTAACAACCTTGATGGTGGACGTTACTACCAGCTTTGCAAGACTTTGCTTTAAACAGTCTTTTCCCTTGACTGGTTAAATAAACCTCTTCTCCCTTTACACATTTATTAATCATCTGAATGCTTTCATCACTGTCTGATGCAGAAGAATTCTCATTGCCCAAAGCAGGAGCAAAAAACTGGCGGTCCCATCAGAAATATCCTCATCCGAATCACTTTCAGATAAGCTAACAGAATGTGAAGGGGTACCTTCTTGTTTCTGTCCTTTCAACAGAAGATAAAATGATTCACAGGATGTTACTGTGCCATCAACTTTACTACCCACTTTAATCCCTTTCTCCCAATTACAGTTTCTTGTTGAGCTCGCTAGTGGTCATATAGATCCTTTTTCGTTGAACAGTTGTTTTTGTTGTTTTTGTTTTTTTCGTGACTTTTCCGCATTAATCTCAATTCTTAAATCTAGCATTATTCTTTAATCTCTTGATTGAAATCAAATCCTAAAATAAATTTATAAATTTTAGACTAAATTTTCAGATTAAAAATCGTGCATAATTAGCGATTTTTAGTGGCCGTCTGGCCGACTCAATCGGGACCCCTACAAACTCCAAATAACATAGAAATCGAGATTTTCATTTTTGCTTCGCTGGCAATTTTGCGATCGAGTATTGCACTGTTTATGTTTTCGTTTAGTCTGGTTAGTAAATCATTTACATCATAGTTTGGACGTTAAATTGTCACCGTTAGTTGGAAGAACGTAGAACCCAGCGGGTAGGACACAAAGGACGCAATGACCTGTTGGTGTGGTGCGTCTCGTTGCCAAGAGAAAATTCTTTGAAGGAAGCCAAACGCCTCGGCGAAGATTTAATATAATTTACAACACTTGTAATTGACAAAGCATTGACAAAGCCGTTTTCGCGTGGCAATTTGCCTGTAGTGCATCCTGTACAATTAGATTCAGTTGGTGTCCAATGCAGTACACGTACAACATCTTTGGATATATTATCTTCATTCTTTGTTGAACACCGCTGATACATCCTCGCATGTTTGCCGCTCCGTCATATGATTGGCCAACACAGTTCTTTAAGTCTAAACCACAAGCAATGACTCCATTTTCTACTATCCCACACAAGGTTAACGCATCGGTGTTAGCTGTTTCAAAGAAACCAAGAAATGCCTCATAAATTTCAAACTTTTCCGTCACATAACGAACACAAACAGAAACTTGCTCCTTGCGACTCACATCAGTGGTTTCGTCTGCTATATCTGCAAAGTATTTTGCGTCTTTAACAGACGAAACAACACTCTGCCGAACTTTATCGGCCACCATTCCTAGGATTTCATTCTGAAGGTCGTGTCCCAACCATTTACCTTTTCCGCGAACTTACAACCAATCGCGTACTTCATCGTTGTGTTGCGACAACAGTCTCATGACATTAAACAAATTTGATTTGTCATCGGTGTGAAGAGCTAAGCCACGAAGAGCTAAGAAAAATAATGGAGTCAAAGATGGCATCAAGAGCAAGACGATTTTTTCTTAGTCGTTCTTCTGTTTTTGTGTCTAATGCCAACCGAGTACGATCCTGTTGTCGATGCATAAGGACTGCCTCTTTGCACTCACGATGGAGTGCACTTTCATCGTGCTTTGTAAAAGCCTTTACAGCACGTCTCCAAGCGTTAAACCCATTTATCCAAGTGTGATATTTAGTTATTATAGTATTACGAGATTTATTTGTTATAAGTTTTCCTTCCACCGCTTCAGTACACAAACCACATGTCACGACATCTCTTCGTTCGTCATAGGCAATCCAAGGAAATTGCAAAGTCCAATTTACTTTGAACTTACCTCCATCCTTTTTCGTAGGGGGTGTTGGTGCAGACGTAGAAGGTTCGTTATCTAAACATACTTGCCTGGATACATCTGGTGTTGCCAAAACACAAATACTTGGGGGAGAGAGACATGGTTCTGAAATGTCCGGCAAAGTTGGTGCTTCGTGGCGATGACGGGTCGTATTTTTTTCGAAAAAAAGAAGAAATTGCTGGCTGAAGCTTCCTTTTTCTTGTTTTATCCATTTTACGTATGCGCTTAGTTCAGACGACGTAGGCGAAATTTCGTAAAAATATGTATATATATAATTTTTAAAGCTCCATTAGTGACGATACACAATAAAATGCAAGGTTGGCATTTCAAAAAAGTTACGATTCCTTTGTTTTTGATTGGTAGTTAGTTTTTAATTGTTTCGTAAACGTGCGTAAGACCGCCGACTATTACATAAAAAAGGTTATACATTACGTAACAATCTACCATATATACACGTAGAAATACTACGATATATAATACGAGAGCTGCGCGCTTGTTCGTGGCTTGGTTAGTCCGAAGCACGTTGATTTTGTAAAGCGGATTTGCCACATTTAATGATATATGCGATTAATTCAGGGTACTCCTGGGTAACCCCCTATTTTGTACCCTGCGTACCCAGGTTAGGCGCCAGTGAGAGTAGTATAATACCCAATGATAAGTACCACTATTCATAGCCGTTCAGTTCGGGGTTGCCACCCCAATTTTCAAAGCAAAAGTGAGATAGTGCGTTTTGTCACCCCAGTTTTACAGGTAATTACAGCTTTTAACCTGCTGTTAAGTATATATAGAAACAGTCAGGCCCAAACCCTACTCTATTCATACTATTCAAAGAAGTTTATTTATGTTTTAAGCTGTGATTGTAAATGCATTTTAATCACGTCATCCCAGATTTTGTTAAAATGTGAATCACGATGCCAATCCTAATTAATATAAACAAAAAAACTTTTTCAAATAAACAAAAAAAAACAAATAAACAAAAAAAATTCAAATAAACAAAAAAAATTTTTATTATAAGTTTTTTTTGTTTGCGTTTTTTTTTAAATTTCATTTTTATTTTAAATTCCATTTTAAATTTTATTTTTATTTTAAATTTCATTTTTATTTTCATTTTAAAATTCATATTAAATTTCATTTTAAATTTCATTTTAAATTTCATTTTAAATTTCATTTTAAATTTTATTTTAAATTTCATTTTAAATTTCAGTTTAAATTTAATTTTTATGTTCATTTCAAAATTCATTTTTATTTTCGTTTTTATTTTCATTTTAAATTTCATTTTCATTTCAATTTTCATTTCAAATTTCATTTCAAATTTCATTTTTATTTCAAATTTTATTTTCATTTGAAATTTCATTTTCATTTGAAATTTCATTTTCATTTCAATTTTCATTTCAAATTTCATTTTCATTTCAAATTTCATTTTCATTTCAAATTTTATTTTCATTTTAAATTTTATTTTTATTTTCATTTTTAAATAAAAAAAAAACGATTTTGAAAATGAAATGGAGTTTGATTTTCCTCTCGTAGCCCAGCGCTATCAATCCCATGCTTTGAATGGGTGGTGGCTCATCGGTATCAATTGTAAATGGGCAACTAGTATTTATATACGATATTTTCCTCCGCCAAGCAGCATGTTTGTTACGAATTAGCAAGGATTCCCGTGTGGATTCATTACGAGATAATAGCAATTCACACGTCGATTATTGCAACATCTTAGCAATTCACACGTAGACACGTTCATTATTTAGTCTACATGTGAAACATTATTCTCGCTCGCAAACTTTACCCTGATAAGTTTGTCTGTTAAAACGAAGGGAGATCGTGGCGGCAATGCTGCTTTGATCGGTAATAGGTGAACACAGCTTTGATTGTTTGTTGTAAAACAAGTTTGACGCATGTTTAATTAATCTTGTTTGTTTCCTCGAGTTTTGTTAAAATGATTTTTTCAAACTTCATTGCGCCCGTCAACCAGCACAAAATTGTTACGTGTTTAATTGTGATGCGAACTTTTATGTTGCGCAATTACGAGTTTTAAAGTCAAATGTTGCATTATAAACAATATTGTAATGCAGAGAATTAACGTAAGATATTGCGCAATACTGCTGTCAGTTAAACAATGTTACGTCATACGCGGTATTGTGATGTCACTGATGTGCTCCATTCTCGTAACGGGTTACGGTGCTTCTGTATATTCAACGTATCGGCAAATATATGATGATATTTACATGTTAAGTTTTTTAAACACTTAAAAATTAACTGCCAGGCTTATATCTTACCCTTTCCATTAAATGCCGCACACGTTATATGCGTGATTTTACGTGTTTTACATATACCTACTTTCAGCTAACATGGTATAATGTCGCAACCCCTACGTTTTTATAAAATCAACTCCACTGCCAACTACTATAATATATCGTGGTAGGCCATGCCATAGGTCAATGTGAGGTTATGAGAATCTATCTTTCTAACTGATACGGGTAATGGACTCTCATATTAGTGCTGTTCACCTCCCGTTGTTAAATTGATGGATCGCCTCTAAATGTTGCGGGTCTCGTGAAAGTAACTTTTACAGTATACGGAATAAGGGTTGTCGTCGGTATCCGGCACTTGGGTAAAGGAGGTTAACGACTAGCACATACGACAAAGAATAGTAAATTCCAACTAATCGTCAAGTGACAAATGACAATGTTTCACGGTACAACAAATAGGGTATCCACGAGGGAACTTTCCCACGTATTTCATAAAGGCGAGATTGCACAGGTGGCTTTTGATTATTATGTCATAGACAACTATCGCTGAAGGGCAGAGTTTTACATCGATTTTCTTCATTGTTTTCAGTACTGTAGGATAGATTAAATATGAAGCGGTTGAAAGAAACTTGGAAAGATTTGGAAAAGAGAGTTTGTTTTAAGCGTAAAAAGAATCACGAGAAACAAACACTAGTACCAGATGACATTATGGTTCAAAGAATGACAGCCACGCCTCCAGGAAGATTAAACAAGTTTGAACCGTTGGATACAAGAGATTTTGTTCCATTTGCATAGTTCCAAGATTTAAGTATAGCAAACATAAAGTTGGCATGTGAAAAATATTACAATGCCCCTTCAGTTTGGTGTGACATGCTTGCCTCTGACAGAGGACCATCCTGCACCAGGTTGGACCAAATCAAGGAGAAAAGGGAAATTTTATTCGGTTCTTACAAGCTCGTGAAAACAACGAATGCAAAGAAATAACATCCGAACCAAACACGGTGTGCAATCGTCCTTTGACTTTTCATGCACCGAAATCGGTTTCAAATAGCACTTTGCTGAAAGCAGGCCAACTTAAAAAGCAAATTTTTAAAACTGTTCCTACTAAACTGGAGACATTTTCCTTAACCTGTGATGCTTGGATAGTAATCGGCAATGTAACATTGCCAGTATCAAACAACAAATTTGCAAGTGGTGCATTCCGAAATGCGTATGAAGCACATCAGTTACAAACCAAAAAACTTCAACCAGATAATTTAGTTTTAAAACTCTATAAGAATGATGCAGTTGCCACAATTCAAGCAGATATGGGTCTTACTCTTGAAAATCACTGCAGAAAGGTACAAATGCATTCTGTTGCTAAATCTATAGCAGAAAAGTTTTGAAAAAAAGGTGCCTGCTGCTTTTGGTGAAACATTCAAGTATGATGAGACATATTATTCCAACTATACTGAAAATCCTGCCACCATTGAAGCATTTTGTGAAGGATCATTTACCAAATATGTAAACAATGATGGCTCTTGCTCTACACTTACACTGAACACAGAGTTGCAAAAAATGTGAATGCTTGGTTCAATTTAGTTACATATTATCTGAAAAGAAATCTGTTGGATGAACAATTGGATCTGCTTTTTTTGTGCAGGAAATTTGTCAAAAATGGCCATTTCTTACCTTTATGGGAGTCACACATGCAATAAATTCTGTAAAATGATGAATTTGGCAATATTGGAACAAATACAAGAGTAACTTTTTATTTTTTTGATGACTACTGTTCTTTTCACAAAATAAACAACCCAAAAGTTGTTATGTCTGTACATATTAAACAGTAAAAAAACATAGGTACAGAAGGGGTAGAGGTGTTAACAATTACTCAAAAAATTGTGACGTAAATAGCAATACTTTTCAGCTGCATCATTTGATGCAATCAATTCTGGGTTAGGTAAAAGCTCAATGCACCTTTTCTTAAAATCTTTATCAACCCATTCATCTGGAGCACATAACACACCAGATACTTCCGCGATACTCTTAAGATCAGTATGATCAATCATTAAACCTTTGCATGTCGTGCGATAAAATTCAGGGCATTGAAATAGATGGTCATGTATACAAGTCGGTAAATGTATGTATGGCGTATTCGATGACTGTTTCAGTTACTCACCAAAATTTCAAATTCTCTCTATACAATTGGTTCATAAGCATAAAAAAGCAGTTGTCGATCCATCATGCAATGTGGATGGTATTTTCCATTCAGCATCGGCTTCTTCAGTTGAACTTTAAAAAACTTCTCTAACCTTAGGTGAAGTTCCCTTCACCAACATTTAACTTTATTGGTGTTAGATGGTCCATAAATAACACTCTGTTGGATCTTCCAAGTTGCCATGTTTACTTCTTAAAAATGAGTGTATCGTTGCCATTTTACCAGTTTTCGTACCCCTGTCTAGCCTTAATAAACGTGGCATAACATAAGATGCACAAATGTATTCCAGATACTTTTTTCCAATAATTAATGGTTTGGAGTTAGAATAAGTAACAAACCAGAACAAAATTTTCCTGGAAAATGTATCCATTGCACCATATATGCCAAGTGGAAACGTATAATTCTGATAACCACACAGCTTGTCATGTCCATCCATAGAAACTAAATGAAGAGGTCCATCACATTGAAATTGTTGTTTGGGTTTTTTATCCTTTTTCTTTACATTTCTTAAAGCTATTTCTTCAGAATCCTTTTCCATCAAAATATGCTGAACAAGGTGCCTTGGAAGTTTGGAACCAATATATTATAATGACATCGAAGTTTTTGGTTCATTGCTCTATAACCTAGACGAATATCGTCTTTATACGTGTAAACGTCACACACGCGCTACGTCACACACGGCATTGTTCGCCCGTGAATGCCACGTGGTGTGATGCAACCACAAATTCACCAGTCGTTATTTTAATGCGTGTAGTGTACTGTTATTTCGTTCATTGTGTTTTCCTTAACTAATTCATTCCGCAGAGTTGCTCCAATCATTCATTAAGTTAAATATAAATAAACAAACTTTGAAATAGGTTGTACCTTATCGTCTATGATTGGAGCCTACTTATTATGCCGTCAGTAAAATGCCCATACCCAGACTGTGGGTACAAAACTGAAGACGTGACAGATGAACTGCTTGTCGTTCTCCTGAAAATCCACGCGGAAAGCCACTCTAGTGGCCAGGCACAGCCAATGAACGCCGCAAAGACGGAAAAAGTAAAGAGACCAAGTATCAAATCTGCCGGCACCACAGAGGAATGGAATTACTTCACCACCAGATGGGAGGAATATGTCACAGCAACGGGCGTCAGGGGTTCAGACAAAGTAATCCAGCTTTTGGAATGTTGCGACGAAGAACTCCGCAGGGACCTAACACGGAACGCTGGCGGATCTCTAAGCAATAAGAATGAAAAGGACGTTCTTGTGGCCATACACCAACTCGCAGTGAGAAAAGAAAATATCATGGTCGCAAGGTTAAAATTACATCATATGAAACAGGATAGAGACGAACCCATCCGCAGCTACAGTGCCCGACTACGTGGCCAGGCAAGCATCTGTAACTTCACAGTACGGTGCCAAAATTGCGAACATCATGTGAACTACACCGACAACATACTTCGTGACGTTCTATCCAGGGGTATATGCGACAACGATATACAAGCGGCCCTGTTAGGCGATCAGAACCAAGACAAATCGATCAACGAAGTACTTCAATTCATTGAAGCCAAGGAATCGGGCAAACGATCTGCATCTCAGCTGTTCGACACAGACACTGCAGCAGCAACGAGAAGCAGCTACCGCGC
Source organism: Ciona robusta (assembly GCF_009617815.1). Classification (NCBI taxonomy): domain Eukaryota; kingdom Metazoa; phylum Chordata; class Ascidiacea; order Phlebobranchia; family Cionidae; genus Ciona; species Ciona robusta. The sequence continues at coordinate 56,037 of NW_028323123.1, forward strand.
CAATCAAACCAGAAACACTCGCATACGAAACGACGCACATCACACTCCAAACGATGACCGATTGTGCGGTTATTGTGGCAACAAAGGACATGGCAAATCGCCCACGAACCTAACAAGACAACAACAGTGTCCAGCCTTTTCGACATTCTGCAATTACTGCGACAAAAAGGGGCATTACGAGACAGTTTGTCGCAGCAAGGCCAGAGTCAGGAACAAACGAAACTCTGAAACGGCCAACGAAGCTGTGGACATTATAAGCTCCACCACTAATCGGCCGTCGTCCAGGGCGAAGAGAAACATATCACTAACCCACCACATATACAACAACCTAAACAAAACGTGGGAGAAACGCCATTCTGACCCCCAGCCAACCATCACGGTCACCGTTGAAGTCGCAATCAACGATTACAACTCACTGGGTCTACATTCCACAATCGGGCACTGTAAATGCATTTTCCGAGCTATAGCGGACACAGGGTGTCAAAGCTGCCTCGGGGGGATGAACCTCGTCCGAAGTCTCGGGCTTACAAGAACCGACTTAGTCCCAGTCACAATGCGCATGCACACGGCCACTAACAAAGGCATCCACGTAATTGGCGCCCTGGTACTACGCATATACGGTCACGGGGGATCCAACATGTCTCTCGAAACACGCCAAATCGTGTATATAACCGACAGTACGGACAAGCTATACCTCAGCAAAGAATCGTGCACTGCTTTAGGTATAATACACAGGCTTCCCCAAAATAGGAGAAGCGATTCGCCCAATAGAAAGCGCCTCCGGTATCATGAACGACCTCGCAGATGAGCCATGCAGTTGCCCCAAACGTTAACTTCCCCCACCACGTCCCACCTCAATGCCTTTCGCACTGACTGAGGAGAATCGCAACAAACTAGAAAAATACTTACTCGATTTCTACAGAGCCAGCACCTTTAACACCTGCCCACACCAACCCCTCCCGCTCATGGAAGGCCCTCCGATACGGCTCATGATCGACCCAGATGCAACACCAACGGCACACCACAAACCCGTACCTGTCCCGCTACACTGGAGAGACAAGGTCAAAGCTGACCTAGATCGGGACGTTGCCCTTAACGTGATCGAACCAGTCCCGATAGGAGAACCCGTAACCTGGTGCCACAGAATGGTCATATGTGCCAAAAAGAATGGAACACCAAGAAGGACCATTGATTTCCAACCACTGAACAAACACGCGATAAGGGAAACACACCATACACAGTCCCCTTTCCAACAAGCACGTTCAGTACCTTCAGGGAAGAAGAAAACGGTCTGCGACGCCTGGAACGGCTACCACAGCGTACCAATCCACCCGGACGACCGTCACTTCACAACCTTTATTACCCCATGGGGCAGATACCGATACAAGACGGCACCCCAGGGCTACATAGCCTCAGGCGACGGCTATACAAGACGTTTCGACAAGATCGTCATGCACATATCGGATGTCACAAAATGCGTTGACGACACACTCCTTTGGGCGGACAACATCGAAGGAAGCTTCCACCAAACAGTCGAATGGCTAGATATATGCGGAAGAAACGGTATCACGCTGAACCCAGACAAATTCCACTTTGCATCAGATGAAGTTGAGTTTGCAGGATTCAACATCACATCGGAACGAGTCAAACCCTGTCAACGCTACTTCAACGCCATCCGAGACTTCCCCGTCCCTAAAAACCTCACTGACGTTCGCTCATGGTTCGGGCTCATTAATCAAGTCTCGTACGCGTTCGCCTGTACAGACAGGATGCTCCCATTCCGCAACCTTCTAAAGCCTAAACAACCGTTCAACTGGACAGAGGAACTACAAAGCCTCTTCGACGAATCAAAACAAGTGATCATCGCCGAGATTAATGAGGGAGTGCAGATTTTCGACAAGAACAAGCCAACATGCCTTGCCACCGATTGGTCCAAGGACGGGAGAGGATTTTGGCTACTCCAGAAGCACTGCCACTGCTCCTCAGAACAACCATTCTGCTGTAAGACCGGATGGAAAATCGTCCTAGTAGGTAGTAGATTTACCCATACAGCCGAATCTCGTTACGCACCCATCGAAGGAGAAGCCCTAGCCGTGGCAGAAGGTCTGGATCGCTCACGATACTTTGTCCTTGGCTGTAAAAACCTTACAATCGCCGTAGACCACAAACCACTGCTAAAAGTGCTCGGAGACCGATCGCTGGAGAACATTCCGAATGCGAGACTGCGCAACCTCAAAGAAAAAACCCTACGCTATAGATTTCGACTATGTCACATAGCTGGCATTCGACATAAAGCAGCAGACGGCCTATCCAGACATCCAACTGGAAAACCAGTCAAAATGGTACTCCCAGACGACATCGCCACCCTCCACCACCAAATAGCCCAAAACGACACTGTTGATCCCGCGGAAATCTTCCTTCCGCGATCCTTCCTTGCGGGTATACGCTTGGCCGCACAACCGCATGCAACATCGATTGATACCGCCCTCGTGACTGCACACACTGCTCTGACCAACGTAAAGGCTGTGACCTGGGAACGCGTAAAACGTGCAACGGCAAGCGATCCAGCACTCAATGAGTTTGTGACGATGATCGAACAAGGGACTGTCCCTGAACTCAAGCATGAACTCCCTGACGAGCTCCGCGAATTCCACAGGTACAAAGAAGACCTACACACGGCGGACGGCGTTCTGCTTTACCGTGACCGGACAGTCATTCCTCAATCACTCAGAAACGAGGTCCTCGATAGTCTCCACGCAGCACACCAGGGCATAACTTCAATGTTATCACGCGCAGAGTCGTCCGTATTCTGGCCGGGAATTACCTCCGCAATCGCCGACACTCGCGAAAAGTGCAGTCAGTGTAACCGAATGGCGCCATCACAGCCAAGTGCACCACCAACCCCACCAACACTCCCCTCTTACCCCTTTCAATACATCTGCGCAGACTATTTTCATTATGCTGGCGCAAACTGCTTGGTCGTGGTCGACAGGTACTCAAATTGGCCTATCGTCACACGTGCAAAGGATGGTGCCAGTGGCTTAGTCACCTGTCTCCGTGATATATTTACCACATATGGAATATGTGATGAACTGACATCAGATGGGGGACCAGAATTTAGCGCATCCGCTACAACAAAATTCCTTAAAGACTGGGGTGTACACCATCGTACCTCATCTGTCGCCTTCCCACACAGTAACTGCAGGGCGGAAATAGGAGTGAAGACTGTCAAACGCATGATCGTCGATAACCACGGCCCCAACGGCAATATCGACACAGACGCGTTCAAACGCGCTATGCTGCAATACCGCAATACCCCAGACAGAGACACCGGCTTCTCCCCAGCGATGTGTATCTTCGGGCGACCAATCAGAGATTTTATCCCCATCTATCCCGGACGGTACCATCCCCATCCAACGTGGCGAAACCTTATTACCGAAAGAGAAGCCGCCCTGCGAAACCGTCACATGAAAGCCCACGAGCGATGGTCCGAACATACCAAGCGCCTGACACCACTCGTTGTGGGCGATACAGTACGGATCCAGAATCAGGTCGGACGATTCCCTAAAAAATGGGACAAATCCGGCAAAATCGTCGAAGTACGACAGTTCGACCAGTATGTGGTACGAATGGACGGCTCCGGTCGGGCAACTGTCCGTAACCGAAAATTTCTCCGCAGGTATCAGCCATACACACCTCTCCCTATGACGACATCGTCGCCATACGCTGATGAACTGATAGATCACCAACAGACCCCCACGACCGAAGCACCGACACCTCAGACACGAACACCGCTGGCATTATCGCGACTAAGACCGCACAACGATCCAGGACTGCGCGAGTCGCCCCACAACCGTGTGAACACGTCACCCCAAACAACGACGGTCTGAACGAATTAGAAACATGACAACGACGATATAAGACATCATCAGTCTTTCGAGTCACCTATCCAAAAGACTTGGGGGGAGGTAGACGAATATCGTCTTTATACGTGTAAACGTCACACACGCGCTACGTCACACACGGCATTGTTCGCCCGTGAATGCCACGTGGTGTGATGCAACCACAAATTCACCAGTCGTTATTTTAATGCGTGTAGTGTACTGTTATTTCGTTCATTGTGTTTTCCTTAACTAATTCATTCCGCAGAGTTGCTCCAATCATTCATTAAGTTAAATATAAATAAACAAACTTTGAAATAGGTTGTACCTTATCGTCTATAACCCAAATGTTTTCCTGTGTTGTAGTTCCTTATCAAACACACATCTTTAAGGGGGTGCCATAGTGTATGTATTTTATATCAAAGAAGCGGAGACGGCGATCCAATGTAGCAATGCTCCATGCGTATTGAGTAAACTTTTTTTGGACTAGAAACAAGATTTCTTTTCGGTTCATATTTTTAGTAACACAATTTTGCAACAACTTTTTTAAATCTAAGTTATGTTGCAACATTATGTTCCAAACTTACAAATCTGGTATTAAATCCTGGGTATATGTGTAAGTTGTATATACGTCATGCTTTATTAGCTTATCTTTAACTATAACGGCTGTTTAGGACTACGAAACCACAGTATGTCTGACCAGTTCTTAAAAAGTAAATAAACAACAGTAAGAGCCTTTCAGTTGATATGGCTATTGGCTAGTCACTAGTCTAGTGACTACATATTACTGCTACGCTTGAATGGCTACTATTTTGTACTAACATAGAAATCGGATTCTGTGGTAGTACTGAAATATATAACCTTGGGATTGATTTGCCGTACATATTCATTGTAGCTGGCCGCACGAAGTCAAGCAGTGACAGTTGAAAATGGAATTGAGGCTTAAATAGTAGTAAATTTCCCAATCCGTTGCACTCATTAGAGCTTTGCCCTTTTGTAATTGATAGCGCTGGGCCATCGCCCATTCAAACAACATGGGATTGATAGCGCTGGGCTACTTGAGAAAAATCAAATTTCATTTTCAAAATCGTTTTTTTTTAATTTAAAAATGAAAATAAAAATGAAATTTAAAATGAAATTTAAAATGTAATTTAAAATGAAATTTAAAACGAAAATAAAAATGAAAATAAAAATGAAATTTAAAATAAAAATGAAATTTAAAATAAAAATGAATTTTTAAATGAAAATAAAAATGAAATTTAAAATGAAATTTAAAATGAATTTTAAAATAAAAATAAAAAGGAAATTTAAAATGGAAAATAAAAAAGAAATTTAAAATGAAAATGAAAATGAAATTTAAAAAACTTTTAAAAATATTTATGTCATTTTTAACATCTAGACATATATTATATGTGGTGACTCGCTGCCGAGACGAGGATAAACCTTTTGTGGAAGTGCGTACGGTTGTGACGTTGTGAGTACGATTGTAGTCCTAGAATGATGTTCGCGAATCCTGTGAGAACGAGTTTGCAGATATAGTCCACAGATGGAGTCCCATATATACGCGTCAAGAATCGGGACAGAAAACGGATTTTGGTAAGAACTAGACTGGTTCGCAGAAATAGTCCGCAGGTGGAGTCATATGGGTCGCGAATCAGGACAAAAATTGGGACTTGGTCAGAAAACTAGAGTCCGAATATGAATAAAGAACTTTACTACCGCGAGCACGTCACTTATGGAAGTACAAGAGTGTTGGGGTAATGGGCCAAGTCTGGCCTAAATCCCAAGTCCTCACGAACCTTATCCATACAGAATAGAATAAAATAGTTTTAAATATCAAATAAGAGATTCGATCTTAATTCGCTTGACTACACAGTAAAACTTACACAAAGTACAGAATGCATTAACGCGGTCGGTTTATTTGGCGCGAAAATAAAGTAATGATTGTTACGTCATAGAGCAAAATGTTGCGTTAGACTTTTTTGTGCAATAAGAACATGGATTTAGCGGGCCAACAAAATGTACAAACACCTGCCGCACAAGCCATATTTTTTGTTATTAAAGGACGAACAACTAAAATATTAGTGTAATTACCCGTACAGAGTAAATGCGGTACCAGGGCGGGTTCGAATACCATGAAAACGGCAATACTTGACTAGGGCGGGCATTATGAACACATCTCGCTAAGTTTAGGGTGCTCGGTAGTGACGTCCTTTCTCACTAAACCTACTTTTGGTATTACGAAGCACCATCTCATTAACTCAAACTCGCAAAATCGCTCGCTAACTAACGTGGAACTCACACCACTCGTTCACAGCGAATTCTTGTATTTTACGCAAAAATATTCCCATAACTAAGTTATGGCCGCCTTATTTGCATTGAAAACTTTGCGTAAACATGTAAATGTCAGAAGGAAAACGATAGAAATGACAGATGTGGAATTAATTTTGGAATATCGTATGCCAAAGGCGGTGGTATAGGCCATTAGGCCTACTGGAATTGTGCCATCTTTTGCACTAAGATTTGAAACCGTAAAGCAGCAGTAAAAGGTGCCTTTCAGTTGAAGAGCAAATTTTAATTTCACTGGAAGTTTTAGCTTCTGGAAGTTTTCAAAATTCAACTTAAGACAACATTAATGTTTCCCTACTTCGTTTCATGGATAGTTTAATTTCAAAGCGTGATCAGTTTATACGAATCTTTTTTCTTGCGTTTTTAACGAATTCTCTCACTTAAACTCGGCGTTGTACGAGGTGTTTGGAGTCGTCTTCATAATACCATTTTTTCAAACGAGTTTCTTGCTCGCTAAGTACTTGCAAAATATTGTTTAGCCAGCTTGTTAACTTAACGAGGGAACAAATGTTCATTGTTAATCTCTCATTACTTCTAAAACCATTTTGTTGTCCCCTAATAAAAAGTGTATATATGTTGTCCCCTTTAAGTTGTATGTTTGTGTCCCCTTTAAACTTCTTAACTTTGTCCCCATTGTTTTTTGTATATATGTTTTCCATGTTTTATTTTATGAGTATATAACCTAAGCTTTGTGGGGTTTTTGAATTCATTTACAATTATGTGCTACTGGTGTCAACATCCTTTTGAACTGAGTGACCTTGAAACTTTCATGGTAGCAGAGGATGGTTGCAACTTTTAAGTACTCTATTTATTAAGTTAATAATGGCACTTTCAAGAAGATCTCCACCAAAATTTGTTGAAAATGATTGCTATGTAGAATGGAGAAGGAAGATATCAATGTGGCAGTTAGTCTCTGATGTTAAAAAATCTGAGCAAGCAATCATTGTAAATCTTTATGCCTTAGAGGGGCACGTCAAGGCTCAGAGGGCCATCTCAAGTTTATCAACTGAAGAGCTGCATTGTGATGGTGGATTGGATATTCTTCTAAACAAATTGGATGAGGCATTTAAAACAGAAAAAGTTGATGAAGCATACAGTGCCTATGTGAGGTTCAATACATTCTCAAGGTCATCTCTGTCTATCAATAACTACATACTTGAATTTGAACATTTGTATAGTAAAATATGTAGCCATGGGATGGAATTATCTGACGCAGTCTTAGCTTTCAAGTTAATGGATGGAGCCAATCTTAGTCATGGTGAACGCCAATTAGCACTCACGTTGGGTGCGGATTTAAAGCTCAAAACTATGAAGTCCTCTCTAAAAAGGGTTTTTGGGAATACTGAAGCTGTTTCATCAAATGTAAAGGAAGAAGTGTTTGAAAATCAATATATGAATAGGAAAAAGACTCCAGTGAATTGGAATAAAAAAGACACACAACGAAAACAGAATCCACGGAACAAGTTTGGAGAAATAACCCGATGCGTTATCTGTGAATCAAAAATGCACTGGGCAACTTCTTGTCCACATCGATCACGACAGGCAAATCTTGTGGAAAATGAAGAAGTTAATCTCATCCTGCTTCTTGAGGAAAAAGGAGAAGACAAAGTTTCGGAGACTCATGGTATATTAGACACGGCGTGCACAAAAACAGTATGTGGAAAGGTTTGGCTTAATAAATTTATCAATTCTATAAGCTTAAGTGAAAGGAAAAAGTTAAAGTTTTTTCCAAGCCACACCCTTTTTAAATTTGGGGATGGAAGAAAAGTAATTTCATCGAAGAGTGTTTTACTTCCAGCCTGCATTGCTGGTAAGCGCTGCCATATTAGTGCAGAGGTTGTTCCTGGGAATTTGCCACTTTTATTAAGTAAAACGTCACTCAAAAAAGCAGGTGCTCAACTAAATTTATCAAATGACACTGTGAGGTTATTCGGAAATGAAATCAAACTCAGTTTATCGAAAAACGGGCATTATTGTATTGATATATTACCAATAAAATCGGCTGACATTTACGACTGCGAGTCTGTTTTGGCTACAACTGATGAGCGTAACTCAATTATTAAATTACATAAACAATTTGGCCACGCGTCTGCTGAAAATTTGGAAAGACTACTGAAAAGTTCAGACAAACTGACACCAGAAAAATCAAAATTAATTCTGGGTGTTGTACAATCATGCGATACATGCCAAAAACACAAAAAAACACCAGCAAGGCCTGTTGTTGGATTGTCTTGGGGGTCAGATTTTAACGAAACTGTCGCCATGGATTTACATGAACTAGAGCCCAATGTTTGGTACTTTCACATGATTGATACATTTACTCGTTTTAGCAACGCATCAGTAATTAGGTCGAAGAGTGCAAATGTTATTGTTAAAACCTTTATGGCTAATTGGATTAGTTTGTTTGGAGCTCCGCAGAAGGTTTTTAGCGATAATGGACGGGAGTTCAACAATGCTGTATTTCATGACATGTGTCACAACTTTAATATCACTGTGGTGACAACAGCATCCTATTCACCATGGAGTAATGGCCTTTGTGAGAGGCATAATCTCACTTTATCCAATATGGTAACAAAAATAAAATATGAAGAAAAATGCAGTTGGGAAACTGCAGTAGCGTGGAGTGTAAGTGCAAAGAATGCACTCGTAAACCGGTTTGGTTTTAGTTCTCACCAGCTTGTTTTTGGCAGAAATATTAATCTACCCACCACCCTTACTGACAAACAACCTGCACTTAATGGACAGGCTGAAAGTTTTGATGTTGGTGCACATCTATCTGCTCTACATGCAGCCAGGAGGGCATTCATTTCTGCCGAATCATCCGAGAAGATTCGAAGAGCTTTGAGGAGACAAACTCGTCAGACCGGTGACAAGTATAACATAGGTGAACTAGTATATTATAAACGTGATGATTCTCCATTGTGGAGAGGCCCAGTAAAGGTTTTGGGTCAAGATGGGGCAGTCATTTTTCTAAGACATGGTGGTCAATATGTAAAGGCACATAGCTGTAGAGTGTCAAGGATAAATGAACACAATAAAGTATATAATCCAATTTCCAAAGATACCACAGAAAAGCCTCCAATTGATCCGTCAATCCAAGAATCCAGCGATGATGAAAGTGATCATGAAGAAAGTGATCATGATGATCAACCAGAAGTTGTTCAACCGGCGCCACAATTAACAAGAACAATAGTACAACAACCACGACTGCGAGCTAATGATAAGGTTCAATTTGTCAATGTAGATGGGGTACAACAGAAAGTTACAATTTTAAGTAGAGCCGGTAAAGCCACAGGAAAGTATAAAAATTCTTACAACGTTGAATATGATTTGCCTAATGAGGTTCGTGGCAAACGTACATGGATTGATTTTTCGAAAGTAACCGGATTGGAACATGTTAATGATGAAACTAATGAACAAATTAATAATGAAACTACACCACAAACTGAAGAATCATTTGTAATAACCAGTGATATTTTTAGTGAAGCAAAAGAGAAAGAACTGTTAAGTTGGAGAGAAAATCAAGTGTTTCAAGAAGTAAAGAACCAAAACCAAAAGTGTGTATCTGTGCGTTGGGTTTGTACCATGAAGAAAAAAGGTGATGATATGGTACCCAAAGCAAGATTGGTTGCAAGAGGCTTCGAAGAGCAAAAACAAAATCTACAAAGAGAATCACCTACCTGTTCTAAAGAAGCTGTGAGAATAATGTTGAGCGTAGCAAAACAGATGAAATGGCGCATGAACAGCATTGATGTAAAGACAGCTTTCTTACAAGGTGAATTAGTTGATCGGGATATTTATTTGAAACCGCCCAATGAGGCCAATTGTCCACCAGATGTTGTTTGGAAGCTTCGCAAATGTGTATATGGGCTGGTCGATGCATCCCGTTTGTGGTATGAGAGAGTGCGACGTTTTATGATAGACGCTGGTGCGAAACCAAGTTCAGGAGATCAAGCAATGTTCATCTATCATATCAATAATGTTCTACAAGGTATGATGTGTGTTTATGTGGATGATATACTGTGGATAGGTAATGATCAATTTAAAACACTCGTGATTGAAAAACTATATAAAACATTTACCATTGGATCGGAAAGCAGCGAAAAGTTTAAATATATCGGCTTAGAAATGAAAGAGACGATAGGACATATAACAGTAGATCAATCCTCTTACATAAAGTTATTGGAACCTATTAATATTAGCGGTTGTCGTCGTGGCAACATGAATAGTGACGTCACAGCTGTTGAAAAGGAGTTGCTTCAAAGGAAAATTGGCCAACTTTTATGGGTAAGCTCACACACTAGACCGGATATATCGTTTGATGTCTGTGTTTTGGCTACAAATTTTAACAAAGCAACTGTAAAAGATATTGTACACTGCAACAAAGTTATTAGAAAGTTACATAACGAAGATCTGAAAATTAAGTTTATGTCTTTAGGTGACGTAGAGAAATTAAAACTTGTTGTGTATTCTGATGCAGCATTTGCCAATTTACATGACGGTGGTAGCCAAGGTGCTTTCCTAATATTTCTTGTTGGAGAAAACAAAAAATGTAACATTTTGTCTTGGCAGTCGAAGAGAATTAAAAGAGTGATTCGAAGTACATTGGCAGCAGAAGCATCTGCAGCATGTGATGCAGTTGAGGCTGCATATTATTTGTCATATATGATTACAGAGTTGTTCTATGGAAAAGGACATGGACCAAAATTACCAATTCACGCCATTACAGACAACAGATCATTGTACGATGCAGTTCATTCCAGGAAGGGGGTTGCTGACAAACGACTGCGAATTGACATTGCAGTCCTTAAAGAAATGATGGAAACAAATAAACTTTTATCAATGGAATGGGTTGAATCGAAAAAACAACTGGCTGATGCATTGACCAAACAAGGCGTTTCATCTATACCGTTGTTTAACGTTTTACGCTATGCATGTTTAACTTAAAAAGAAAAAGAAAAAATACAATGAATTTGTTAATCTCTCATTACTTCTAAAACCATTTTGTTGTCCCCTAATAAAAAGTGTATATATGTTGTCCCCTTTAAGTTGTATGTTTGTGTCCCCTTTAAACTTCTTAACTTTGTCCCCATTGTTTTTTGTATATATGTTTTCCATGTTTTATTTTATGAGTATATAACCTAAGCTTTGTGGGGTTTTTGAATTCATTTACAATTATGTGCTACTGGTGTCAACATCCTTTTGAACTGAGTGACCTTGAAACTTTCATTCATAATGCCCCCCCAGGTAATTAAACCCGAATTTGACCCGATTTCTTATTTTTTTCATTGTCAAAACTTGAATTATACTTACGCATTGTTTATTATTGACTACATCACCGCATGCTCTGCACATTTTAGCAAAGTTTGTTCCCTAAAAGCTTTCATGCGATGCAATCTATTTTATTTTTTTTCTATTTTATATTACAAGGTTTAAGCATAGAACTTATAGTAATATGTGAAAATAAATTTTGGGCACACACATAATCAAGAGCGTAAATAGTAGAAAAAACGACTGGCTGTCGCCCAAATTGCTCACTGTGAGGCACCCGAAATGGCCGGCTGTAGTCATGTAAAAATGTGTGGCGTAAGAAGCATTATTACGTCATGTTTAGAGCAGCGGCTTGCGCAAGGACATGCAACAATGTATTGTTCAGTGCAAGAATAAACAATATAATATTAATAGGCTTATGTTAGCAGATTGTTTATTACAACGTAGTAGCAATTGACACATGGAATTTTACCGTCATAATACCAATTGACGCTTTGATTATTTGCATCATAATAGCGATTGACGCTTTTATTGTTAACCTTGCAAAAGTAAACTAAATGCTCTTGTTTTACGTCTGGGGTTAGTAAAGATTAAAGCAGCTGTATTTTAATAAACGTATACTTTGATATTGGCGTATTTGAATATAATTACACTGGCTTACAATTGTTTTCTCCCAATTACAACAGTTTAATGTTGTTGCAGCAACACGTTTGCTGATCACATTGGGTGTTCCACGAGTACAACATTCTGTACAACGATTGTAAATACATGTTAAAAAGGGTCCTTAAACATTTGTATTGTATTTGGATTTCAATTTTGAGAAAACCCAACGATCTTCTGACCTGCGTAAACATTTCACTTTTGATAAGCGAATGGACAAGATATAATGGATAAGGATCGCAAGGTCAAGCGTAATCTGACCTCCCCTGGTCCCATTATACTTACAAACCAAAGGCATCGCGCATAATATTTCAGTTTGGTAGTAAAATAATTCAAAGATTTTACATTGTTTTTCAAGTCGCATGAATAAAAAATGCTTTAAAGGTTCTTATCGGTCAAGTTTTACAGACACTTCTCATTTTACATAAAGAGTGGAAACCTGATGTAACGACATTTAATTTTCCCTTATCCTAACTAAATATTAAATATGAAATATGCAAATGTAATAAAATTCATTTAAATTTGTTGAATTAAATTTTAAACATAAAAATGCGCTCAAATTTATTTGGGCGCGTGTCCGCTAACGGACGTAAAATGCGCCTATTTACGGCCCTGTCAATAAGTGTTTCTAAAACCTAGTCAGTTGATGTAAAGAGATATGACAGCTACGGTGCAAACACTGGATCTTCCTCATCTGTGTTTTTGTTTTAATGCACATGTTTTATCGCGAAATTAAAAACTGTTCTTTAATTAAAAGTGGCCGTGCACAGGATCCGTTTCCATTCGTATGCGCATACGCGCGTAAAAATGAGGTCGGACGCTTTTCCGACCGCACATAACCCTCAAAGTTGCTTCCCTGGTAATTGGACATGAGGTATATGTCTGCTAGCAAAGCCTAAACCAGCTGATCGATTAGAACAGATTATGAAGTAATTTATGTCATAGTGCCCACAAGTGACGCAACAACGAACAAATTTTTTGGCACTTTTTAAAATGTTTTTTGACCAAACTAAATATTTTTTCAAAAAAAATACCACAGACAGTATTTATTAGGTATAAACTTTCATTTAAAACCAACTTGTATTAGCGTGGTCCGGACACTTTAACCTCTAATCGGCACAAAGTGTGTGAAACAAAACATCCATGTTATATAATTACTGTCGTTACCCCATCATGTGTGAATAAATTAATCTTATTCTGTTTTTTTTGTCATAATATTTAGAAAACATGTAAAGTGGAATAAATCAAGAGGGAATGTTTGGCATCGACTTAGAAGAAGAGAAGTTAATGGCAACCACCTTCGTTTCAATGCGGTATTTCATAATATGTGAGACTACTATTTTAAGGCATAAGATACACTTGAAAAAATTGAAATTGGCAAACATTAACTCTTCTGTGTTTGGTATAATGCTTTTACTTTGTTAAGAAGTAAGAACCATGACTTTGTATTTGTTTTATTTTGTTAAAAATCTCACTGTCATTACAGTTTTTTTCCAGTTATCAGTTTAAAAAACTTTTGTACATTATTGGTTAGGTGGATTGTATCGTAATTGGTGGTAGAGCAATTGTGTTGTAATCTCTTATTGGTAGTTGCTCCACTATCCAACCCATTGGTTACTAATGTTGTCCAAAGTCAGTTGTGAGAGAAAATTACCGCATGTACCACATATGTGAAGCAGACATACGGTTGTCACAGCAATGCAAGCATAAATATGTGTAATGCAATCATCGTATCGAATACCCTTTTTGCATGGTAACTACTACAGGATTGTAAAAGTTGTAAATCCGGACGGTGATCGTTTAATTTTACTGAAAATCCGGATGTATTATGTTTTGCGTGCGTCTGTCACCCAAGCTACCAAATCTTGTTATAAAGCGTATTACTAACACCATCACCACATAGAAACGGTTGTTAAAGCTGCGATCTAATGTTTTATGTTCGTCGCGTGTTCGTAATTATCAGCTTACGAATTCGATCGAGTAACACACATTGCCATGCTGCAATTTGGTCATTGTGCGCTTAACTGTTACGTCTTATTGCAACATAACTATTAACTATGATGTTTCATTACGTAACAATCGGGAGGAATGTGCCCACTGCCCAACGAACCACGAGATCGAAACATCATGTATAAGTGTCACATTTTTACGCTCTGTGCGGGCGTAGGAAATAAAGGAAGACGCATGCGGTAGCATACAATTTAACACATAACAAGCGAAACAATCGTTGTGAATTTATTCTCGTGAAAAATGACGTAATGAAACTCTGGTTCTCATGCAGTGCCAACAAAGATGTTTTTTGGCTTCTGTCCAAGCTCGGCCGGGAAGATACTTTGTAATAATATATTACAATTTGCGTTGGTTCCAATTTACTGAGCGTCGCTCCTCGCTCTTATATTTGCACCAATTAAAATTCACATAAACGCAATTTACCTGCATTTAAAGTTTAAACTATTCTTGGTTGCTGGCCTAAAATATGTCGGGATTTATCAAAGGCATTATGACGTAATCATCGTTACATTTTTAATCCACGATGAACGTGCGTAAAACTTTTCAGTTGTTTCTGCCGATTTGATACGTCGTTTTTATAAATGTAATATCATTTTAAATTCACCGCATAAAGGTTCCTTGTGACATGATTTGTGTCAAAATTAGTATAGTGGGTGTTAGGAAAATGCATTTTTTTAAATGTTTGCACGAACCGTTCCATCATTTTAGCTATTCGCGGTGTTCTCGCAGGGTAACCGATACGATTAAAATAGAGCGCACGTTTATGTCGTCAATAAATACTAAGAAACCAAAGAGTATATTGTTGGCCGAACGTAAGAAAGTTTATTTTAATATAAATAGGATTTATTTCTATTAAAAAAATCCAGACGTGTTTCGACGATCCGGACGGTGACATTATCACTGAAAAAGGGGTATGTTTACAATCCTGAACTACTAACTAGTTACTACCAACCATAGGCGTCGATTTTTTAAGGAAATTCATATTTTTTGGGGTGGTAAAACATTTTAAAACGGCTGCGAAAAACGCGTTGTAAACAAAGAGAAAACATTCGCCCTTCGCGTGTGTGCGTGTACGCGCCCCGCACGTGTGTGCGTGTACGCGCCCGACGCGTGTGCGCGGACGTGTTATCAATAGTTTAAGATAAATAATTTTATTACAGATAAATATTTATCGTAGTGTTTTTCAAGCAGGGTTTTACAAAAACCCCCTTATCAGTGATAATGCCACCGTCCGGATTGTCGAAAAGCGTCCGTATATTTTTAACATAAAAAAATTCTATTTATATTAAAATTAACTTTCTTACGTCTGGCCAACAATATACCTTTTGGTTTCTTAGTTCAGTAATTATTGACGGTATAACGTGCGCTCTATTTTAACCGCATCGGTTACCCTGCGAGAACACCGCGAATAGCTAAAATGACGAAACGTTCGTGCAAACATTAAAAATATGCATTTTCCCAACACCCGCTTTATTACATTGAACACAAATCCTGTCACATGGAACCTTTACATTTATTTAAACGACGTATGTAAATCGGTAGAAACAAATGAAAAGTTTTACGCTCGTTCATCATGGATTATAAATGTAAGAATGACTACTAAGTCAGAATACTTTTGAAAAATTATTAAAATTTTTGAAAACAATTGTTGTTTCAGCGCAAATTGCAACATGATAATACAAAGTATCGTCCTGGCCGAGCTTGGACAGTGGCCAAAAACAAGTCGTTTTTAGGCACCGCGCGAAAATCAGAGTTTCGTAAATACCAATTGCAAGATATCGATTTTACCAATAAAATATGTTATTTAAAATTTGTATACACTTGTTATTTTATAACACTGTTTTAAAATCCAAAAGATTAAACATGTTATATAAATCATATAAGTTATAAAACACAGGCTGCTCGCTAATTCTGCTTTGGTTGCATTTTGTCGTTTTTCACTGGAATAAATTCACAACGATTGCTTCGCTTGTTAGGTATTGAATGTATGCTACCGCATGCGTTTTCTTTTGTTTCCTACACCGGCGCAGAGCGTAAAAATGTGACGCTTATACCCACGATGTTTCGATCTCGTGGCTGGTTGGGCAGTGGGCACATTCCTTCCAATTGTTATGTAATAAAACGTTATAATTAATATTTATGTTGTAATAAGAACTTGTGAAGTAACAATTGAACGCAAAATGTTCATGTTGCAGCAAGGCAAGGTTTGTTACTGGAGAGATTTCGTTACCTGATAATTACAAACACGCGACAAACAAAACAGTAGATCGCTGCTTTCATACGCGCCTAGTATGGGTAGGCGGTGAGGCGACGCCTCCCCGGCATTTACCGTTATGTCGTCAGAAAAACAGGTCGCGTAAGTCTAAACGTCGCATATTTCTCCAACCGAAAAAATGCTTTGACCGTTTTATAGACAACTTTTATTTTCCTTGCACAATGTTAAATGTTCCTTGCAACGAAAACGTATAGTCCATCTCCATTGTTGGACCAGTTATGATGATGGCACAGCAGTTGCTTTTGTTAAGTCTTGTTTAGATTTTACCGCGAATGCAGGTCTCGTATATAGAGCCAGACCGATATTGCCTTTTTCAAACCGATACCGATATTTTGTTAATTTCAGTTGCCGATATCCGATACTTTAATGCACCTAGAAAACTAGACTGATAACTAGACTGATTAAAACCGAAAAATCTGATAAGGCCGATAAAAATCAAACTACAGGCTTAATTATTATAATTAGTTATTAGTGAACTTGTAATTACTTAATTGGTTAGTTTGTAATTGTTTACAAATAAATTTTACCTCCCTTCCATTAAACAAACATTGTATTTATCAGCCAATGCAGTTTATTTGTGTATCACGTTGTGGCTCAAAAAATGCGTAAGTGACCTAAAGTAACCTCGACGTTACACGCGCCTGATAAACATGACATGCGGTGGACGCCTGATCAGACGCTTCGACTTATGCGTAAGATCAGCGGTTCCCAATCTTTTCTAAAAATTTTGCCTGGTAGACCCTTTGCAATTATTTTGATATTTCCTGGTCCTATAAAAATCAAAGAATGCTATAGAAAAATGCAAAAACCACACCAATGAAAGAAAAAGCAAAAACTATCAAACACGGTAAGCTGTTTAATGGGATGGGTGCACTTGTTTTGCTGCAATTAAATCAATGTTTGGTTTGGTTTGAATCACAATCGAATCATTGCTTCATTGCGGACCCTCTGAAACTGCTGTATGGACCCCAGTTTGAAAACCGCTGCGTTAGATTGTTAGGAACGAGTTGAATTAGGTATACGAACGAGTTTACGTTTATGAACAAGTTAGCGCTCTGCATTAGTGTGGGCAAACCTAACATCAGGCTGGAAAATACCTTACGCGAAGGCGTTCGTTAATCTTGCTAAACTTACCAAGAGTTTTAATCACGCCGACACACGTTAACAATTTACCTTCGTTCAGTGTACGTCGCATTGTAGCGAATAGCAACTTCTATACGCTAACAACGATTAGATACTCAAAACATTTCTCAGCATAAAAGCGCAATTGTTCTATGAAGCAAACGCACTTTAATTCCAACACCTTAAAGGCAATAAACCACTATTGTAATAATAATCGACGCAACAATTGCTGCTGTGTTGCAACAATCTAATTGTTACTCAATCCCGAATAATCCATGTGTGGTTTGGTACTGTGTCATAACAGAAATACGTGTTTATCTAACTTTACGTAAGACTGGTAGTTATGATGCAACCGGTAAACTTGCTGAGCAATCAAAGCTAAATTCCCAAACTGGTCCAACCGCGCACGCGACCGTAATCGCAAAGAGACAGCGTATTTGATGTTTCTCGTTTTTACTTTTTGTTATAAAATAGTATCGCCTCCCCGCTGATTTTGAAATCTAAGCGCCTATGGCTGCTTTAACAACCTTTTTTTACTCTCAAAGGCGCCCACACCAGACTGTGCCTTTAGTCAGTAAGACGTTTTATAACACGATTTGGTAGCTTGGGTGACAGACGCACGTAAAACATATTACGTCCGGATTTTGAACAAAATTAACCGATCACCGTCCGGTTTTACAACTTTTACAATCCTGTTTCCTTCATGTATATTTTATTATAAACAAAGCCCCATTATACAGATCTGTGGTAGCACTTAACACCTTGACATAAAGTAAATTATCTTACATAGATACCAAAGCAGATTCTCGTGAAACCAAAGAAAGAGAAGATTGCTCCTAATCGCTTGCAAATGGTGCCTGAAGAATTGGTTTATCAACTATGTGTGTTTTCTTCTGGTGATAATTGGTTAGAGTTCAGGAAAATTGCTGAGGTAGTGTTGTATATAAATTATTGAGCCAATTGGATTAATTATAGAACATCTTTTAACAATTTCTCAATTACAGGAATTGTTAAATCTTCCTGAGATGATTTTGTTAACCAGTGGTCTTGGATTTCAGTTAATTGAAGTTAGTGTACCTTACTAACAATCTATCTATATTATGATGCCTTTGTATGTACAAATTTCCACAATAAATGGAAATTACCAAGTGGTTATGTAGCAACATTTAACCTATTACATTTATTATTATATTTGGCCAAGAAAGTCAATATAACAAAGAATTTTTTGTTTTTATGCTGTTCAGAGTTACCATTTATGTTACTTTGTGTGTGATTAATTTTTAATTTTTAAGTGTTTTTAGCTCATAACTTAGTCTATCACCTAAAATTTTGTGTTAACCATTTATTTAAAATTTATCTTTTAATCAGAATCTACTGAACATATTAGTTGTGGATATATTTGGGGTGGGCAAGAAGGATGTTGGAAAAACATCCTCACAACATCTACATGATGATAGAGCCACTCCTCTGCAGTTTGATCATGAACGAAGTGCTGATATAAAATTGATTCTGCAACTTGTTCACACTTTTACGAACCAGGTAGGTGGGTTTTGGTTTCATTTGTTTGGGTATTCTATCTGGCATTGGATGTTGAAATGAGAATTCACTTAATAGCAATTGGGTTGGGTTGTGTTTGTAAAGACGAGTTTTATCTTCTATGAGGGAGTAGTCTTCAATTTGTTGATTAATCTCATCTTAACTGCGTTTTGTACGTGATCACAATTTTATAAACATCAGTTAATAATATTTAACCTAAATTCTAGTGAGGGCTCTACCTTAACTTGTTTTAGGTGCTTGTTTTTTAAAACAAGTTGATTTTAGTGTTTTATAAAAAACATTTTTTTTTTAATATTTTTGAAAATACCTGTGATTACATCATTGGAATAGGCGACAGTCTAATAAAATAGTTACTCAAAAAACAATAACTTAAACCAGTTGTCTCAATAGTTTTAAAAAACAAATGAAAATAAGCTACAATGAGTTTCCTGCCTGCTCGTTTTGTTACACGTAGGGTACGAGTCACTCGTAACGAGTGCACAAGATCGTGAGGTTGCATCAATGATTTTTTTAATTTTGTATCACTTGGTGGCACTTGTGAAGCCTAAACATACGAATTTGTCCAAAAGCCGGGATATTAAACATTCGTAATAAACTTTATTTGTCTCCTTAGTCCTTTCACACAAGTGGCTAACCAAATTCATTTGTCCCTCGAACTTGTTTGGTTGTCTGGGATAAGGGGACTCTGTTAGTATATTTTTACCCAGGTTAAGTTAGTGTTATTCTAGTTCAATTCTTAGTCTATTTTAGATTTATTCAGAAGAATATTTGTTTGCAAAATTTCTACAGGCATGCGCATATTTTAAATGTTGTTTTTTCTCTCAGGTCCCAGAAACCTCTTATTACCATTTGCGATTTAAATATCGTTTAATTGAAGTTTTGTTCACTCAGTGAAACACAGCATAGAATACATTTGGTGGCATCTGCAATCGCAGAAAAGCTTCTAACAGCAACACCCATGTCACAAAACAACAAGCTGTTTAGTTTACAAAGCATCAAATCTCTACCGTGAGTTTTAAAACTTTTTCAATACATATTTATAGTTTGATGAAATTAATCTTTTTTTAGTTTTATTGACTATTAAAAGTATTTTGTTTCATATTTGAAAATCAAAACCTAACAAATGTCTTGCTTAACCTTAGTGTGGAAAATATATGCTGTAATTTTAAATGTGTGGTCTTCATTTATTGATGTGTTTACATTTTCAATTTTAAAGTTCTTTTTGTGTACTAATTATATTCCTTTTGCATTAAATCTTTGTATTCAGTTGAATTTTTTCCAGAGCAATTGTATCTCGCATGAACAATGACTCTCTGTTGTATTTCTATCATGTGATATCAGTGGTCATGTCAGATTGTGAGCTATGTGGGAGTGTTTCACTAGAGCAGCATGATCAATGGCTCAATGACAGCTCAGTTGCTGACACTGCTGCTCTAAATCAAGGTAAAAGTGCTGAGATACTTTATCTATTGTTGTTAAAATATTGGAATAACCTATAATGGATGTGCCGAGCCCGAAGTCAAAAGCCTGTTCCCGAACGTCTGCTTCTTAAATGTTAGGCTCTCAGCTAAAGATTAAGCTTAACGTCCAGCCCAGACGCGATTGCTTAATTGTTGCATGTGAAAGCCAAAAATAATTAAAATAAAAACAGTAAAACAACTAAAAGATAAAAAGACCAGTGACAGTAAGCATATCTTTTCTTTAGTTAATTTTTGATGTTTTGCTCTCTGGGAAGTAATTAATCAGAACGGCAGCGAATGTGCTGTCTAAATTTACAGCCTTTATCAAAAACTGTTGCTGAAAAAATTATAACTAATTTTTGAATAATTTTTTTTGCATAAAGTTTTCATCTTAAAACACTGAAAATTACCACAAGTCTGCAAACCATTTGTTCTATATGATTATTATGAGTAGCGGCACTCTTTGTCTAAACCAGAACAGATTTTCGTACGTCTTTTTCCTTGATGACGGCATAGGTGCTTAAGGCTTTTGCTAAGCCTTATGTTCAAGTTGGCGCTCAGTGAGCCCAAGTTCGGCACATTCCTGTATATGCTATAGAAGTTTTACCATACATTTGGAGTTTGGGTAATGGGTCTTTTTAAAAAGGTTATATGGTGTGCTGTGCTATAGGATTCCACTATATCCTATTTTATATGGATTTACCCATGAAAGAGACTTGAGATTTAGGCTTAAAGCACATTACTCATAGTCCCACGCTTCCACATACCCAAATAGAACTAAATTTAAATATATTTTCATTGGATTCAAGAGTTCTTACTCAGTCTTCCATCACACCTTGAAAATATGTGTTTGAGTGCAAGTAGACCAGCATCTGAGGTGACCAGACCATTAAGCCTTCTTGCTCATATGCTCGGACAATCATTTGGTTCGCTTGATCTGGAAAATGACGATTTTCAAATGATGGAAAGACAAATTGGTGAGGCTGTTTTTTATTCTTTATAAATGATTGTGTTTAAATAGTGCATTTGTTCTGATGTATGTCAGTATGGCAGTTCTAGTACTGGTATACATGTTCTTAGATATATAAGGGTATATAACAGTGGTTCCCAAAGTATGGGTCGCGACCCAAACATGGGTCGTACAGGGTTGCAAAATGGGTTGTGCAAGGTGATTCAAATCTATCAATGAGATTTTTTTTTAAGCGTTCGGTTTAGGTTTGTGTTGTAGTTTAGCTGTATATTTACCATGCTTTTCTTAGCCAAGTAGACTGTTTGTTACGAAAGAGTAGGGATTCACATGCGGATTCATTGCACCATAATAGCGATTGTTTAACTTGGCAATTAATTACGACATAATAGCAATTCACATGTTGAATATTTGCGTCATAATAGGGATTGACATATATTGTAATCAATGGGCATGTAAGAGGTTTAAAACAGGTGTAAATGTTAAACAGGCACAAGCGTCGTATTTTAGCCTTTACGTGCGTTGTATTTTAGCCTTTTTTCAAAACTGTGTTGAAAGATCCACACAAACAGTTAAAATGATCTGGATCACGATAGGTCATTTAAACACCACTGGTCTACTTCATGCATATTCAAAAAGTAGTCTAGAATGCATACATTAAAAATATTTTTTTTTATGTTTGAGGCTTGGGTACATGGGTCGTGAGATGTTCATAAAACTCTGATTTGGGTCATGCTAAAAAAACTTTGGGAACCACTGGTATATAAGGTTTACTGATTGCTAATATATACAGATGCACATTGGGTTCTGTGCTTTTTATAGCAATATTTATGCATGAGTTTTTTTTCTACTGTATATAAAAGGTATAGACCTCTATTTTTGCCGTTTAAAAATGTAATTGTGTTGTCTGGCCTATCTAGATCTGGCTGGAACTCATCGTCTCATACCATATATAAAGAAAACTTTCTTCTACTTTATAAGTTTTATTTTTTTATATTAGGCAGCAGTGATTCTTACATATGGCTGAATGATATTGTTCATCGAGCAAACTTGTTTACCATCATAACCATGTTATTGACCGGCAAGTACCAAAATGAGGTAATAAGTTTTTATACAAATACTAAGAAATAAATTATATATTTCTAATTTTATTGCTACTCCTGTATAAATGAGATATGTATAAAAAGTAAAGTGTGTGGCATTCTTACGTTTAAACTTTGCGTAATATGAAAAGTAATAAGAAAGTGTTTTAGTTAAAGTGCGACAGGGGATATTATTAGTTTATTACTATATCACATTTGAGTACAAATTCTTATTAAATGCTTAATACCAAATGAAACAAAATAAAAATGTGCACATTTCATTCATTAAATAAAGGACTTGTACTAAGTTGTACAGCTTAAAACTGCAAAAAGATTACTGTATTCAAGTAAGACTCCTTTACATATTACAAGTTTTTATATGTGTTAACAACGTTGCTTTATCAAATACATTTAACATTTCACTTCCATTGTAGGTTCAGAAACGTTTAATGAAATGTGATTTTGTTAACCGACTAAACAATTCATTTGAAGAAGTTATTTGGAAAGATTTTCCTGACATTCCAGATCTTTCTGCAGATTCTGAAGACATTTCCCAAGTATGTCTGAACCATATTATTTTGTTTATATCCAAGTGTTGTTTATGTTACGTTTGTTAACGGTGGTTTGGTCCGGGACGATGCTTTAATGGCCAATCGCGGGGCCTGACTGCTGTAGTTTGTTATAAGCTACACTGATTGCAACTCAACTATAAAAACATGTAGTTTAATAAAAACAGCCTAAAAATAAATGACATTAAAATATACACCAAACTGTTACTTCACATAAACAATAACTAGATAAGACAACTATATACTCGATACGGCTTGATTTGATACAGTTGGCTCACAGTCACAATAATATCACTTTTGCCCCAAAAAAAACAAATTTTAGCCAGCACAGTACAAGTTACAACGAGGACTCCTTGGATACACTCAAAACTAGGAAGAGGCAAAGCGCGACATGTGACAAGCAGCAATTATACTAACGGCAACAAAGGAACGTGCGAAAATATTAAACAGGAAACCAGTCATGCATGAATAACAGTGATAAGGAAGGCAAAATACTAGGTCAAATAGTGATAAGGAAAACACAAAAGAACACAACTAGTGAGAAGAAACACATTTAAAACTAAACTAAGTGCTAAATCCACGACATTACACCCCCCCCCTGCTAAATTCATCCTCCACCTGAAGGATACTTATCTCAACATAATATTCGGTGCCTGTTTATGCGTACATCTGGGCCTCTGTCGGGCAATGCAGGCCGAGTCAGATCACTCTGTGACGTTACATTGCGCAAGTTTTTCATGTCTTTCAGTTTTTTTTGTGTCTCTCTTCGTTCTCCTCGACGACCGGTTTTCTGTCTTCTTCATTCGTGTCATAATCGTTCTCGTGGTGTTCCCGTTCTCGTTTTGCGGTGCCGATGTGAACTCTGGGGTATATATATGTCCACATATCAGTTGTTGCGAAGCGTTTTGTCGCTTGCTTGGCTCATCTACTGGCCCAAGGCTCATCTACTGGCCCTATTATATCTTCGGTCTTTGTTGCACTGGCCGCTGCAGGTTTTACTCGATTGTAATGAACAGTTTGTGTCTTGCCAACTCTACCCTGTATGACAAAATATACTGGGCCTACCTTTTCAACCACCTGATATGGTTTTTTATTTGGCAATTGAAGCTTTTTGCACTTACTGACCGGTACGGCTAGGTTTGTAAGCAGCACAATGTCGCCACTTTCAATACATTTACCATGTGATTTCTTATTGTATTAGTTTTCGCGCCCTTTGTGTGTTCAACTTTTCGCGTGTGATTTTCTCTGCTAGTACCAGCTGCTCCTGTAACCCTTCAAGGTGATTCAGGTGACTTAATTTTCTGGACTCTCTTGGTTTGGTGTACATGAGGTCGATCGGTAATCGAAACGTTTTGCCTGTAAGTGGAAAATGAGGGAAACACAAAAGAACACGAATAGTGAGAAAAACACATTTAAAACTAAACTAACAGACAATATACAAATATTACGTAAACAATAAAAACTATGTGTGTCAATAAACTAAGTGCTAAACTCACGGCATTACTTTTATAAAAATTTTGTATTCAAAAATAATTTAGTATTTCCAAAATAGCTAATCGTAGATCTGAAACATTTTGAACCAAATATAGTCTAATTAAAGCTTTAGTGATAGTTATATTACTTTTAATACTGCTTTGGTATATGGTATAACTTATATAATACTGTGCAGTTTAAGAAAGCTTATTACATCTGACAGGTCTAAAACTAAACAATGCAAGCTGTAATTAAGTAAAGGTGAAACTTGATCATTTTTAAGTGTTTTAAAGACAAATTAATTTTTTTTAATATTAGTTTAGCATTGCATGAGTTATGTTTTTCAGACATCAATTCAACTCATGGCTTTCTTTTGTTAACCTTGTAGACCACGTTTGTTAGAGTTCAGTTCCTCCGTTTGGTCCACTCCATAGCAGATAGCACATCCTACAGATACAGCCTTCTATCCATCGAGGAACTACATACATTGAAACAGATTGCTGGTACGTAATTGAGCAGAAATTCTACTATTGTTACATCATTTTATAAAAGATTAAAGGTATTATCATACCATTTCATGTCTTTCTAAAAATCGCAGTATTTAAATAATGATATAGAGGATTCATAGAAGCCATTTGTGTCACAAACCTGACTGCGTCTTTATGCAAGCAGTAATACTCTCAAAATATTTAATATATGAGGCAGTCATGACATAATTATTGTTAAATAATCATTGTTATAAATTAAAAATGTATCTATGTGATGCGCATCCGCAATCAGTTTAACCTTAGTTCGTCCTCTTATATGATGTTGGTTGTCGGGAGTTCTCAATAAATGTATCTGCAATCTTTTCACTTATCTCTATAACTATAGTTAAGCAAGAAAATGTCTGATCTGCAGAAAAGAAAAACCACTCGCTACCGAGTGAGTTTCCAACACTTACTAATGACACAGCTGCACCCCTGAGCAAGAGAAGCTTGTTGAGCCAGGTTATGTCGAAACTTCATCAAGAATCCATCACGTTTTGGATCACTAGGGTTGTTGAAGCTTTCTTACGTGGCCCAACCAATCCAACAACCCAGGCTTTTTTGCTTGATAAAAATATAGTGGAGGTGAGCTAGTAATATAATAATACAATATACTAATGATTAATAACTTTAACTTACTGGCACAATCATCAGTTGCTTTGTGTAATATGTATATGAAATTTATCATTAACACTCAGAGTACTGTGGGAGTTCTTATTTCTACACGGCCAATGCACGAGTTGGTGAGGCAAGGTTGCTTTGATATGCTTTCCACTGTTATGAAAGTCAACGTTGATGCTTTTACAAGATGTGATAATGCTCTTAATTCAGCAAGGAAAGTAAGGCTATTAAAATAGTCAAAAATCAAAGTTTGTTACTTAATTAATATCAAAAGATGTATACCACAAACAACTTGCTAGCAATTAATGTTAAATATTTTACTCGGCTTTTATTAAGCTGCTATTAGACAATCTGCCTTAATATTACCAAATGCCTTTTTTACTTTACACTATGATTTGGATAACAGGTAGGTTTTACTTTAACGCAAGGTTCAAATTTAAACAACTGTTACTTTTTTTCTAAGGTATTTTTATAGAGAAGTAAAAATAAAGTATATTATAAACTTTGCAAATTATATTGCCTCATCAGCATGACAATACTACAGTTTTGTTTTATTTCTAGTTTCAAACGTTCATATCAGCAGTTGAAGATAGTTTGATCGATTCAAACATGTTTATCAGATGTGTCATACTAACAACTCATTATATACAGACATCGCAAACAGAAAATAAAGGTAACTTAAGTTCTGTTACAAAAATTGAGCCAAGTCTAACTTAAATCCCATATTGCATTAAACCAATTTTCCTAAATTCACACTACTATGGTTTAGTTGTAATAATGACATTGCACTATAAACATAGGTTTGTTAAAAGATCTTTATTTAACAAAATGCATCCACATACTTTCAAAAACTTTAATAGCTTTAAATACCTTATTTATACCACAGAAGTCCTGGTGACAAACAGGTTATTAGAATACTACACAAACCATAAGCGTCGGATACAAGTTATTGCAAGACTTGTAACCCTTCTAGATGTTTCTACTTTATCACAGGTTTGTACTCACATTTCAATATTATATATTAATATTAATGGTCACTTTAACTGCATTTTTTATCCAATGAAACAATAGTCAATACACTTTTTAATAAAACCAAAATAAATGATAAAAACATTTTTTTTATTATAAATTGTTTACAAAAATATGTTTTGTCTCTATGGGTTCCAGGTATATTTCATTTCTAATAGTATCTATCAATTGTGGATAATGTATTTCACATAACCACCCACTACACCACAGGAAACAGTAAGTTGTCTCAATACAAGTCTTCTACTGCTCATAATGGCGCACAGGAATAATAGGCTTGCCAGGTAATTTTGAATAATATAACATCATTATATGGAAGAAAGGGCTAATGGGCCAACTCGATCTGAATCTAGGTCCTCAAAAAAGTCCTCACTCGTCACCCACAGTATACATGTACAATATTAAGGTAATGTGCCAGACCTGGCGTAAATCCCAGGTCTTTACCCACAAAGAAAAAATGCCCCTAATTTTAGTATTTTGCAGTTTTCATGTCTTCTCATTAATAAAAACTCCATTTTTTTTTATTACAGTTATCTCCAATGTTTATATGGTGTGTACGAACCAGCAGTCCTGGAAAACCTTTATAGTTTGTTGCAGTTTTGGATAGTTCATTACTCTCTTCCTTTTAAGAAAAATGACAGAAAATCTCTTGAATTTGTAAGCTCACCACTTAAAGTATTTTTGGGCCTTAGTTAAATATTAATACGGAACAATTTATGAAATATTACTCACCGAGTTACATAAACAGATGACGCGTAAGCAACACGAGGTGTAGGCCCTATGTAACAAAACATCCATGTTATAAACTGTAGCTTCCCCTCTACACAGTATTTATTCATTAATTCCACCTGTTGTATAATCTATACCTCATTCATCAATTTGTATGTCGAAATTTTTAGCACTTTTTAAAGTTTTTTCTCATTCAGGGTTCCTTGACTCAATTTTCCGAATGGGAAAGCGTTGCTCGAACTCTGCTTGACCCTGACCTGAGGTCAGAAATTTCTATTAAGCATTACCTTGCAAAAGCAGATGAGATCGGTCGTACATATGGCTCCCCTAATCTAACATATATTCGTTGGCCTTAAATCTTGGTTGTTGTGTTTTAGTTCTGGGCTATAGAGAAATGCCATCACTTGGTTAAACTGCCAAATTGCAACAGGGATGACATTTTAGTAAAGTTATAGTTTCTTATTATATTTTATTTCAATACTTTCATTTACCTTCCTGATATAAATTGTTTCCAACATTGCCACTTGGTATTAAAGGCATGTTTTGTGAGATTTATTGTTTTTAGGCAGCATCTTCAAAATTAGCTATATTTGCCTGAGTGTGTTGTAATAAATGTGTGCTGTCAACAGTTCAGTTTTCTGAATTTCTGTCACTAATACGCATATGACCTTATTATTTTTTAACGTCTTGCTACTTTCATAATGAGTACAATTTAAGGTATTTCTAGAATCACACACACATTGTTCGTTTAAGGAAATTTGGCTGATTTTTGTTTTTTAGCACTGGTACTGCATATTAATAAAGCAGGGAATGTTTGGCTATTAGTATAGTACAATGGGGGAAGATAGGACACTTAAGCACATATTGCCAAATATTTTCAAAATCAAAATAAATGACGGTTTTTGGGTAATACCACGAATTAGTACTACCATTCCTTTATTAATTTACAACAACTTAATAAAATATAATAGAACACACAGAAAATTTCATTTTCAACTTTTTTCATTTCTCGAATTCATTTCAAAAAATTATCCTTTTATTATATCAAGTATCTTAAGATGAAAACCCCCTGAGGTATAAATTACTAAATTAAAAGCAAATCTTTCAAAGTTTGGCAATGAAAACATACAAAACTACAATGTGGGGGTAGATGGGACTCTGAATTGAAATGTATTTACATTAGCACTCAGCAGTGAATGTGAATGTAACTTACTTTATCCTCGCGTGGCCGGAAAACGACAGTCGTTATCACACGGGTTTAACACCTCGTGCCAGCTTGCGAGTTACCATGTATGTTACTTTGTGGGTGATTATTTTTTGGGGATTTTTTCATTTTTTTTATGTATGGCTGATAATTTGGACAACCCATTAGTGACCACTGGGTTGGAGCAATTGTCGTTAAGCGTCTTGCTCAAGGACACATACGCCCACAATGGTAGCAGCGACGAGGCTTGAACCCTTTACCTAATGGTTACAGGCATGCGTGCTAACCACTACGCCACGGCGCCGGGCAGTATTCTGCATCTTGTAGTTAACCTACCGAATTTAACAGGCTGTGCTAGTTTCTTTGTCATGTAAACCTTATATATATATAAACGTTAAACCGATATTTTTTTGTTGTTTTTATCCCAAATTAAAGTCATATTGACCCCTGCCTATTTTCTTCATGCTTATATCTCAGTGTTTTCTTATAAAACTAAAACTAGTTTTATGAGACAAAATCAAACTGTACGAAATATTCAAGGTTGTTTTATGAAGCTATGAAACTAGTTTAGTCGTTCGCACACGCAAATTAAAAAAAATTCATTGACTTTACTATGATTTAGCGAGCATTAAAAAATAGCACCTTACTATTTGGAATTTTTGTTACCTTTTCAAAGTATACTGTTTCTATTTTACATATGTTTTTAATATTTAAAAACAGTAATCAGCTTTGACGGGCGTTTTGTAAAGTCGTGATAATACTGTCGAATAATTCTGTAACCTTATTTTCCTGATTATCATTAAATGGGGGTCCGTAAAAAGAAAATTAAAAAAGTATCGTCTGACAAAGTGTCCCATCTTTCCCCACCCTACTATAATATAATTTTAGTCGCATTTAAAAATACTACCTAAACTAAAACAAGCCATCAAACTAATTTTACCTTTAAGAGCGTGTTATAAAAAATGACAAGGTTTGCATTCAAATTAAACTGGAAATTTAAATCAAACTGCTTTAAATTAAAATTGCAATAATGAAACGCAATTCATTATTTACCGTTTGGAATTTCTACTTTTAATGAGACTTAAATTTGTTTTGTATTGATCGTACAAAGTTCTAGTTCTACTGTACGTTTGCAAATGCAACGAAAGAAACCGGCTCCTTAAGCTGGTTATTGATGTTTGCTCCAACCTAAACCAATAACCTAAATAAGAGTTTAAATGTTCCCTGGATTGACTTTTTCTAGCGGTCGGAAAATTAACTGTTGTGCACACCAAAGAAGAATTATTTGTTATTTCATGTCCTGGTATTGATTTGAAACTGTCGTTTCTGGTGAAACTTGCTGATGATAGGCTGGATACTGAAGTGCCCGAAAGTTCATTTCCCATAAAGTGGGCTTAAAATGTCGTTAGGTCGGAACACAGCAAATAAAGAAAGAGAAGCATTGCGTGAAGCGTTGAACGCGGAACGGAAGGCAAAGTTTTGTGAGTATAGTATATATATATTCCTAATACCGGTGAAGCTTTTACGGTCCAAGTGCTGGTAAAAATATTGCTTATTGTTCAATGCTTGTAGAAGTGTTTCTGGTTGCGAGTAGTTGTATATTCCGCGTGGTTAATTTTCAGACATGCATTCGTGTTCATAGTTCATGTTTTACTGCAAACATCCCATGTTTGTTTAATAAACCTGTCAGTCACATTCATGCAACGCGGGCCTGAAAATATATTGGAACAGTCCAGCAAACATACAGATAATATTAGTTCTTAAAATGAGTGAAGCAGGTACGGCTTTTTTTAAGCGAAAGAAAGCAGTTCAGGGGACGGATTTGTCGCAAACCAATTTTTCTTCTAAACAGCAGTTAATCGGAAACTTTTGTGAGTAATTTAAATATATTTTAAGTACAATGCATGTGTTTTATTATGAAAATTCATGAATTCGGGAAGAAATTATTGGTAACATTTTTAAATACGTTCCCTAGGATACGACATAAATAGAGTCATAGATTACTGATCAGTTTTAAAGTTCACTTTTGCATCCAGACAGTGACACTCCGTTGTGATTTATACAGAAAAGTTTAAAACACACATGATTTATACAGAAAATGTCTAGTAAAACTCCACTAAAATCCTGGCAAGATTCTGCTGAAGCACTAAACCGTCATTTTAACAAAAATGAATTTTTTACAAAAACAGTGTTGCCGAATCAAATAACAATAAAAACGCAGGGTAGAAAATACCGGAAATGTGGGTAAAATTCGCGGTTTTCGGTAATAATGTAGACTCGATTTAAAAAAAATGTTATGATTGGCGCGTTTTTATTTTTTAAATCAGAGAGATACATTCAGTTTACCAAGATCCTAGCAGGAAGGTTTGAACATGACCACTTTTTGGAAAAAAATTCGCGGTTTTCGGTAATACTGTTGACTAGATTTTAAAAAAATGCTTTTACCTTTTTTACTTTACAAGAATTTGTTATATTTTTGCAAATAAATTGACGAGACATCTTTTTAAATTATAAAGATAAGTTCCCTGTTTATACCCTGCTCTAGATTTTCTATTGATTTTACCGGTGTCGCAAAAAAAATCGTTCCCCGAAAAAATCGTTCTCATTTTACAAACTGCGCATGCGCATGAAGTGGTGGTCACGTGATTGCCATTTTTCACAACATCGATGAAATATTTATTCCGCTTGCAAGATACACTTAATTTCATATGTGCAAAATGTTGTCAGGAATACCTATATTTATGTTTTTTCGTTGTTAACGTATTGAGTGTCATGGTATTCTCCCACTGCGGTAGATGTGAGATTTAGTTGGAGGTATAGGCACAGATTTCAGATTTTACGAGTGGTCTTTCTCATATGTGGTATAAGTCAGTAAGCTTTTTATTAGACCAAAACACTTATATTCCACGCCCGAACCTTACAATTAAACCCAAAATCCAATCCAGGCACAACCAAACCAATAAACAAACAACTAAATCAACTGTTAACAGATTGAAAAGAAAAACAGTATTTACAGTCATATAAATAAATAAATGCTGCCAAATTTTACTTTGGTAATATAAACGTCACAATAAGAATTCAAACTTACGCAACAAAGGTTTTTATGTTGTCATCAACTTTATTAATATTAAGCACATTTTACATGTACAATCAGTTCCGTAGTTTATACACAATATGTTTCATAAGAGATAAAAGTATAATAAGAATAAAGATGAAAAAATTCAATATAGTTGTATATACAACGGCGTATTTAATTGGAGTGGAACTGTTTTCACGAATGTCGTCATCGAGGGTCAAAGGTCAATGAGAACGATTTTTGCGGGGGAACAATTTTTTTCTGACACCGGCAACACTGCGCTTTCAACGTCATTTTTTGTTAGCGTTATTCTAGCAGATTTCGGGCAGGATTTTAGTGGTAGTAAAACAGTGGTACTCGTTTTCTTTTAATGCACCGAAACCGCGTTTTTTAAAGATTCGAATCTCTGGTTCACAATATTTCCGCTGTGTCATGGAGTACATGGACTATCGCTCTGACCAGAGATACAAAAACATTGTTTATGTATCTCTGCTCTGACGCAATGTAAGAAAAAAGGCGTTGCTAAGCAACTAAGCGTTAGCAACAGCGCAATTAAACGCTTCGCATACACAGAAATAAAAAAGAAGCCTATTTCATGTATAATTGATGTGCTTTTAAGCTGTGCACAATTAGTGTGGTTGCTGTTGTGAGCAACAGCTGAGTCGACGAACATGTTTTGTTTAGGTGATAGTGTTAATGTTATTATAACGTAATAGATAAGTGCGTAATAACAGGATACGTTTTACTGAAAAAGTGAAAGGCAACTGTTTTAGAGTTTTATTTAAACATACCAGTGTACGCAAAAATGCAGAAAAACGATGAAATTTCCCGAAGAAATGGGAACAGTTACAATGCTAATATTGATATTTGTAAGTTAGTTTTCAAAGATCACTAAAATCATTTGTAATGTGAATTCACTGTTTCTCTTCATTCATAATGCATCATATTATAGGTTTACTTCATATATAAAATATTACCTAACACAAATATGGGAAAATAATAGTAGAAAGTGATACTTACCGATACATTATAATGGCATGTAGTTGTAGGTTGTCATGTAATTCTCTTAGCAATGAAATACCTTGTTATTGTATAACCTAAAGTATTTCAATTTTAGGATCAGTTAATTATAGAATTAGAGGTGAATGGGTTCTACAGTGTCTGGGTTTGAAATAATATAAGTTAGTTAGTACAGTTATAAGCTAGGCTACTCTTTTTTAAATAACTGTAACTGGTTAAAGCATTATTTCCATTAGTATTAAAACAGCTGACATTTATATGTTTGTGCTACTGTAATATGTATATAACAAATAACTATACCTTCATTACGTGTAAGAAATTCAAAGTAAATTAGTTTGTCTGCCTTATTAGATTATCAGAGGTGTTTAGTCTGATTTAATTTTAAAACAATTGTAAAATAAATGGAAGGTTCAAGACCTGAAAGTGGATCAGGTAACAATAAAGTTTACCCAAAACCAAATGGCGAAGGAGCAGTTTCTGCTTACAACCAAAATATAGATATATGTAAGTTAATGTACTTGCTCAAATTAACTTAATGTATGGTAGTAGTGTACCTGTAGTGCTGTTAAAATGGGTTTGGAATTCATTTAGAAGGCAGTACTTTGTTTATGTAATAATATTTATTATTGTAACTCTGTCTACATTCCGACTACTGTAAACATATTTTTCATATAGTAGTCATTGTTTGCATGTTTACAAAGTTTTGTTTTTTACATTTACATACTTCACTGTCCTCATTCCTTCATATTAACTATTATCAGTCGTAAGTTCAATTAACTGGTATCTGCATATCTAGTGCTTGTGCTACTAGTCGTAGTGGAATTAACTTAATTTATATCTAGTTTAATCGTGTAATTTACTAGTTTATTTGAGTTTTTTTTCATATATTAATATAAATTTTATAATGTGACATGACAATATTTAGCCTACTTTTTTAATTATTATAAATTTAAAAACAAAAACATGGGTTTGGGTGTTAAATTTATTTTTCCTTTAAAAGTACAATATTTTTGCTTTATATATATTATATATATATATGTACTTCAGTACTTGTTAAAAGATGCAGCAAAATGATCTATATGTAGCCTAGTTAAAGCCTAGACGTTTACAATAAGTACTGAATAGTTTATTTCAAGTTTTTTCTGTAAGGGGTGCAATGTTTTTGTTAAAGTTAAATTGAATTTTTCCATTTATCAGATAATTCTCATATCATTAATTACAAATGTTCTTAATCAGTTACTGCTGGATTCATCTGCCTTGTTAATACAGCAGGTTTTACTAAAGAGCAAACAACAGAATGAACAATATAAAATATACAGATTTTTAAAATTATACGAATTAAAAAATTCATGAATCATATATAGGCTTATAATACTTTTTTAAACCAAGGTTTAAACAAATTCTTCAACCAATTTTTATTATTTTTTCACAGCTGGTGAAGATACAGAATATGGGTGCTGTGGATATGCTCTTATGGGAATCTCTGTATTTATAATGATTCTGATATTTCCACTAGCATTATGTGCTGGTATCAAGGTTAGTTTAGGTCAATTCTTACCTTTACTTACAGCAAAAAAACTACTTCTGTACGGTACAAACTTATGAATGCTCCTAATTTCTGGCCACAACCACAATATAAAATTCTTTATGTGTGATGTTTGTAACTGAAAAAGTAGTTATTTATCATTAAGTGACAGTAAAGTCATGTTTTATCAATGTTTACATTGATAAACATATATTCCTTAAGGAGTATAACCTTATGGGTCCCGTTTTCCTGTCCAAAATTATACTGTTTTCGAATCATCATTATTAAAACTCTTTGTATGGCTTTTGCTTTTTGGTTGGGCGTGTGTCTATCTATTACAGTAGGCATGGAATTGG
This sequence comes from Ciona robusta, assembly GCF_009617815.1. Lineage (NCBI taxonomy): Eukaryota > Metazoa > Chordata > Ascidiacea > Phlebobranchia > Cionidae > Ciona > Ciona robusta. The sequence continues at coordinate 90,797 of NW_028323123.1, forward strand.
AATTTGTATGACAATGAATATGTTTAATACTCTCATTAAATATTTGTCACAAGTTACATTACAACACTAACACTAACATTTTTGTCTATAGGTGGTTCAGGAATACGAAAGAGCTGTTATTTTCCGTCTCGGTCGCCTTGTCAAAGGTGGTGCAAAAGGTCCAGGTAATTAAGAATCTTTCATGCACATCTTCTGTTCATAAGAATGCTGGTCTTGCCATATGGCAGATATGTAGCAGTCAGTCATGTTATTACCCTAATATTTAACAATACATGTTAACTTCCTCAAACGAGGGATTGTTCAACTGAGTAAGCGCCATTGCTTCAATTCATTTTAACCTCCTTGGCTGTATTTATCCGCCGGTTCGTCTGGCACCTGTAACTCATTTTTCATCAAAACTATTTCTCTACCTAAAAAAAGACTAATTTCCATTAGTGGTGGCTGAATTAACACAGTTGTTGGTTCTATAAAGCTCGCAAATGATATAATTGCAATTTTTCATACTTTTCTTTATATTATTCAAGGGATCTTTTTTATCATACCATGCACTGATGAATATCGTAAAGTGGATTTGAGAACTGTATCCTTTGATGTGCCACCACAGGAGGTTAGTTTTAAAAGTTTCGTATTTCAAGACAGCTAACGGCAATTGCCAACCCAGGTTACTACTGTCTCTACTGGGATGTCCAAACTGTTAGCCATGTATTAAAAAAATCAAAACAATAATCACCCACAAAGTTGCACATGTAGTAACTAGTAAGCCAGCACGAGGTTTGTAAAACAGAACACCCTTGTTATAACAACTGTCATTACCCCACTAGCGAGATAAATAGGCATCATTGTTAATTAAGAAAATCAGTACTAAATATTAGATAAGTTAGCACTGTTTTGGTGTGATTGTAATTTACTGTGTTGGTGCCTTGTTTGTCGGTTACTTGGCCATGCAAAATCGTAGAAACATGTTTTGGTTCAGCACTTGAAGAAGTGCTAATGAATGTAACTTATTTATTCTAACATGGCAGTCCCATTGGTGACCACCAGGATAGTGGAAGGAACTTGAAATTGTTTTGCCCAACGACGCACAACTAAGTACATAATGGTGTCACGTGTCAGTATCTAACATCATACCAAGTATCCTACTAAGCCACACTACTCGACACTATATATAAGTTATTGTTATTTTCTTACAGATCTTGACCAAGGACAGCGTAACAATATCAGTAGATGCTGTGGTTTACTACAGAGTCCAAGATGCCACCATGAGCATTGCAAATGTGGAGAACGCTGATGGTGCAACTCGACTGCTGGCACAAACCACACTAAGAAACATGCTGGGAACAAAGAGTCTGTCCGAGGTCCTTACTGACCGTGAATATATCAGTGCTGGGATGCAAGTAGGACTTGTCTTTCGTTAAGTTTATTTTTAAGCATTAAACAATACTGTAACTTTTATACTGGGCACCATGTTTAATGTTGGTTCAAAAAATACTGAAAAATTAAACGAGCATGCCTTTGGTATATTTTGCGTTTATATTAAACTGCGTGGTTTTAAACCTTTTTTGTCATACAAAATGACGACTTGATTCCTAATTCATCATGTAGGTCCTGTCGTCCACCTAATCAGGCATAGTATTTCGATTTTCTATAAGTAAAGTGACATGGTTGAAACAGGTCTAAACCTTGATTGCAATATGGCTATAATTAAAGCCTGGAGTCGTCGCTGTCACATGCGGCAAGTTAACCTTTTCCGAATCCTGCAATCTTGAATTATTTATTCTTGACAACAGCGTCAGACTTTTTCGTGGCTCGTTTGCTTAAGGGAAAATAACTAGCTTTTTCCTAAACTGGAGAAATGACCGTGGTTGTTTTATAGATTCTAATTTTACCACAACTTTGTATTACCACAGATTTTACCACAACTTTGTAATTAACTGTGAACTATGGTGCATTTATGTACTTCGTGATATAATCTGGGTGAATCTTTTGGCCATTCTATAATTAAAAAAACAAATTAACAGTTTTAGTTCAAGTTCTATCCTCTGATTTTATATTCTTCTATTCCCAACACATAAGCACTTCACTATTTTTACATAATAACCTATAGATATATAGGCTAGTCCAAATAGCAGTTCCATTTCTCTATAACAATGTCAACGGTCCCAATTCCCTTGACTAATTTGACAGGGCAATACATTAGTTTTCCCGATTAAATTATTAATTATTTAGTTATTCTGTTGCAGTCAACACTGGATGAAGCCACGGACCCGTGGGGCATAAAAGTGGAACGAGTCGAAATGTGAGTTGGTGTTATAATACTGTTTCATGTGCTTATATTTACCGATTGCCGCTACCAAAGGTAACGTTAAGAGACTCCAGTCGGCCGTGTTATACTGTATCATGTCAGAACACTCTTGGGCCGTATTATAGCTACTATCGTTAGTCGTCACCCGCCATATGAGAATAAGTAAGCTACAGTCATTCATTACTTGTGTCACACCCAACGTCGGTCACACAAATGCTTAATATGTGAAGCTTAGAAAAGAAAGCTATACGTAGCTCATAGGCCGCCACGAGTTGTATAAACCAAAGTACATTACCGGGGTACAACGACTGTTGTTGCAAATCATGAACATTCATTCAACATCTCTTATATACAAACATGAGTATTGCTTTGTATTAGTCTTAAACAAATCCACATTGTGATCATTTTTATGTTGTGTTTCTATCCATATACACCAGGTATTGGGGTAATAAGCCAACTCTGGCCTTAATCTCAGGTCCAGGGGCATTTTGTGCTTTACTCACGTAGAATATAATTCATGTATACTGCCTCAAACAAGTCTGACATGCCTAATCATTCGTATAGTTTACCATTTGCAACGTACGTCATTAAGTTAACCTGATGCTACTGGCCTCGCTTACTAAATATTGTTTGGATTTCGTATCTTTCTATATTTTTCAACCGCAAGATACGCTATAATAACTTATTAATGAACCGAAACACTAAAAATTGTGTCGTTTACATTTGCTGTAATGTTTTTATTGTAACGAGAAGCTGGCGCAGAACATTCAATATGAAACATAATTTTTAACATGTCGACTTGGAAACCCCACTAAAAATATCAAGATACCTTTTAAATCAACAAATTTTATTTATTGTGGCCTACCCAACAACATTTGTAAGAGGAAACTTTTGTCAGCGGTGCGGGTTTTTATACGCATTAAATATCAATTCATTCGTATCGTTTAGAAATCACTATGTATTACAGTAAGGACGTTCGCTTGCCGGTTCAACTACAACGAGCAATGGCTGCTGAAGCCGAAGCTGCACGAGAGGCAAGGGCAAAGGTAAGAATTTACTGGTTGCAATATACTTAACGTGAATTGCGTATTCGAATTTGTCTCGTGTTTTTTGAAAGAATTTTCATCAAAATTTTTTTCTGCGAACTATAAACTAAATTTTGCGTCGAAAAGCGCCATATTTAGGTTGCATGAATCGTATTAATGTTTTCTTTTCTGAACTGCCCTCTTGTTTGCGTACACTCTTCTTCCTCTTTTAAAGTAATGTTTTGTTCGCATAGTAATCTAGAGTCAAGACTACTTACAAATTGCATACAAGCACGGCCTACCAGATATATCTCTAATAGGCCGTGATACAAGTGATAGTTTTATGATCTTACATTGAAACAGCTCAGCCAAACATGATTATTTATAAATACCGTCATTACGTCAGAATAAGCTCCTAAACATGAACGTCATGACAGACGAAACGTTGAAATAAAACAACCGTCGTAAACACCATAGGAGCTAAAAGAACATTATTTAATAACATTATAACTGGTAGCAGAAGTAACATAATGATATCATTGCAGGTTATTGCGGCAGAAGGTGAAATGAATGCTTCCCGCAAGCTAAAGGAAGCTGCTGATGTAATGAGTGAGTCTCCTAACTCGATGCAGCTTCGTTACCTTCAAACCTTAACCTCTATAAGCGCGGAAAAGAATTCAACCATAATCTTCCCTCTGCCTATTGACATGCTGAGCACCATGATGAAAAAATAGGTGTTTTTGTGACAACATTCGAAATTAATTTTCCAATTGAGGCTAACAGTATTCCGCATGACTCGTAGCAACGCATTGTATATATATTGACAAATATATTTATTTTATTGTTATAACTCCACTACCCTGCGTCTATATTACATTTAACTTATATTTTAACCAAAATAATAAAAAATATGTTCCACGGTTATTTCACTTTCTTTAACTCCCTTATCTTTAGTGTGAATAATAATCACGTATACTGTGTCACCTTCGTTATTGCACTGTATCGTAGCATTTACGTATATGATGAATAATGTAAAAATAAACCACAAAGTTTTATGTACCGAAACATCGTTGTAGTTAGTAATATAGTTGTTTTATCAGATTACAAATGTAGTGGGGAAAGACGGGTTTAACACGGTCTCTGAACTGCAAACATATACAATTCAAAACTTCTGTATATTAGGGTGGGGGAAGATGGCACACTTTTTTAATTTTCTTTTTACGTACCCCCATTTAATGATAATGAGGAAAATAGGGTCACAGAACTATTCGACAGTATAGTAATAGTAAGGTAGTAAGGTTATAGGGTTGTGAAGAACAACCCTATAGTAAGGTGCTACTTTTTTAATGCTCGCTAAACTAAATCATAGTAAAACCGATGATTTTTTTTAGTTTGCGTGTGCGAACGATTAAACTAGTTTCATAGCTTCATAAAACAACCTTGAATATTTCGTACAATTTTTTTTATCTCATAAAACTAGCTTTAGTTTTGTAAAAAAACACCGAGATATAAGCATGAAGAAAATAGGCAGGGTTCAATACGACTTTAATTTGAGAAACAATAAAAAATTTCCGGTTTAACTTTATGTATATGAAGTTTACATGGCAAAGAAACTAGCACAACCTGTTAAATTCGGTAGGTTAACTACAAGTTGCAGAATACTGCTAATGTAAATATATTTCAATTTAGAGTCCCATCTTCCCTCACATTGTAGTTTTGTATGTGTTACAGCGAGTTTTTATACTTTCATCCATTCTTCACTTCATTCATACGTCATTTAGTTTCATCGCATGCATCATCCTTACTCGTATCCATTCTATCCTTTTTGTCATGTGGATATTGTGAATACTGGATATTTGGAAACCGTATTTGACCGTATTAGTGATGTACCAATTAGTTTACCTCTTTATTTAAAAGTCATTATTGTGATGCTATTTACAGTGATTTAAGTTAAAGTACATTGCTTGTTTGGACATTGTGTAGTCACCATTGTGGATTTCATTCCGCCTGATCGCCTAACAAGTTGGTACGTGTACTATTATTCATTGGTTACCTCAAACGTGTTAATTAAGCCTAATTTGGTGCTAATGTTATTTTCCTATATGAGCTGTTTATACACCGTACTACTACCTTATTAGTTTCACATCATCTGTTAAGTGTTATTCATTCATTTAACAGAGAACCGTCGCTTTGCAAATCGTGTGTTTATTGGGAGAACCGAAAGAAGGCATTGTGAGGCGTCGCGTTCGCTTAAGTGCCGAAATCTTAGTGACCTAGGGTAGACTCGGTGCATATCAGGCTGCGTGGTTTGCACATAGCAAATCCCGACTGCTACAGTATGTTTTCATTGCCAAGCTTTGAAAGATTTGCATTTAATTTAGTAATTTATACCTCAGGGGCAGTGCCGTCACTTCGTCCGTCGGGGCCCCGGTGCAAGCGTCCATTGTGGGGCCCCCCAATTTTTTCTGTTTATAGATTTCAACTGTTCTGTCAGAACAAGAAAAGTATGACGAGTAGCCTTTGTGCAATTTACTGGAAGTCTGAGACAAGCTGTTTTGTGAGCATAGAGCAATGGTTTTCAGTAAAAGGAGATTTGCAGTGCCTATTTTTTAGTTCAAAAAGAATCAAAGTGCCATGGCAATTATGATCACCTCAATAGACACCAACGACCAAAAAAATATTCACAAAATTGCTATATTTTAAACTAAAAATTGCTATATTTTAAACTAAAATATAGCAATGCGGGGGCCCCCTTCCTCGGGGGCTTCGGTGCAGTGCACCGGCGGTAGTTACGGCCCTGCTCAGGGGGTTTTCAACTATATAAGATACTGATACAATAAAAAGATAATATTTTAAAAATATATTCGAAATTTGGTCATTTGCAGTTGGTGATAATTTATACGAAGTGGCTTGTGCCATAAACAGAGTAGTAATACCCAACTTGTAGCAAAAATAAAAATTTTATCAATAGTTATTATCAACTTTCTGTTATTACAAGTTCATATACATTTGTAGGATACAATATTTATTCATTGAGTTCGAACATTTCCCATTGTCGTTCAAACAATACCAATTGTTATGCAATAAAAAATTGTATAGGTAACATGTTAAAAACTATAGCAGTAGAGCAAGAAAAAGAATGTTTTAGACTTAATTTTCAAAGCATACAGTATTATTTCGTGTTATTTACGTATATTCCTATTTATAATTACACTTAATAATCAAAATTAACAATGATTTTAAGCTGTCTCATCTTATCCTGTGTGTTTTCAAATTTATAAAATTTCACCTGTTGTGCGAATTGCTAAATAACTCCTCATGTGTTTTATTATATTTTATTAAATTGGTGTCAATTGATAAAAGAATGTCATTTATTTTGATTTTGGAAATATTTGGCAATATGTGCTTAAGTGTCCCATCTGGCCCCATTGTACTGAATTTATTTGAATTGTTGTCAATCAGGAAAGGAATGACAGTACTAATTCGTTATATAAATCAAAAAAACGTCATCTGTTTCGATTTTGAAAATATTTGGCAATATGTGCTTAACTGTCCCATCTTCCCCCATTGTACTATATGTAAGCCGATGCAGCACAAATACCTATTTCACAAATATAACCAGCAATGTTATTGTTAGGCTACATAACGATTTGTCGGCAGCCTTTTCTTTATACTTTCTTTGATTACTATATAATTGCATTGTCTCCATATATATACACACAAGTGCTGTTACCAACAACACTGTGGCAGGATGTACGTAGGTAAAATTGTAATCTCGCTTTAGTACCAATCAAAAGGGAGAAGTATTTAAGCAGACTCATTTATTCAGCTTTAGCCAAATATACGGAGATAGCAAATATTGAAACGTCGCCACCACCAAAAGTTTGACTACGACCAGTTCTAGCGTAATAAGTGCGTGAACTTTATTTATTTAGCAATAACAATATTTTTCACTATTGGCAACATCGTGAATATTCTTATAGGTAGCTCTTGTATATTTCTAATTATAGTAGCAGCAAAACTAGATGCTACAACATATTATATATATATATATATAAATTATTGTCTTTTATGATTCGACAGCATATATAGCTGAAAGGCCTATATAGTCTAGTTACTACAGAGGTACAATCTTAAAACAAAAACGCCAGTTTTCAGTCTATAAAGCAATTAGCATTATTGTGTGATATCTACACTGGTATATTTAAACTACAGTTCGATAGGGCAGGAAATTACTCATCACAGAACGGCAACCGGCTGTTTTATGTACGTCTGTACGTCTATTTAATGCGCAGTATAATTGATCCGCGTATTAAATTGTATAGAACAGAGTTTATATAGAAATGAATATACTGGTAGCATATAACTAAAAAGATAACGAGGTGTAGAGTTTTAAACAAGTCAAAATGTCGGAAAATAAAAAGATTCCAATCTATGTTCTGACATTCGGAATGACACTCGCGTTATCTGCTTTTCTAGGTAAGTTAAATTTATCAATAAATACAACAGTTTATGCTCCCGTGGCGGGACCATGACAGTCGTTGTAACGTTTAGGTTCTGTTTAATATATGTATATTCTCTTTAATACACCTCGTATCCGCTAAATTAGTAAATAATATATTTGTATTATAAGTGTGAGAGGAATCTTATAGCGTTTTTGTTTCTGTGTTGATGTCTGTGACATATTCTTTAAGATCACACAAACAAATACGCCGAAAGACCTCTTTCTTACCAAACATACACATACTGGCAACAACATAGGTATATATATATATTGAGTAGGGTGGGGGAAGATGGAACACATTTTAATCCTATATTCTCGCCCCATTTAGTAGTAAACAAAGAACATTCGAAGAATTATAAAACCATATCCTCATGACTCCCACATACCGTTGTTAATTGTTTAAAACACTATCAGGATATTTGGATACTGTGTGCTAAAGGTGTCCCATCTTCCCTTACCCTAATATATATATATATAATATCTGTTTGTACAGATCAAGCATGACAAGTGTTTTTAGGCACCATGGACCTACAAAGCAGTATTCACATCTCTCACAATCTTGGAACGATCAGTCTCAGCATATTATATGGCTGTGGCTTATTGATTTGTTTATTTGTTACTCCTCTGCTTTTGTGCAATTTGGGGGTGAAACGAACACTTCTGCTCGGAGAAGTTGGTTTTCTTGTCTTTACATTGGGGAATTTCTACTCCGGTAAAAAGTTTTTTTTTATTGTATTTCCTTACTCTTGTTTCATCTAAACTCTAAAGCTGGGACACTTTGTCAAAGGATTTTTTTTTCTTACGCACCCTCTCCAATGTTAACCAATAAATAATGATACAGAAATATTAATGAAAACAAGTTGCAGAATACTATTAACATATAAATATTTCAATCTTGTGTCCCATCTTCCCCGACATTGTATGGTTTTGTAGAATATTTTTGCCAAACTTTAAAAAGTTTGCTTTTATTTCAATAGTTTATACCTCAACGGTAACTAAAATTTAATGGTATAATAACAAGATAATATGTGGCAAATATAAACAAATGTATCCTACATTGTATAAGATCCTTTACGATTTTATGCTGTAAACATGATGTCCATTTAACATGAAGTCGTTGATTATCAATTTTTTATTTAATATCTTGATATCTAAATCTAGTGTTCATGACTTAATTAAACAAATGGGTCTGCATGTCCTCTTAAATACAGAGTATACTACGCAGCCATCCCCGTTTATAACCAATTAAACTGCTATGTTACGCTTCGGATAGAGGTAATTTTTGCGACATGTTAGTATATAGTAGACATTCATCGTACAGAAATACTACTTTTGAAGCGTAATACATGGCAATGTTATAAAAAAGGGGGTGGCTGCCTGTCTGTAATTGTTATCCTATAACAGGTCTTGCAACGATGATACCTGGTTCCATTATCGGTTCATTGGGTGAAAGTCTTTTCTGGCCTGCGGGTATTTCTTACGTGAATCACGTTTTTAATGAATATCAAGATTCAATACCTGACGATCAGAAGCCACAAGATAATGTTAAAAACGTTTGGTTCGGTCGTTATTTTGGAGTCGCGAAGACCAGCGTGGTATGTGTATTATTACAGACTTGTATGATGTGTACGTATATATAAATATACTTAATTACTGATACCCGATATACCTCTTTACTACAGGGCGCAGGGCCTTTATTGCTAACATAGATATACGAACATATACTATAGAGTGGGGGAAGTCGGAACACTTAGCACATTTGGGGCAATGTTTTCTCAAAATATATTACAGTTTTGGGTTTATAGTACGAATTAGTATTGGCATACATTTATTAGTCAGCAGGAATTCAAAAAGATATTAAAACACAAAATCATTTATTTATCTATTCGCAGACCTGGTGGAATTTTACAAATTCGAAAAAACGCATAGTAAGACGGGGCATTTTAAAATCCGCCTAAATTTTGATTAAGAAATGTATTTTATTAGAAATACACGTGAATATAACGAAATCATACTGTATACAAAGTTTTAAAGCAAACCGTTTAAAGTTTAGTAAATAAAAACGTGCCTATGAGAGAAGACGTGTCAAAAAATAAAATATTTTTACTTGTAGGTAATACCGAAACTTTCCGACTGCTGTACTAGTTTCTCCGCCACGTAAACTTTATATATATAGTAGGGCAGGAAAAGATGGGACGCTTTGTCACTCGAGACTTTATTTTAATTTTCTTTTGACGGATCCTCATTTAATGATAATTTCATAGCTTCATAAAACAACTTTGAATTTTTTGTACAGTTTGATTTTGTCTCATAAACTAGTTTTAGTTTTGTAAAAAACACTGAGATTTAGCATGAAGAAAATAGGCAGGGGTCAGTATGACTTTAATTTGAGATAAAAACAACAAAAAATATCGGTTTAACGTTATATGAAGTTTACATGGCAAAGAAACTAGCACAGCCTGTTAAATTCGGTAGGTTCACTACAAGTTCCAGAATACTGCTAAAGTAAATATATTCAATTTAGAGTCCCATCCTCCCCCACATTGTAGTTTTGTATGTTTTCATTGCCAAACTTTTAAAGGTTTGCTTTTAATTTAGTAATTTAAACTTAGGGGATATTCAACTATAAGATACTGATATAATAAAAATATAATATTTTGAAAATATGTTTGAAATTTGGTCATTTGCACTTGGTGATAATTAATGAGAAGTGGCTGATGCCAAAACAGAGTAGTAATACCCAATTTGTAGCAAAAATAAAAACTTTATTAATAGTTATAATTAATCTTCTGTTATTACAATTTCATAAACACTTGTTGGATACAATATTACCCATTGTCGTTCAAACATTACCCATTGTCGTTCAAACAGTACCAATTGTTATGCCATAATATATTGTATAGGTAACATGTTAAAAACTATAGCAGTAGGGCAAAAAAAAGAATGTTTAGACTTAATTTTCAAAGCGCACAGTATTATTTCGTGTATTTACGTATATTCCTATTTATAAACACACTCAATAATCATAATTAACAATGATTTTAAACTGTCCCATATTATCCTGTGTGTTTTCGAATTTGTAAAATTTCACTTGTTGTGCGGATCGATAAATAACTCCTCGTGTGTTTTATTATATTTTATTAAATTGTTGTCAATTAATAAAGGAAGGGTAGTACTAATTCGTGGTATTACCCGAAAAACGTCATCTATTTTGATTTTGGAAATATTTTCCATTATGTGCTTAATTGTTCCATCTCCCCCCATTGTACCATGTATAACTTTAATACGATTTATTTGCTTTTTATCTCTAATTAAAACCCTCGTGACCCCTGCCTAATTTTCTCAAGTTTATAAATCAGCGTTTTTTACAAAACTAAAACTAGTATTATGTATAGAAATCAAAGTGTACAAAATTTTTTAATATTTTTTATTAAACTACGTTACTGGATTGATTCAAACTCGCAAACTACAAAATGTGTGCAGTTTTAATATGATTTAGCGAGCATTGTATCTTTTTAGCCATTGAAAAAATGTTGTAGTCGTTTAACACCGATTTTTATTAAACAGTTATCATCTTTGCCGCGCACTTTGTTGTTCCGTAAGATATACTGTCGAATAATATTGTATTACTTTTCGCCTGTCGTTAAATGGGTGAAAGGAGATTTTAAAAAACGCACACGTTTAGATATCCATAAACTTAAACAGTTTCACAATTCTTTTAAAGACATTTAAAATGCTGCATAGGACATTTTCGTCAAAGTAATGTGCCGCTAAAATGTCTAGATTATGCCATTGTACTCTAAAAAGTTACAAAACCCCTGGTCAAAACTTTTTTTTTTCAGATTTGGGGCAACCTTCTTGCATATGCTGTGTTGTATGCAGCAAGGAAAGTGGGAACTCATTCAATGCATAACACTACTCTAACAGAGTTTAATTACAATACATGTGGATCTAACTTCTGTAAAGTAAGTTGGGAAAACCACTATGCTTGGAATACGAATCAATACATTTTTAATTACAGGTCAGTAAAAACGCTAAAGGAAACCACGCCTATAATCCAAAAAGCAAAACTTCGGTTTACATTTTATTGGGTGTCTATGCTGCAATGCAACTTTTTGCTCTTTTGTTGCATTTCCTTTGCTTACCTGCAGTCGAAAGAACGCGCGATGGAAGTATGTTTCATATGTAAGAATGAATAAATAATTGAATTAAACTTATTCATTCTCGCATGACGGAAAACAAGAGGGGTTATAACGCGTGTGCTATGTTTTATACACATCATTTTATCTTACAATATTATGAAATTTATATAAATGTGTTTTATATTTTGTCTATAAATATTTTGCGTATATATGTCTGTATGTACTTTCAGAAACCGAAACCCAGCTTTCAGTTAATACCACTAAAGAAACTTTGTCGTCCCTTGGGCGACATCTTTGTTCAACAAAACAATTGTTGTTGGCTCCGATGTGCTTTTATTTCGGATTCTTTGTTTCCTATGCGTTTTCAGATTTCACCAGAGCGTTCGTGTCATGCACGATGGGAGTTGAGAAGGTAACACAAAATGTATTATAGTAGGGTGGGGGAAGATGTGACACTTTTTCATACTAGACTTTTTTAATTTTCTTTTTACAGACCCCCATTTAATGATTATCAGAAAAATAATGTTACAGAATTATTCGACAGTATTATTACGACTTTATAAAACGCGTCAAGGCTTATTACTGTTTTTTTTTTAATATTAATAAAATATATTTAAAATAAAAACAATATATTTTGAACAAGTAAAAAATGCGAAATAGTAAGGTGGTAATTTTAAATCCTCGCTCAATCATAGTAAAGCTGGTATATTTTTTAATTCGCGAGTGTGAACGAATAAATTAGTTTCATAGCTTTATAAAACAACTTTAAATATTTCGTACAGTTTGATTTATCTCTCATAAGACTAGTTTTAGTTTTGTAAAAAAACTAAGATATAAACATGAAGAAAATAGGCAGAGGTCAGTATAACTTTAATTTGAGATAAAAACAACCAAAAAACATCGGTTTAACGTTATTTGTACAAAGTTTACATGGTAAAAAAACTAGCACAGTCGGTAAAATTTGGTAGGTTAACTACAAGTTGCAAAATACTACAAATGTATCTATTTTGATTTTGGAAATATTTGTCAATATGTGGTTAAGTGTTCCAACTTTTTCCTTTGCACTATGCTGTATATGGTTCACAATGTAGTCCGTAACATTACTTCTCATTGTAATAGAATCTAACGGTAGTACCATAGATTTAATGAGATGTACCGGATTGTAGCGACGATGCTTATTCCTCGTTGTATATATTGTAATGATTCAGTTTTGAACACATGCGAAACACGAAAGAGAACGGAAGAAGAAGGCAAATAAAAAGAGGCGTTTCGCACACACACGCACGCACACAGGAATGAGCGCTACACACCTCCCCCCAGAAACGACTTAATTTTTTCGAGGCCGACCACGCTTTTTAAGGTTTGGAATTGGTAAGGGTTGCGATAGGTCAACATTGGCTGGTTTAAGCCTGTCGATAGACACAGTTTGTGATTTGCCACCAATGTCCAAAACAAAATATTTTTCGCGGCGTTTTTCAACCTTAAAAGGGCCTTCATATGGAGGATTAAGGGGGGGGTTTATAAGAATCTTTTCTTACAAAAACAAATGAACTGCGCAATAACATACGAGTAGTAACAATGTTTTGTAGTAGGCATTGGCAACAGTTTAGCCAGTGCTTCGCGCAGTGTTCGAAGATACTCTGATGGTGCGGGTTCTTGGTGTACGGTGGCGACGAAATCTCCCGGAACTTCGACCCGTATACCAGCTCTGCGCTTGAGGTGTTTAAATCCTCTTTCGGCATGGTGCGAATTGCCAGCAGTACCTATGGTAGCTCATCGCGCCAATTTGTGTTTAAAAGGCGTGAGGTCAGTGCCGACTTGAGGTGTCTGTGGAAACGTTCGACCAGGCCATTGGCCTGGGGATAAAATGCCGTGGTGCACTGGTGCTTAATGCCAAGCATATTACAAACTTCTTTCCACATACTTGATGTGAATTGTGGCCCTTTGTCCAAAACGTTCGTGGTAATAGCACAGTTTTGGTGCGTTCCGGGTTCTTTTTTTGAAATTCTGCAGTTCTTCATCGCGTTTCTTCACCTTGAAGTGTGATAATCGTGACTTTGCGAATTCCAGAGAACATCGGCTTGAAGAGCGGTGGCTCGGGGGTCTTCAAAGTCTTCTTTTGCTGCGACCAAGCGTATTTCTTCAGGGAGGGCTTGTAGGAAAATGTAGCGGAACACAAAGCAATCGGTATGTCCGCACATAAGAGACAACATCTCATCCATGAGCTCAGAAGGCTTTTTGTCTCCTCGCTCTTTTATGTTTAGTAGCTTTGCCGCTCGTTCATATTCAGAGAGACTAAACACATCCAGAAGTCGCTGTTTAATCTTCCCATATTTATTGTCCCTTGGTGGTTCTTCTAACAGATCGACCAACCTGCTTGCGGTTTTTTGATCAAGCGACGAGACGACGTAGAAGTATTTAGTTTCATCGCAAGTTATTTTTCTCAAGGCAAATTGAGCTTCTGTTTGTTGAAACCAGACTCTTGCTTGTTCTGTCCAAAAGGTAGGAAGTTTCAAAGTCACTGCGCTTTCTGTCATTTTTAACCAGCAAAATAAAACGTATCTTGCGTCGAGGTTACCAAAATGTAGCGACGATGCTTATTGCTCGTTGTATATATTGTAATGATTCAGTTTTGAACGCACGCGAAACACGAAAGAGATCGGAAGAAGAAGGCAAATAAAAAGAGGCGTTTCGCACACACACGCACGCACACAGGAATGAGCGCTACAGGATAGCACTATGGATTTAAAATAATAAAACAGCTTCTAAAAAATGCGTGTCAAAACCTCAATTAAACTGCAGGAAAAAAACTAAAGCCGGGCGGCAATGCGAAATACATACATACCAGATAATATATATATTAAGCCTAACTATGTTAACTCGAAAAATTAAAACATATAAGTCTATATATTACTTTTTTATATATTCACTAAGAAGTATAGAGCTTTCGTTACACCAAATCCGGTTATTTAAATTTCTTCACTAGTTTGGGGACTACAAAGTGGTTGTTTAGCGGTTTTGGCATCATTTTATTAGAATTTTTTGTTGGGATGCCTTTTTAAGTTTTATAGGAAATCGTATTAAATGGTGTTTCACCGTAACCCCCCTAGAGCGCTTATTGCTTCTGTCGCTTCTTTTTTTCGGGCAGGTTTGTATTTGTCCAGCACGGGTTATGGTTTGGGCATTTCTAAGTGTGATGATTGTAGTGGCGTACTGCAAGCTGTGTGTAAGGCAGTTGTTTTGAATCTGAATTGATGTTGTATTGCTTGCTGCGTTTAATTCAACCTAATTGTCTTAATTGTCAAGCATATTTAACAGTCTAGTCCAGTGCTCTTCAACCTTTTTGGGGTTGGTGAACCCCTAAAGTTGTTGTGACGAACTCATGCACCCCTGATTGCTTTAACGTAAAGCTAATGACGTCATCAAGGAGAAATGCGTACGAGAATAAGTTCCTGTTTAGTCGAAAAGCACAGCTAATCAAGATCATTAGGAATATGTGGTTTGCAGTTAAAGAAAAGACTAGTTTCGCAATTCCCAGTGATGCAAGATATAGAATTCATATAAAACAAACTGTAGGAAAGTGGCTAAATTTATTAAAAATGTTCAAAACTGAATATTATTGCTGAAAATTTTTGAAGTTTGTGATGCACCCTTGTATACCCTTTTGCACTGGTGCACCCCTGGCATAATTTGGTGCACCCTAGGGTGCACCGTGCACACCGGTTGAAGAGCACTGGTCTAGTCTGTCGCGGCATGAGCTGTGCGAAGGTACGTAAGGATTAGGTCCCACATAAGTCAAAAATAATTACGGAACCCTCTTTTATAACGTTTTAAGCCCGTCACGCAAAGATATAAAACAAGTTGCATTCACTTATAACAGGGCGAACTATAGTTATAGTAGGGTGGGGGAAGACGGGACACTTTGTCAGACAAGACCTTTTTTAATTTTCTTTTAACAGACCCCCATTTAAAGATAACCAGGAAAAAAAAGTTACAGAATTATTCGGCAGTAATATCACGACTTTATAAAACGCCCGTCAAAGCTCAATACTGTTTTTGAATATTAAAAAAAAATGTAAAATAGAAACATTATACTTTGAAAAGGTTAAAAAATGCGAAAAAGTAAGGTGTTATTTTTAATGCTCGCTAAATCATAGTAAAGCCGATTAATTTTTTTAGTTTGCGTGTGCGAAAGATTAAACTAGTTTCATAGCTTCAAAAAACAACCTTGACTATTTCGTACAGTTTCATTTTGTCTCATAAACTAGTTTTAGTTTTGTAAAAAAACACACTGAGATATAAGCATAAAGAAAGGTCAATATGACTTTAATTTGAGATAAAAACAACAAATTTTAACTACAAGTTGCAGATTACTGCTAATGTAAATATATTTCAATTTAGAGCCCCATCTTCCCCCACATTGTAGTTTTGTATGTTTTCATTGCCAAACTTTAAAAGATTTGCTTTCAATTTAGTAATTTATACACCAGGGGTTATAAGATACTGACATCTGACATAATAAAAAGATAATATTTTGAAAATATATTCGAAATTTGGTCATTTGCACTTGGTGATAATTTATGAGAAGTGGCTTGTGCCAAAAACAGAGTAGTAATACCCAGTAGCAAAAATAAAAACTTTATCAATAGTTATAATCAACTTTCTGTTATTACAAGTTCATATACATTTGTAGGATACAATATTTATCCATTGATGTTCGAACATTACCCATTGTCGTTCAAACAATACCAATTGTTATGCAATAATATAATGTATGGGTAACGTGTAAAAACTATAGCAGTATAGGGCAAAAAAAGAATGTTTAGACCTAATTTTCAAAGCGCACAGTATTATTTCATGTTATTTACGTATATACCTATTTATAAATACACCTAATAATCATAATTAACAATGATTTTAAACTGTCATATACACTTGTTGGATACAATATTTATTCGTTTATATTCGAACATTGTCCATTGTAGTTCAAACAATACCAATTGTTATGCAATAATATAATGTATAGGTAACATGTTAAAAACTGTAGCAGTAAGGCAAGAAAAAGAATGTTTAGACTCAATTGTCAAAGCGTACAGTATTATTTCGTGTTATTTACGTATATTCCATGGCGCCCTCTATAACAGGCCTGGACACCGTCGGCGCCTCTCTCGAAACTGGAGGCGGATGGTTTTGCAGCGCTTGTTCGATTTGTAGACAGTTTTGATGAGTTATTTGACGAATTATCGCATTACAGTATGAATGTTTAATTTATTATTCAGTTTACGCGTATTATGTGTATAAAGTAGACAGTTGGTTATTTATAGTTGTGTTTAAGTAACGAACGGCCGCCGGTGTAAGATTTTCCAATCGCACCCATGAGGTTAATCTTAAGGTTTTTTAATTAAGTAAGGTCTATCGCCAGGAGTTATATTATACATGCTCTGCTGCTGCACTGTGTTTCAAAACCACAAAATTAAAAAAAAAAACCTAAAATGTACATACCACCCAAAAATGAACTCAAGTCATTTTATGGATGTTTTTGCAGGTTCTTTACCTAAGTGAGGTGTAATTGACTTACACCATCTATTTAAAGAATGTTGCTGAGTGTGTGACAGTGAGGAATATTTATTTTAAAACTGTAATGGTCACTTACACGTTAAAAAATATTGAAACCCTTGTGTTAACTTAGACACTGGAATCATCTTTATAAAAATCTGTCCAAATGTATTTCAACATTATGGCTAAAACTATTGTGGGTGTGGTAAAGAAGCAGCAAGAAATAGTTATAACAACGGTTTCGACCTGTCGTGCATTGGCGTACAGATTGCATAACTCGCACCTCGCTCAACAGAAATCCAACTCCAGCAGAAAAGTAATGACTCTATGACAAGTCCAGGTTACAACCCAGTTTATTCGACAAAACGACATCACGCTACAGATAACAGTGAGAACTGCAAAGGCATTACAAGGCCCAACTGCCAGCCCATACAGCACTGGAAGGGCTTATAAATATGGTGAGAAATCAAAATGCAAGAAGAAGTATACACACGAGAAGAACATTATACAGCAAGGCAAAGTTTCTCTGCATTGTCACAGGAAAAAGTCTCTCAGCATTATTGATAAATGCAAGCATTGTTCTACAGGGGTTACAGGAAACAGTCAAGGTGCATATTGCATACACATTACGCCAGCTGGACAGATCACATTTCTTTGCCTTGATTCCAATGTTTGCATATTTCACCTAAGAATGTCAAGTCATCAGTGTTGTCAATCTTGGAAGTCATTCTGGTCAGTGTTTTTGTACTGGGGAGCTTTCATATGATGCTCTTGAAGATGAAAAATAATCCAATGAGTGAATGACCGACAAGTGCCTCACCAGAATACACAAGCTTACCAATTAAATAAGCAGTTGCATTTGAATTTCTGTAGTCTGTGAGAAGCATGTATGGCTTGTCACAACATTAACAGGATAATAAACTGTCTGTGCTATTCTTGGCCATCTGTCCAGCCAAAGAAGAAATTATAATTGTAAAGGCAAAATAAAAACATTCATGATGAAAATCCTTTGAAATTTTGATGGCAAATAAAGGTACACTGGATATATCTTCCTGGACTGGATGATGACAAAATTACAAATGAAATTATGGGAGCAGGGAAGGAATATTTGTTTAAGCGGTTGGAAACAAACTTTTGTGGACACACAATATGTTGTTCCTGGGAATGGACTGCAGCCATCTTGACCTCTATTGGTTACATGTGGTAAACAGAAAATTGGTGTTTTATCATCTGCATCTTAGTTCATATCCACTTGTACAACCTGTCACACAACAAGCCATACACATGATTTCTCACTCTATATCTTGCATACAAGCCCTTTGCTATACATGTAACCTGTTTTAAAACTGACATTACCTTTACCAGCATATACAAACCACAAAAGGGATAGCATTTCTTTTTAATTTGACTCATCTTTTTATTGTACAAATGTAAATGTGTTCTTTTTAATTACAATGTAACCAAAAATAAACTCAAATGACAATTTCTAAATTTATGTGACTTGGTGCAACTCAATAGTTTAAGAAGGGAAAAGTTATCTTTAACTTTGATTAGCCTTTTGCCTCGACTGTGTCAATCTGTCCTGCTATTCTACCTAATCAATATTAGGTCATTAGGAGTATGTGACAAAAAAACAAATGCCAAAAAGGGATTTCGAACAGCAATCGGTCTATTTAAATTAAAAAAAACTGAGGTAGGTCTTGTAGTTCAGAGAATATTTATAGTTACGAAAGTTTTGCTAAAACGTTTGTGTGACTTAAACAAACATAGCTTCAGTTAAGATTTCACAATGGTGCCCAATCATACACATAATACACGCAAGCTATATAAAAAAACAAAAAAACATTTATACTGTACTAACTGCTAAAACTTCGAGCAAACACTATCTAATGCGATAATTCGTCAAATAACTCATCAAAACTGTCTACAATTCGTACAAGCGCTGCAAAACCATCCGCCTCCAGTTTCGAGAGAGGCGCCGACGGTGTCCAGGCCTGTTATAGAGGGCGCCATGGTATATTCCCATTTATAAATACGCTTAATAATCAAAATTAACAATGATTTTAAACTGTCCCATCTTATCCTGTGTGTTTTCAAATTTGTAAAATTTCATCTGTTGTGCGGGTCGCTAATTAACTCCCTGTGTGTTTTATTATCTTTTATTAAATTGGTGTCAATTAAAAAACGAATGATAGTACTAATTCGTGGTATTACCCAAAAACCGTCATCTATTTTGATTTTGGAAAAATTTGGCAATATGTGCGTAAGTGTCCTGTCTTCCCCCATTGTACTATATAACCATAGTATACTCACTTCAGTATACTATGATATAACCTCATGTGTTTTGTCGCAGGTTGGTTTGGTAATGGCAGTATACGGTGTTTTCAATGCTACAATGTCGTTTATATCAACAAAGGCATCGCAGAACTTCGGGTTGGCAACTGTTATCTGCGTTATTGGCGTATTTGATCTTTCAAGTTATCTTGTTCAGTTGACATTTCAACCCACATCAAGCTCAAAGTATTGGGTGTACGCAATAGCCGCTATGTTGGGAACATCAGACGGAACTTGGCAGCCCACGATATCACGTATGTATTCTTGTTTACATATATATGTCGCATTATATTATACACCGGTGTGATATTCTTTCAGTGACTGTGGCGCTTAACTTTCCTGTGGGTACCGAGCTTGCATTCGGGACAATCACTTTATGGCAAATATCTGCAATGACTATAGGTTTCATACTAAGCGGTAGAATCTGTTTAAGTATTCGAATTTATTTGCTGATTGGAAACCTCGTATTGGCTTGCATTGGATACACAATCGTAGAAAGACAGCGAAGAAATGCAAAGATTACAGAAGAAACTGAGCTATTAAACGGCGAAAATGACACAAGATCCAGGTAGAATTTTTGCATTTCAACCATCGTAATAAAAGCATTTGCACATTTTTGTTTTTTATGTAAACATCTCCTATGTCGGTTGCCGATTTATCGTTTATGTTTCTTAGTCGTTGGCTTATGAGAAAATGTCACACTGGTGACACTTCTTTATTTAAACTGGGTTTACCACACGACTTAATTATAGCTGAACTGGTTATGTATGCTATAATTGTACACCTATGTTCCCGGTGTAAATTAACTTTGTGTTTTCAAATGTGTTCTTGAGACGACTAACTATATGTATACAAAACTGGAAATATAGTACTGTGGGGTAAGATGGACACTTGTTTGTACATAAATCATATATTTCCTGTTCGTATTTTGAAAATAACAGCGCCATTTCAGAGTCGCGAGGCTAGGGTTATGTCTTTATGTAAATATTTTTTGTTTATTACCAAATGGGACGAGGAAAGGGAACGAAATCATGTCCTATTTTACCCCACCTTATTATACTATATTCAATACCTAGTAGACGTAAAAATGCACTTTTATTTGTTCTTCGTAAACAGGATGTCGACTTTCGAATGCATTTTGATGTTTTATTTCTCATAGTGGTATTTGTACGAATAAACAAATATACAAAGTTCGATCCAGTCGCATTTTAGAGATCAGCTGTAAAGTGATCTAGTTCGTTAATTTGTAGCTCCCAAGAAAGGATCTGTTTTGCTTTTGTTTGTAGTTAATGCTTATATACAAAACAATACTTTATTTCGAAAGCAAGCAGGACAACAGTTTAGCTTTATAAGTAATGTATAGAGTTTGTTCTAACCACATGCTGGAATATATTTCGTAAAAACAGCGGTTTGTTGCAACGGATGGCGCTTGCCTCAGGAAATTGTTACCATAGCTTAGCTGAACGACTCCAAAAATTTATAAGTTCCCGGCACTTGTTTATTGCTGGTAGCTCATATGTAATATACTTTGTAAACATGAATATAAAGTTGCAATAGAACGAAGTGTTTGTTTAAAAGGAACGTGGAGGATAATCGGAAACAAGCAAGTTAATAGCTCTGTGTCCTAATATCTGGTATGACGTTCGCAATATCTGCATTCATTAGTAAAGTAAAAGTGAATACTGCAGGGCAGTATTCACTTTTTCAACAATCCTGAAACAAGTCTGAGCATAATATATGGCTGTGGTTGACTGTCACTCTTTCGATTATGTGCAACTTTGGGTCACTCATCATGTTCGGCGAAATTAGCTATACTGCATTTACATTGGCAAACTTTTACCCTGCTAACAATATTCGGTTATTTAACCTGAATTTAAAACTTTATATTTTTAGCAGCCAGGAAGTTTAATCGCGACGTTTATCTCGCGGTATATATAGCACAGTTGGTTAGCGCGCATGCCTCTAACTCAGAGGTAATGGGTTCAAGGCTCTTCGCTGCTATACAATTGTGGGCGTATTCGTCCTTGTCAAGGCAGTGAACGGCAGTTGCCCCAACCCAGCTGTCACTAACGAGTTGGCCAAATTATCAGCAAGACGTGAAACCCTTTTCCAAAAAATCGAATAAGTCTAATAATTCTGTAGCAATATTTTCCTGATTATTGAGCACGGGAGTGGTCATATAGATCATTTTTCGTCGAACAGTTGTTCTTGTTGAGCACGTTAGTGGTCATATAGATCCTTTTTCGTCGAACAGTTGTTCTTGTTGTTGTTGTGGTTGTTTTCGTGACTTTTTTCCGCACTTATCTCAATTATTAATTCTAGCATTTTCTTTGTTCTCTCGATTGAAATCATATCATATTAGATATTTATACGCGTGTTGGTGAGATAAGTCATATCATATAAATCATATCATATTAGATATTTATACACGTGTTGGTGAGATAAGAAATCCACACAACGATTCACGACTGAATCAAACTATTAGCATATAAGTGGGACGCATTAAATGCACTACTCTTATACCGTATTATCATTAATCGTAATTGAAAACATTATTTTTAATTCAACATCATATGATTAATATTAACTTCTAACATTACCTAATTACTGCGTGATTATGGTTTGTCAAAATTCATGAAAACAAACGTTTTTAGGCGACGACAACGTTAACTAGTGTAAGCTTACAATACACGTGCAGTCGTGCATTCCAAATCTCCAATGTCCCACATTTCTAGACCTTATAGCCGCAGTTTCGACATGTCGCATCAGAGGGAGTTATAGCTCAACCGGTTAGGTCGCCCGCCGGGAACAGATAACAGCCTAATGTACCGAATTCGATCATCGCCCGGTGTAACAAATATCTTGGATTTATTTTCTTTTAATAATAAGAGATATAGGAGATTATTATTGTATACACTTTTATTTATAATTGCACACTAACGCAAACAAAGCCAAAACTTACCAATTACTGGCTTCCCGATGTATGGCAGTTTCACTTGACTCGCAAGCGTTATAATCATTAATCATCTCTCATTTGATTGGACGATTTTATACACTATGGTTTATAAGACTAAACTTGGTTAAAATTAATGTATCGAATACATTTTATTAATTAATGTTAAAAGAACGTTTTAGAAAAAGCGCTTAATTTTAAACAAACAGAAAAGTAATCGTTAATTACTCGCTAATTAAGCGATCGTATGCAGTATGGTTTATAAAACTGTGCTTAGTTCAAACTATTTAATAGATTGCAATCATTTTAATTAAAGTTTAAGCGGTATATTTTGAATTTAGCGCGTTTGATCAAACAGTAAAGTAATCGATAATTAATCGCTAATCATGCGGTTTTAAATCTAAAAATGTAGTATAAAAATTATAAATATGATTTGATTTTAATCAAGAGATTAAAGAAAAATGCTAGAATTAGGAATTAAGATAAATGCGGAAAAAATCGTCCAAAAAACAACAACAAGAACAACTGTTTGACGAAAAACGATCTATATGACCACTAACGTGCTCAAAAAACTTGAATATTTCGTACAGTTTTATTTTGTCTCATAAAACTAGTTATAATTTTTTGAATTGTTGTTAATTAATAAAGTGTGATTTATTAATTCGTGGTGTTTCCGAAAAACCGTCAATAAATTTTGATTTGGAAAATATTGGGCAGTATGTGTTTAAGTGTCTCATCGTTCACCTATTCACCACTGTCTTATAACTAAAACACAGTACGACGTGCCAATTTAATATTGATCATGAAAATATTTATACGTTACATTCATCTTCTGAAATTAATTGTCACAGCCCACAGTTCGAGTTAGTTTCCGGCGCCGTGGCAAAGTGGTTCGTGCGCCTCCCTGTAACCTGGAGGTATAAATAAGACTCGTCAATGCCACCACTGTCGGTGTATACGCAATTGCTGCTCAAATAGCGAACATCAGACGGAACGTGGCAGCCTACGATTCCACGTATGTACTCTTGGTAAACCCGAAGGTAAAGTCACTAACGATATTTTGTTTGGAACGATTTTTTTGTTTTGAATGTGTAGGCTATAGACCGGAAACACGCTGTTTTTTATTTTGTAATTTTCAACCGCAAATGCTTAATGACATACACATCTATCATGGGTCGGCTATATTGGTTGTATTAATCTGGATTTTAAATATGTTCATTGAAGCAGGAAATAGGATGTAATCGTATATATCATCCGACATATTACGTGGGTAACTAGTGACTTGTATCCTATAACTCTCACCACCGGTAACTTTGTGAACTTACTATTATATTGGTTTTAACTTAGTGTTAAAACATTATGTCAGCATTAACAGTTGGCTAAAGTGCGAAAGTTTTCAACGTTTGACAGGAATTGAATTTTTGTCTGTTAGGTTTTCGTAGCACTATATACTTATACTGTGATTCATTACATGAGAATCGTTCAAATGTATGGGCCCATATCAGGTTCAGATTCTCGAAAAATATTACAGCTCTATTGTTAAAAAACAATTAGGAAGTACGGGATATTTCGTTCATAACGTTACCCCTCTTAGCTCTGTGTCTCACAGTAATATAATACGTGTTTATAACATATGAGCGGTTAGGTCAAACTGAAATAAAATGCCTTCCGGAAATAAAGCTTTCTACGTCTTATCGTTTGGGGTTCTTTTGAATGTATCAGCCTATGCAGGTTTGTTCTTCGTACAAATAACATGTCCTTATATTTTGTCTGGAGTGATAAAGTGATTAGAAACTGTCTCTACGTTTACGGATTTGATGATTGGTGCTTCTAAAGTCACATAAATGGTAACTTGTAAGCGGGTATTAGGTGTGTGTATAACGTAAGAGAACAAGCGTGTTACAGCAGCAGCTACCATTGTCGGCCACACCAGAATAAATAAATACATTACTTTATTACATGCTCTTCAAATTTAAATGTACCGTTAACTACATTATATGCTGTATAACTTTAAATGTTCCAATGTTAAAATTTCAGGAATACTTAACTTGCAGAGCAGTATAAACATCGAACACAACCTGGGTACCTTGGGTGCAAGCCTTATGTATTTATCTGCCGCTGCTGTAGCTGCGTTCATTGCCCCTGTGCTGCTAAGAATCATCGGCGCCAAGTGGTCGCTTATAATTGGTGAAGCATGTTTTGTTCCCTACAGTCTGATGAACTTTCACCCAGGTAGAATTATGATTCTTTTGCATTAGTGCCAGCACCGCACTCGTTTAAATTTTTAGTTTCAAGTTTTACCCGCGTATAGCGCATAGGTTTAGGCCGTGTGGGCCGTGTGGGTCCGGCATTGAAAAAAATCGGCAGGTTTCTTTATATGCAAACCTCATGGTTATTGTAAATGTATAATTTGGTCAGGATTTTCACGACACTTACCTTTTTTCGCATTTAGGGAGATTGATTGTATTTGAAGTTTGGAAGTGTGCCACGTACGCGAGTCACTTAATTAATTTTGTTTTCATATATATTAAAGTGGGGAAAGATGGGACAATATTTCCAAATTAAAAATATATATATGACGGTTTTGGCTGATACGATGAATTAGTACTATCATTCCTGTAATAATTGACAACAATTTAAAAACGTACATTAAAACAGACGAGAAGTTATTTATAGCAGTAGGCACAACAGGTGTATTTTTACAAATTCAAAAACACGTATGGTAAGACGGGATATGGTAAAATTTGTTAATTTGAATAATAAGTGAATTTGTAAATAGTAATGTAGTAGGGTGAGAAAAGTTGTTGCACCTTTTCATTCTATTCTCGTCAAATTTGATATTAGAAAGAACGTTCAAAAAGTATGTAACCGTATCCTTAAACCTCCCATATAGACCGTTGTTAAATATCAAAAACACGATCAGGATACTTGGATACAATGTGCTAATGCTGTCCCATCTTTCTCCACCCTACTATACACGTAAATATCACAAAGAATACCGTACGCTTTGAAAATCTAGTTTGAAGATTCTTTTTTTTGCCCTATAGTTTTTAACATGTTGCATATACTACAGTGGAGGCAGATGGGACACTTAAGCACATATTGACCAATATTTCTCAAATCAAAATACATTGCGGTTTTTGGGTCATACCTCAAATTAGTACTATCATTTCTATATTTAAATAATACCAATTCAAAAAAGAAAATAACACACATAAGAAGTTATTTGGCGATTAGCACACAAGTGATATTTGACAAATTCGACAGCATACAGGATAAGACGCGAGAGTTTAAAATAATTGTTAATTTTGTTTAATATAGTAGGATGGGGGAAGTTGGAAAACATTTTACCTCTATTTTTTCGTCCCGTGTGGTAGAAAACAAGGAACAGTTGAAGAATTATAAAACTATAGGCCTATGCTCAAGACTCTCATAGACCGTTGTTAATTGTTTAAAACATGATCGGCATATTCGGATATTATGCGCCAAAAGTGTCCCATCTTCCCGCATCCTATTATAGGTGTATTTATCTAATGTGCTAAAGATGTCTTATCTTCCCCCACGGTACTTTTATACATTAAACAAACTGTACACATCCACTGTGAGGAATGGGTATTGCGTTATCCATGTTATAGAAGGTTGAAGCTTATCTCACACAGCTGCATAAGCTATAAATATCTCAATCTCCATTTACGATGGGATGGGTGAATGTAAATTATTTATCCTCGCGTGGAGGGGCAACGACAGGTGTTAGACGTTAGAGCATATGTTAACACGTATGTAACTTTGTATGTAAATAATTGTCGAATTTCTCTGTAAGTATATAATTATGCCGAGACATGGATGAACCATGCTGTTTTCTAGCTATATACACTGTGATACCATGTGCGGTCCTTGGTTCTCTTGGTGAAGGTGTAATGTGGTCATCATCAATTTACTATGTTACCCAACTTGTATGTATGCATTGGTCTACAACAACCAAAGAAGAGTGCAGTGAAGGGTCGACATTAGATGACGAGAGGAACAAATGGTTTGGAACATTCTATGGGATTTTAAAATCATCTTTGGTACATATTACATTTATTCATTCATATAATAGCATACCAGATATAGGTTAGGGTAAGATGGTACACGTTTTAATTCATTTTTATCGTCACACTTGGTATAGTATAAGGAACAGTTATCAATTATGTACCTTGTAGTCCTAGCCTTGTTGATTATTTAAAACATAATTAGGAAATATGGAACACCATGTGCTACCAGTGGGCCTATCCCAACTTACCCCACATTACTATATATTTAATTACTTCTTCGAATACGGGTAGAATAGTTAATACAAATAACAAGCAATGTTAATAAGTGTAATGGACCAAATAAATGTGAAAATAATTGTAAATAAACATAGGCCTACACGTTTAATTAATCTTATTTAGCCTACCTTATAAGTGACCAATCATCTGCAGATTTTTGGCAATTTGGTTTCGTATGCTGTTCTTTATGGAGCAAAGACCTTGGGTGTTTCACCTCATAATGAAACATCATTGTTTCAACACATTTCACATTGTGGCAGCAATTACCAAGCCAAACAGGTAACATTTATAATATGGTCCAGTTTATGTTTAAATGGATATTTTACCAACCTGTTCCGTTTTAGACAAATTCAAGCTTGTTAAAGTACGTCCCTGCTAGCAGGTTATCTGTATATCTTTTGATTACATTGTTTACAATCATGCAAATTGGGTCAACAGTTCTTCTCATACTTTTCCTGCCAAAAATACGGATTGAACAAAGTATGAGAGTGGTAATAGTATTGTTAATTATTCTTTTCTCTTTGTTGTTTCAATAGTATATATTCTTCACTAATGTTTCAGAAAAGTCAATCACAAATAATGTTATTATTTTTAATGTTTATAATTTGCTTGTACAGAAAACTGTGATTTGAAAACACCTGTAAGGGTTTTGGTAGAAACAGTCAAAGCAACTTTCCACCAAGCCCTCTCCATAGATCAGTTATTGCTCACTCCAATATGCTTCTACTTTGGCTTGTTGGTCTCATATGCATTTTCCAATTTTACAGCAGGATTTGTGTCCTGCACAATTGGTGTGCAACAGGTGGTCTACAATTATATTCTATTGCACAAAGTTTACAGCACTACGTGGGAGTCCATATGTATATTACAATTTGTATCTCAAACATTTCGGTTTTAAATTTCGACATCACTAAATGATTTGTTTCAAACTGAAATATTTAAAAATGGAGACAGTGTTTTACATGTTGGCTACTATGTTTGTATAGAAATTGACCAGAAAAACAATCGTTTTACAAAGACAAATGTTTAATCGCTTTATGTTTAGGTTGGTTTGGTTATGGCCACTTACGGATGTTTCAACTGTTTGGCAGCAATTGGCGTGGGAAAAGTTTCGCACTGGTTTGGTGTTGCGCCGATTTACATAATTGGATTATGTTTTGATTCATGTAGCATGGTAACTCAGTTGTTTTGGACACCTACCCCATCAAACAAGTACTGGGTTTATGCGTTCGGGTGTTTGCTTGGTGTATCAGATGGCATTTGGCAGACTACAACAACAGGTATGACCATAACTAAGTATTCTCTTCTAGAATAGGCACATCGTCCTAATACTCAAAAACCAAAGACTATGCTTAGTTCAGCAAATAACTTATTCCAATATTATTTTACCGAAATACTCTTTTTGTGTCTTTCCTGGTATATATTACATTAACTTTAACTTACATTTGTCTGCCATAAATCAAGCTTTAGAAAACTCTTTTAACACAATGAGTGGAGTAACAAAATATAAAATTAGGGTTTAATCTGACTTTTAGTGTGTTAAATGTTCATTTTCTTGTTTGATCGTCCAGCTACGATTACATCTGCTTTCGCACATTGTACTGAACTTGCTATTGGTGTTATGGAAATGTGGATTGCACTGGGCATGTTTTGTGGCTTTCTGTTGGGTGGGAGGGTTGTCATATTCAAGCAGATATGCTTATTATTAGGACTTCTCTATGTTGGGTGTGCAGGCTATGCAATCTTAGTATGGAAAAACAAACGAAAAGAAAAACTTAGCAAAACAGAGATGCATAAGTTGATTAAAAATACGGTGCAATAAACCCTTTAATTTAAACAACCTTGTTTCTATTTTGCTTTTACTAAAGTGAGAATATAAACTTTACTTTTTTATAATACAAAACCTTTTAAACAAAGAAAACAAACTTGTAATAACTGTAAAAATGCCATTTGATAAGAATTGATTAGGAAAGACTTTAATGCAATAAATGTGTAACCCAATATTCTCTTGTATTCAGATGTTCAATACGTAGTTTATTAATATATAAAACTTTAATATATACATTATATATGTATTTTATAACACTGTAACATGTGAGAAGGTAAAGACGCGGTAAAAAGTCAAGAAGTAGCATTGTTGGAATATCAGTGCACCAGCTGTATGAATCACGATATTTAAAATTACAACAATAAACATGGATTTATTGCACAACGACATCACAGTAAATATAACTACATACACTTTAACAGGAATGAAATCTATAGTAATAATGGGAGCATCAGTGTTTCAATTCCCTCTGAAACAAAAATTTTAACCATCAGGCAAACTTCAGGCTTAAAATGTGTGTAGTGATGCGCCAACAGTCTGAAGTTATTTTTACTTTCTAGCTATGCATCTCTCTTTACAATCTAAACAGTGCTACCCAGTGTTTTGTAAATAGGTTACATGGGCATAACATAATTCATATCCTACACAGTCTATTCTAAAACTAACAATGATCCGCTGGATATTATTTTAATTGGTAAAAGCATATTAACAATGTTGAATAAAACTTATTGTAGCAATTTTTTTTCAGGCCCTAAAAAATGCAGTAGTTATAATTTGGAAATTATTAAACTTTATTTTATTGTCATATCAAAGTATTTCTAACCATAAACCTAACGTTAGTTTACCATTGAGCTGCTTAAAATTGGTTTTCTTCTTGGTTTTCTTTTCACATCACCAACACACAGTGTGTTCTGTTGGATATATCTCCGATACTCCGAAGATAGCATCTGCCACTGCTCTGTATGAAGAACTCCATGGTAATTGTTGAGTATGTAGCTTGTGATGCGATTGTCCAAAGCTTTCAGAGTCCCAATAACGTTCTGGTAAGTGATTGAATGAAACTCATTTAATTCGCTGTGGCAAGTAAACAACAATCCTTTTAAGATAAGTATTTTGTTCATACACATTGTACTCAGTTACAAGTTATGAGACTATATGCAGGTTTGTTTTAAGGGATTTTTTATGAATGGCTGACAATTTAGGCCACCAATAAGGGACCACTGGATTAGAATAATTGTCCT
The DNA here is from genome assembly GCF_009617815.1 of Ciona robusta. Lineage (NCBI taxonomy): Eukaryota > Metazoa > Chordata > Ascidiacea > Phlebobranchia > Cionidae > Ciona > Ciona robusta. The sequence goes on from NW_028323123.1 coordinate 120,992, forward strand.
TAAGTGTGTATTTTCTAACGCATTTTTGTAAAAGTAGACCTTAAAACAGGGGGCGACACGGGCCAAATCGTAGATTTATATTGGTCGGGTGGGCCGCACATAAAAAACTTTTAATAACAATTTATTAACAAACAAGAATAACAACACAAAGGCGTTAAAACGGTAATGGTTGGTTAGTTAGTGCTATGTTTTGATTTCATGTGCTTGGCGATTAAAGAGCTGACTGAATAACTTGCAAGTGTGTTCTTTTCTGCCCTTTCTCCTGACTTCTTAAAGATCGAGCTTTGTTGTTCCAGGTTCCGTTAAAGTTTGTTCAGTTGGTCAATTCTGAAATGCCCCTTTAAAGCACTGTACTTTTGGTGCTTTGTTTCGTAGTGCCGTTTTAAATTAAATTTTTTGTTGTCAGCCACAGTATCCGTGCAGATTAAATAGACTGGTTTACCATGGTGCAAGGTAAAGAAATATCTGCCTGTTCATGAATCATTAAATACTCTGCATTCATTATCTATTTTTCTATTTTCAGCCTCCAAAGTAACCAAAATTTTGTGGTACAGATACAACTTACTCACTTCTCAGCAACTTCAGTTATAATGAAACCATGTTATCAAAAGGCATATATAAAGACAAACGCCTTTGTGTGAAAATAATATTTTCTTTTGAGGGAGTTGACATAACAATGGGCAGAATGCAAAGTTAACGATAATCAATCAAACGAATAACACGACCGTGCGGTGGTGAATAGACTAGACTAGAGAGAGATACAATTAAAACAAAAGCCACTTCCTGCTGGAGCTTATACGCAATATATTGTTCATAATGGGCCGTGTATAAGGAAATTTACGAATCAGTGCGCGGCGGGTTAAAATAAGCTTGCAGGCCGAACCTGCCTGCGGGCCATAGGCTGCCGACCTCTGCCTTAAAACAAACTAAAAATAAATATTAGAAGATTAAACAAACCAACACATTAAACTGACCTCACTCCATTTTTCCCTGGATGCTTTATTAAGTAGCAGGTCACCACCTATATGTAGCGAACATGCATTTTCAATCGACAAATTTCTCATAATATGTTCAAAAAGGCTTTCGACTAAATCTGTTCTGCAACCAATACCCTGTTGGGGTTTAAAATATTAGTATACACCATGCAAAAATTGTTCCATACTGCCTAGAATTATTAAAAGTCTACAAAAACTTATTGCATGCTCAATATCTATTTCAATTTTAAACTTTTACTGGAAAGATATGGTAGTCATGAGCCTTTGAAACACAGATTGCAATATTAAGGGTTTTGCTATCTGGTTTGCTAACTTATAGGTATGGAGGCTGTGTTGGGTGTGACTCCATTAATCTATAGGTGTCACTTCAATAACAGGAAAATAAGATATTTATTTACTTGAAATATTTGTAGGAATGATTCATCTTTTGCAAGTTGAACAAAGTTGATCATAATGTTGTTCATACATGATGTCATTAGTTTGTGTACGATTGATGCAATAGGGAGACCCCAGCTTACAGTGTCAATTTTTAGAATCAAGGCATCTGTGTCTAACATAACACTTGTGACATTTCCTTTACACTGGAAAGAAAATTACATTTTTTACTTCATAACTATTTGAATATAATTTACATCTGTGAAGTCCTGCAGCATGTTATGGGACCCGACATTTAAGGCAGAGTTGGCCAAATAACCCAACACCCGTGGTGCTACTGTATGCCCCCCAACAAGATGTTGAAGCCAGTCTTTCCCAATAGCTAGACGACAAGGACTTCATTGGTAATGAGTAGGAGGTTTTTTTATGTTGTTGGTGACTTTATGTCTAAATTTTATCCCTTAATATTTTAAATACAGCCTATTATTAAAGTTTAATAATATTTTCTTGATTATAAAAAATATATTATCTTTTTCGTAATGTGTTGGGATACAATCATACTACCAATGCGGATGCAACAGTGTTATAACATTCTTCATGAATTTCTTTTCTTTGCATACAAAACTTCTTAGTTGCCCACAGTTGTTTGAAGTGCTTTGCGCTCCATTTTAAACATTTTTCTCTTAAATTTGAAAGGTTAAAAAGATTAGAAAGGTACAATCCATCTTTCATTCCATCCAAGCAACCTGAAGGTTGATATTAGTTTACTGTGGGATTTTAAGCAAATTTTAATACTTAGATCAAGATTTCTTTAATATTCTACTAGTACTTTCTTATGTATTTAAGGGCTTGAACAACTATTTTATTGTAAGTGGATAAAAACAACTTTATCATAGTAGACTGAGTTCTTAAACTATTTAAGGTACTCCGTCTTTAAGGGACCATACCAACAAAAAACGAAAATTTGTGTATTGATAGAAATGCCTAAATGGGATGTAGTAGGTACCACTATATTTTGAGCATCTTCATCCATATACAGTCTTCAATTTTTGGTTGGTATGCTTCTCTACTAGTAAAAAATGTATAGGCTGTATTGGTGTAAATGCAGTTCAAAAACGTGCAGTCGTGTTAATTTACAAACGAATTTACTAACTGTTACAACCAACTCGAAAACTAATGTTGAAAGTAAAACACATATAACTTAATGCTCTAAAAAACAAATTAACCTTGACATGGCTTATGAAAGAAATGACACTTTTCCTTCTTCACATAAAACTCTACAGCATTCATAACAAACATGGTAGCGTACATGTCTGCATCTGATGCAAGGCTAATTAATTCATCGAATGTGAACTCAGAAAGATCTACCAATGCTCCGTATATGAACAACAATAAGATAGCAAAGTTTTCCACAGATACTCCTTCTGTAGAAGAGAGCACAGCTCTGATGAGTGAGCATGTAATAGAATAAGCATAATTTTAATTAACATTTCTACTACCATGATCGACTAAGTTCAACCAAAAACAAATCATAAGTAACCAATAGAGTGGGTTTCGGTTGTCATTTATGACCAAGTAGCAGTAGGTAGAATGCATTGTTTAATCACAAGGTAGTAGTGGTAAGCAGGTAATGTTAGAACTTATTATCAGTCATATGATGTTTCAGTAAAAATAATGTTTAATTAGGTTAAATGATAATAAAGTATGAGAGTAGTGCTTTCATTGTAACCTGCGCAGGTGGAAACAGATTATGCTTACAATAAACCTTCTAATTTAAAACGTAAAATGGGTCCGACCTTATCTCCAATAGGCCATGGATGAGTTTATACATTATGGTTTATAAAACTATGCTTAGACAGAAATAATGCAGCCTATCCAGTGGAATAGATTAATCAAGTTTTAAAGTACATTTTTGATTTAGTACAGTACTAAATCAAAAGTGTACTTTAAAACTTGTAAATAATAAGTACTAATAGTACTTATTATTTACTTGGTAATTATTGGTTTTACACCGGAAAATTTGTTTTTTAAATTACTGTATCATATTTTATGATTTGATTTCAGTAAAATGTGAGAATTAAGAATTAAGGGTGTGAAAATAATTATGGCAAAAAAACAACAACAAGACCTATTGTTCGAAGAAAAGGCATCTATATAACAAGAGATCCCTCCATTAATGAATAAGCTATATAATAATTAGCATAATTTTAATTAACCATTATCGTTCGTAGGGTGTACCAGTCACGCATTTTATCCAAACTTTCTTTCTTTTTTATCAATAAGCAAGTTTTAACTACTGTTGATTTACCTTTACTGCTCATTTTTTAGCTTTTGTCAATTTATCGTGACCGAAGAGGTGAAATAAATGTCAATCATTCAACCCTTTTAATCCTATGGTGGCCAAAGCTTGACCAAAATCAAACCTGAAGTAAGCAACAAAGCGATTTTGGGTGACTATTTATGACCATGTAGCAGTAGGTAGAATGCACTATTAAAAATATTCTTATTAACCATGTACTGTGGTTTATAAAACTATGCTTGGTGAGAAATCATTTAATTAAAGTTTCAAGTACACTTTAGATTCAGCACATTTTACCAAATAAGAAAGAAATCAATAATTACTTGCTAATTATGTGGTTTAAATCCAAAAATTTATTTAAAAATTAATAACTTGATTTCAGTTGAGAGAAGACTAACTGTTCCACAGATCTATATGACGATGATCATTTACTGGGACAGCTCAATAAATACAGGTAGTTTATGAAAAACAGGGTATTGTTTGATGTATGTTTTTGAGTTTAACAGCCACACTTTTTGAATGACACTCCTTTACCATACTTTTTATTTATAGCGTGTTTTGCTAATTAGTATAGACACCCTAAAGGTGGCTGTACACAGTATCTGAATTTATCCATTTTGTCTGAATGTCCCTGCCACATGTGGAATTTGGATACGGCGAGAAAAAATGTAATGTAGCCTACACAGTATCACGATCAGCGATTCCAGACCGAATTTTTGCCAACTGAATTAAGTAAGCTCATGTTATACTTTTGTCTGGATTTTGCAGCTTGTCGTTGCATGAAAATTTTAAGCAAAAAAACTGAATAAAGTATCATATATTTTTCGCCAGAATAATGTATACTTGGTGTGTTAATTACGTTTTGCATCTACATGGTGTTGGTAAATACAAAAAACATAAATTAAAAGAGCTATCGTGATAAATGCTTGATTCATCATTTAATTTCTTAAACATTATCCCAAACACATGCCATACCTATCTAAGTCCGGCGCAAGGCGTAGTGGTTAGCGCGCCCGCCTCTAACCCAGAGGTAATGGGTTCAAGGCTCATCGCTGCTACCATTGTGGTCGTATGTGACCTTGAGCAAGACACTTCACGGCAATTGCTCCAACCCAGTGGTCACTAATGGGTTGTCCAAATTATCAGCCATACATAAAAATGAAAAAAAAAATTCCAAAAAAAATAATCACCCACAAAGTAACATACTTGGTAACTGCTGGCGCGAGGTGCACACCCGTGTTATAACGACTGTCGTTTTCCGGCCACGCGAGGATAAAGTAAGTTACATTCATTCATTCATTCATTCATTCATTTGCTGAGAACTCTTAACAAACTTAAAAAAATAATTTTTGGCAGCCCTTTGTTTTCCCGCACCGGGTACTGTGTACATACATATCGGACAAAAAAAACATTAATAAAAGACGCACCAAGTGATATAACTTTACTCTCAGTTTCCACCCACCCACCATGGTCATTCCTTAACATCGCTTGAAAGTAACTTGAACGACAATATAAAACACTTTTATGTGCAAGAAATATCTCTGATTTCACCTACAATAAATAAGTTGATCTTTAGCTACAAACTAATGCATTTAAATAGCTTGCATAGAAAATAATCATCAAATGATCACTCACTAAGTTGCATGCTTGGTATAAACCCTAAATTGCTACCTTAACCCTTTGGATGCAACATTGTTTTTCGTAATTTTCATTTTTTGACCAGGTTTCACTTAATTGAATTTTGGAAGCAAGACATGGCAGTTAAACCAAAACTTGCTATAGGAAGTTAGTGCAGGATAAATTGATAAATTATCTTTAAGCTTAAAGTTTTTTTTAAGGCTCCGTCATAAACCGTATAGTATTGATTATTTGAAAAATGTATTACAAACTTGATTAGTATGTAAAAGCCTTTCTGATGTATGATTTATAAAATTCCTTTTATAAAGGAAAAAATACAAATTATAAAGGAAAAAATACAAAAATTTGATATGCAGATTATAAACAACGTTCTAGTTGCTGTGTTATAAAACCATCTTTGAAATGTCTTTAGAGAGTTCACTGTGATTTAAGGATGGTCCTGCTCATGGTTATTTTAACATAGTCAAGTATAATATAAGCAAATATGTTTACAAATTTTGGTAAAAAGTTTTTTAAAAAATATTCGAATAAGCTGACATATATTTTATTACTAAAAACAACGCAAATTTCTTTGTTTTTCAAATTACATCACACTTGGCACTATGCGTTAAAAATAACCGCATTACTGACTATTGTGTAACATGTGGCGGGAAACCACTATCTGGCAAGGAGCAAAGGGTAAACCTGTGAAATGTTATTATTCTACATCCAAAGGGTTAAACCCATGAAATGTTATTATTTTAAAAAAGATAGCAGATACAAATAGCACTATGGTGGTTCTACTTTATACACTAAATAATCCACTGCAAAATACTTTAACACAGTCTAATAGCCTACCCTAATTTTAAGGTCGTAATGAAAACCATTTAACAAAAGTTGTATTAAACAATCTGCCAGAATGCTTCTATGGTTAGCTACATCTGAGTAGTTTGATAATATTTCTGATTGGCTTTCGTTGGATTCCCATGTTTCTAAAAGAAAACATTAAGGTAAAAGTTTTTCGAAGCGTATGTAAACCCTCTTTAATAAGATTATGTCTATTCACTTATGCGGGTAATGAATGATTAATTTTGGCCACCTAACATTCTTGATTGTATAAATCAATAGTTTAATATTGGTTTTACATGTTCATCTCTTTGTATTTAAACTTAAAAAAAAAATACAACACACACATTATAGTGCATATACATAGAAATCATACTACCTTGACTTTTTATGATGGATTTGACATCAACATTATCATATGTTACACTTCGAATGGTTCCCACCACATTGTCCGTCTTATCCATGTTTTCTTCAAGATACCTTTATAATAAAAATGTGCTTGCCATTGGATTTCCATCCGTTAGACTCGCACTAAATTTGACAGGAATTGGGGATGTGATGAGATCATTGATGTTAATATGCTCGTGTTAGTGGTAGGTAGTTAGGAGTTGATGGTTAGGGGGTTATAGTGGTTTGGTTATAGGGTTAGCAGTTAGGGGTAAGTGGACAAGTGGTTAGCAAATAACTAGCACCAAATCATTACATATAAGTTATAAAAAGATCAAGATTTGTGCGATTTAAAATACCGTACTCTGTCAATGATGCAGTCAATTCGGTATAGAAGTTGTCACACAGCTGTTGGTATTCTTTCTCCGTTTTTTTATGAAACAGGTCTGACATTGGCCTTGGGTTAGGCTTAGCCATGCTGAATGTCAGATCTACAGGCTTTTTCGTTAAAGCCCATTCGCCACAAAGTTTAGTAAATAAGGTTAACAAACCGCAATATAACAGACCCTGCGTGAACGAAAAACATTAAACAAACATGTAAACAAATCTACTCAGTAGCCACTTCAAGGAAAATAACCTAAACCGATAATCGGTTACACGGGAACTGTTAAATTTTGATACAGTTTTAAATCTGTTACACATTTTAATTTTTAAAGCAGATATTAAAGTTTATGTTTAGATCATCGAAAATATTGGCATCGTCAACCATATTTCAATGTATTTTACCTGCAACCAGCGATGCGTGACCTGTAGTAAATCCAACAGCTGGAAATATCAACCAATCAGAATTGCTCTTACGGCGTCGGGTTACATTTTACGCTACGATTTCAATTCAAAATAAGAAACACAGTTAAGATATTAGGGTATATGCGTGCGTAGAATAATAAAGGTATTTTGTATGTTGTAAGATAAATTGTTTAATAGAAAATTCTCAAAAACTGTTAAGCTGGTTTTGTCAGTGAACTTTTACGTCGGTCGTCGTCGTTGTTTCAGTTATTCCACCCCGTGTATTTATAGTTAGGTTTAAATTAAGTACGGCTGTCCTAGGCCGTTTGTTTACTGTGCTTGTTGGTGTAACTTTAAAATTAAAACAGTACAATATATTGAATATATATATATATATATATATATATATATATATATATGTATATATATTTCTTTATTTAAGCAGTAAAGTCTTTAAGTATTATATAGCGTATATATGTTTAAAAGTGATGGATCAAGACATTGCAACATCCATGTACAAATTGGAGAGTCTCTCTGATCATTTAGCACAGTTAAAGAGAGAACTAAACGCCCAGGAATCACTATGTGGTGATACTGATCTAAAATATACAGAGAACATTAATAGTTTACGTGAGCTGAGAAGGCAATTCATTTCCCAAATGTGTTCACTTATTTTCCTGGCAGAATTTGTGAAGCATGAACAGGATTTAGTACCAGAAGAAGAGTTTACCTCCAATATTGACCAACTGGGCGCTTTATCTAAGCCAGAAATGAAATTATACGCCGCGGTAAAAATTCGAAATAAAAATATAATGAGAGCACTGGATGAGGCTGAAGAAATTTGCAGCCAGTTCCAGGACTGGCAGGAATTCCATTTAGACATAATGAGTAGGAAGAATGAACTGATAAAAGTGGTGGATGTATTGAAGGTTAAATCGGATATTTTTATGACAGAAAATATTAATGAGGAAAAAGCAAAAGTCATCCTCCGAGAGCAAGAGAAGAAGATTATAAGGTTGGAAGATGAAATTGCCAACTGTTTACATCACGATGTTATTTCCCCATTTGAGAAAATTACCTATGAAGAAGTAGATGCATTATTGTCATTGGGTGAAATTAGAAAACACAAGGCACATGTCCAATCTCACCAAGACATGAAAATGTCAGCTGTTATTAATTTTGGTCACCTTCAAGTAGTAGACAATCAATCAACATGTAAAATACTGGAGGTGTTTTATGAACGTGATGATTGTGTACGGTCAAGTGTAATGGTGCGACTTACATACAATAAGCAAAGTGATAATCAACCTTCTAAAATATCAGTGACAAACTGCCCAGTTGAAGTGAATGATATATTAGGCTTGGATATTCAATCGTTTTTATCACAACTTCAGCTTCGTTTGAACCAAATTGAATGAAACATTGTTTTTGTTGTTAATCTGTTTCTTTTTTTGATAACCTGCTGTAGTGCTATAGTATATCTTATATATGATTAGTTGATTACAATACCATTTTCCAGCCCAGCACGTACATGTGGGAGAGAAAAGCCATACAAATGATACAATACCACTACTTTCTGTTTTATATAGCTGAAGTTTTTCATGTTATAGGATTTAGACCAGTTGCCCAATTATCCCAATACCATTTTTACACTTTTTTGAAATTTGTGTCCAGTGTCTTAATGGTTACTTAGCGGTATCATTACTAATAGCTTATTGGCTTTAATAAAACGTCTTTTGTGTTATAAGAAATAACAGGATTGTCAAATATAAAGAAAATTGATTAAGACGGACTGGTCAGACTGAAAATGTCTTCCCCAATCCACGTTCATGTGCAAGACAACACACCCCTGCATGTGCATGTGAAGAAACCAAAGAAAGGAGAAATTTCAAAACAAGTAATTAAAACAGAATAGTTCATTATGGTTTTGTTAAAATTCCAGCATAAACACGCGTCACCAAGTCTCTAAACATGTCCACTGGGCTACAGGCAGGCGCGTTAACCACCTGTCTGTTAATCCAAAATGTGTCATTTATATAAATGTTGATAAAATCACAAATGAATCAATTGCCAAAAGATCTCTTTTTCACTCGTATAAGCTTTAGGTTTACAATATTTTGTGATTCCTTTTTGAAGGCTGTTGGGCCTAGGCACCAATTTGGCAAGTTGCAACATAAGCTATTTTTTAGGATCTATTTTTTAAGTTGCGTATTACTTCACTTTGGCAACATGTTCAGTTTCAATTGCTGGTTCATTATTAAAGTGTTTAATATACGTTGCAGCAGTATTACACTTTTTTGACTTTCCATTATTTACCATAGAGCACACTTCATTTAAAAAGTGGAAATGATCGTCACAGTGTTCGACCTGGCCCGAGAGGTCGAAGGAAAGACATTAGTGGGCCTTGGGTTCCTGCTCCTGGGAAAACAAGTACTAGGGATAAAGTGAACAAGAATTATAAATGGGAGGTGTGTTTATGCATTGTTTCAGTTAAAGTTACTCACTGTATTATTTAAATATAAATAAAATTTTTGGATACCCAATTCTTTATAAGTTATTCATGTTTTTTTTATTCAATATTCTGTTATACGTCCTGTAGTGTGGCTACCCTTGTCACCCTGGTTTTATTTCTATTTTTATGTTTCAATCCAATTTTAGTCTGGAGGTTCCCAGCTTGAAGTAAATCAACCTCGGCTTGATTTAAAGATCCACCCTAGTGATTCTGCTCCTCTGAGAGCAAGCGATCTATCCACAGAAGAAGACAATCGTTTGCGACAACATCTATCCGAATATGAGCAGAAGATTGACAACCTAATGGCTGAAGTAGGAACACTAAAAAATGAGGTAGACACCATTTTATATAATATTCCGGTATGCAGTCAGGATATGGTTACAAATCCACTTAATCCACTACTAAAACTAGTTCTGTAAAACAATTTAATTTACGAAACTCTTTTTTTTAGCCATTTATATATAATATATATATATATATCATTTTTTAATTCCATGAAAAATGGCAAATAATCTGTTGCAGGCAGCTGATATAAGTTTAGAGATTTCAAAAAATGCGGAGAAAAAGCAGAAGTGTACGTCTTGCAAAACAGCACAGAAGGAAATAAATAATTATCACGCTGGTTGTAGTAATGAGTTGGATGAACCTAACCCAACAGACAGGAGAGTCAAGAAAGCATTAAGTCGACTTGTGAAGTCCGCAAAATCAGAAAATATTGCACAAAAGTTTAAAGTTCCCTTTTCAAAAAACATCAACCTAAGAGTTGAGCATGGTAATGGAGATGCTGCGGTGTATATTGACAGGTAGAACATAGAAATGAAATCAGTGAAATATAATATATATATATATATATATATATTGTTTTGGGTTGTGAAAAATTTAAACTTATTTGTATTTTAGTTCTCGTAGAAAAAACAGTAATGACAGAACTATGAATGACTTGTTGGAAAATCTGCCAGATAGAATGTCATACAGTAAGGTATTACCATTATATTTGCTTGCAAAGGATATTAATCGTTTAATAGTTAGTGTTAGGTCATAGTGAAGGTAATGTTGTTCAGGTTTCATTCAGAGAACCCATACATAGTTACAGTGATGATATATTGGAAAGTAATTCAAAAGAATTAGAAGGTTGTTGTGTAGAAGAGATAGAAAAAAATGCGTATAAGGAGTGGGTGAATACTTCACCAAAAGACGAGGTACATAAGTATATGATAAAAGTATTTTATACATTTCAAAACCACAAATTCAACCACCTAATTAAAAAATATATGCTGTGCAACAATGCATGGGTTTTCCATATTAATCATGCCAAACTAATTTTTTGTAAATTTTCTTCATTAGGTTAAAAACTAAAAAAAGTTGAGTGACAATTTTTCGTTTGAGAAATTCCATTTGTTGTTACACGGCTTATTTTTATAACTTTGGTTAAATTTATGGTTTTAAAAGCATTTTTTTAAAAGCCGATTTGTTGTTTGAAACTATGGTGGTATATTTAGATAATATTAAAGCATTTCCATGTATGCATAAATTTTGATTTTTTGTTGGTATGTTCTTTAATTTGAAACTTGTATTGGTATAAATAATTCAAAACTGACAATAGTTGTATACGTGGCTAAGTGATAGGCCGTTGTTATCGGGATAACTAAAGTTTGTTTGTCAGCTTTCAACTTTTTTAAACCCCTGTGGAAATTTGAAAACCATAAATCATTTTGTTAAGATTGTTTTCAGTCATAGCTTTGATTTATTTGTTAAAAATTTAGGTAGAATATTTATAAATATGTAGTTAACTTTATATATATATATATTTTAAAAGGCTGAAATGAAGAAAATTGAGCAAGAATTGGAGGAGAAAGAAGAACAATTAGAAGCTTCACATGCTGTAAGTTGTTTGCATTTAAATTTTTTGGGAGTTTAATAACGACGCGTGGTGTGGGTTCTGACATAAAATGTTGGCTGCTTTAACTAGCCCAATGTTCGTGTGGCGCTTTCACCGCAAAGTCAGCTAATTTATCTTTAAATATTCAAGTAAAATAGGAACTAACTACCAATCGTGAATCGTGAACAAGGAATCAGAACTTATGATTGCGCATATTAAATCAATGAATCACAAAAAAAATTGTTGCATTTTTATATATTACGTTAAAAGGTATTGTGACAATATAATGAGTAATAATGTGGGACAAGAGACTAAATTGCTAAGATCTGGTTTAAACCTCTGAATTTGCATTCCTGTTTAGCATGTAGCTTTTACTTTAACTAACTTTCTTCTGCAATCTAAAATTAAAACATATATAAATAATAAAATTAACATTTTTTTTATATATTCATAAAGAAGAAGCATTCGTTATATCAAATCCATAATAAAATTTGATTTTTCTTTAGTAGTTTCGAAGCTTTCTTATGGGAAATCCAATGCATTTTCTAAACAGCCAATTATTTTTACTGGCAACGTGAGATCTGATGCCTGAGCTCGCTGTGTACTTTTAAGAGACCAGATATTAAACCGGATATAGATTAACCGACATCGTGGCAAACTTATTTTATTGTGTTAACACTGTTAAGAAAAAAATAACGCATAAATTGTGATATTCGCAATAGTATCAAGAAAAAAGAAGCTGTTTAGTATAAAAAATATAACAAACGCACAATCGGAAAAGTTGCTTTATATGAAAATTTTGTGGTGTAAGAGGGGCATCAAACAAAAATAAAAAAAATTGTGTATGGATGAGAAATATCGCATAAAATTAAAAATACCTGCTGACTTAACAAATTTTAATATCTAAAATACTTATCTTGCACATATATATTTTAAAAACAAATATTGTATATGGTTGTATCCTGACCAATACAGGCACTTGAAACAAGAGAGAAAGCTTTACAATATATGGCAAAGGAATGTGAAGAAACAGAAAAGGAAAATTTAAGACTTCGTAAAAGCGTGGACAAACTGAATGACAGTTTGTAAGTTTTGACTGTTTAATAATATTCTTTGCAGGCAGATATTTTATGCAGCATATTATTAGTACAAACAGTACCGTGCAATGACATCATGTCTTTTTCTTAGAAATTTGCATACGTAAATTTGCATACGTGCTTCAAGTGAAGACTTGTGTAATCTTTGTCATTTAGTATTGGTCTAGATTTAAGAGATACTTTACAAAAGAAAATTTAAATGCGATGACAGACAAGGGGTTAACATGTTATGTCAAAAACAAATATTAAAAAATAAATTATTGTGACTAATGTTAATTGACTATTTGACTACACCGCCACTTCAATACTTTTGGTTTTGTCCAGCACTGCATTAAATAATAATAATAAAGTTGATTAGCTTCAATATGTAGTGGCCTTCATATCATACATAGTAAACCTCCCAAATAAATATAAAGTCAAGTGATGCAAAAATCTTCCTTAGGTTTAATATACTTTCTAATCTAATACATACAGACACAAACCAGATGAAGTTCCAACAAAACAAGATCTGTTGCTTCGTAAACTGGTAGAAGTTGAAGTGATTGGTGTGGAAGCTGCAAAGCAAGTTGCTGCATTACGTGATGTGGTTAATAGACTTAAATATGTGAGAAGTTTTCTGCAAATATTATTTAAAGCTTGGCAGTAACAGTGTGTTGTTACCGCAATAGTGCAAAATGTGTATACTGGATAGATATTATATAAATCTATATATGGCTCATCATGACGACATGTATTGAATGTCCAATCGCTATCGCGTAGATCAATGTTAGGGCAGATGTTTTACAATAAAGTACAGTGTTCCTGACTGCCAGTCTACATATATATATTACAAATATTAGATTCTTGGTCCAAAATTTGGTCTGTGTCACCTAAATAATGTGGAAATGTATGCAGTAGGTTGTTTAAATTTGTAACACTTTGAACTATTTTAATACTTACAGGAAAAGAGGTTGTCTCATTCTGAGGTGAACTTGGTTGCCAAACACAGAGAACTTTTGTTACAGAAATTTGATGAATTTGAAGCCAGTAATCGAGCTACAAGGAGATTGTTACAAACAGAACACAAGGTTTAACTTTTTCAATACACATACTATTTACATGATTCTATTTTATTCGGGTGAAATGCTATAGCAAGGGAGGGGGGGCTGAGGTTTAATGTGGTTTATTACCCCAACTGAATTGATATTGATATTTTTCATTGGTGCACAACTTCTAAGGAATGACAAAATATTTCTCTTGTTTATATATGTATAGCCTAGGCCTATTTAATTGCTGCTAGTATTATAAGTGTGAAAGAGGCCATTGTACTACAATTGCCAAAAGGTCTATTCTATGTGGGTAAGGTCCTTGTCCGGGCCCTGGGATATATGCCAGACTTGGCCCATTACCTCAACACTCGGTATGCCTATTTTAGGGCTTTCATGCAACCAGTGCAACTCTGTTATGAACTCCATTTATTTAGTGGCATTGTCTTGGACTAAGTCTCAACTCATTTCCTCAACTTTGCAACAACTGCATTGCTGTCAGGGGTGTATTATGTCGCAGAACGTTTTTCTTTGTGCGCTTACAAGATAACAAATTTCGCACAACTTTGTAAAAGTGGCCTATAATTTGGACAACCCACTAGTGCAGGGGTTCCCAAACCGCGGCCCGCAGGAGCAAAATAAATGGCCCTCAGAGGACTTCAAAATTACTGATTGCATACGTTCACAAATAAACATATTACTTTAAAAAATCGTCTAAAAATGTTTTATTGATTTCTGTAATAATTTACGTTGTCTTTGTTACGTCACAAAAATGATTATGACTGTCACAGCATCAGCCAACCTTATACGCTTGTTACTCTGGTATAGGGGTTATATCGTGACATGATTCACCAAAAATACTGTGAAACTTTGTCTTTTACTCCGCAAGTACATAGTTTAATCTGTTCTAGAAGCCATGTTTATTACCAGCATATGTGCCGAACTTTCTGACCTAACTAACAGTATTCGTTATAACCAAATTTTGGCCAATACACAAGTCGCGTCGCCAATATAGCAAGGAAAACCTTGCCCAACGCATAATTATGATTTCACATAATGGCCCGCGATAAAATAAGTTTGGGAACCCCTGCACTAGTGTATTGCCTTAATCATACCCTTTGATTATGATACATTTGTCTAAGCCTTGAACCACAGCTTCGAACTCAATAGATCTATTCACACTTATACTTTTTTGCTTCCAGACTTTATCGGATGTTCAAAGATTGGAGGAGCAGCGTGACATCCTAATGCGGAAGATGGCGGACACAGATTCTGAGATTCTACATCTGCGATCCGAAGTCATCCAAAAGAAAACAGATGCAGAACAACTGGAGGCTCAGGTTGGTATCTTCATTGTGGATCAATGAATGTAACTTATCTATCTCGTGTGCCAAAGCAATGGCAGTCACTACCAGTTATCCTATATGTTACTTTTATAACGGTGCCTTGATCCGCGAAGCTGCTTTAACGGCCAGTCACAGGGCCTTACTGTTGTACTCTGCTATAAGCTACACTAAATACGACTTAAACACAAAAAACATGTAATTTAATAAAAAATGCATCAAAACGAATTACATTAAAATAGACTTAACTGTTACACCACATTGGTGACAACAACTCGACTGGATACAGCTTTCCCTCAACGATTCGTTACAAGAGTTCACAATAAATACAACCTTTTACCGAAACAGTAGAACGAGAACTGCCTGATACACCAACAACTGGAAGAAGGAAAAGTCGCGGGGCGTGCCACAACACACGCAACAATTAGACTAACAACGAGAAAGTAGCGGAAATGTTAAAACAAGTGTGCGAAACTAGTTGTGTGTAAATAATAGTGATAAGAAATGCAAAATAATAAGTCTACAAATAGTAATAGGGAAACAAAAGAACACAAATAGTGCGAAGAAACACAGCCAAAGCTCAACTAACCGATAATACAAATTCCACATGAACAATAAAAACAGTCCGGGGCCAATCAATTGTGTTAAACCCAGAACATCACCTATATATGTAACTTTGTGCAATGTCATACAAAACTATATGACGTTTTGAATGTATGTAACTTACTTTATCCTCGCGTGGCCGGAAAACGACAGTCGTTATCACACGGGCTTAACACCTCGTGCCAGCTTACGAGTTACCATGTATGTTACTTTGTAGGTGATTATTTTTTTGGGATTTTTTCATTTTTTTTATGTATGGCTGATAATTTGGACAACCCATTAGTAACCACTGGGTTGGAGCAATTGCCGTTAAGTGTCTTGCCCAAGGACACATACGCCCAGAATGGTAGCAGCATCGTGCCTTGAACCAATTACCTCTGGGTTACAGGCAGGCGCGCTAACCACTATACCACGGCGCCGGCCTAAATAGTTTTGCTAGGGAATACATTGAAACTAATTGTAAAAAGAAATATTTGTAAATATTTTAATATAAAAAAAGTGCTAAAAATAAACTAATAGGAAAAAAGTGCTGAGTTAGCATATTATGTAGTTATGTTTAATCAAAAATTAAAAAACAATTTTTGTCATACCAAATTAGAAATAAAATTTTAATATTCTTCAGCATTTTAGAAACTAGAAATGATTCAAATTAAGTAATTTTTTTGGGGGGAAATCCTATGCATTATGCCATGGTCAATTTTTTTTTTACTCCAGCAGTTGAATTTGCGGATTAAAACTCATTTTCTTTAAAAAGGTATTTAGATTTTCAAACTTTAATGGTCCCCTCAAATCACAGTACCCTCAGATGAAACTTTGATGGTGCCCTCAGAATCTTTTTTTTGTTGGTATTGTAGCGACGATGCTTATTGCTCGTTGTATATATTGTAATGATTCAGTTTTGAACGCACGCGAAACACCAAAGAGAACGGAAGAAGAAGGCAAATAAAAAGGGGCGTTTCGCACACACACGCACGCACACAGGAATGAGCGCTACACACCTCCCCCCAGAAACGACTTAATTTTTTTCGAGGCCGACCACGCTTTTTAAGGTTTGGAATTGGTAAGGGTTGCGATAGGTCAACATTGGCTGGTTTAAGTCTGTCGATGGACACAGTTTGTGATTTGCCACCAATGTCCAAAACAAAATATTTTTCGTGGCGTTGTTCAACTTTAAATGGGCCTTCATATGGAGGATTAAGGGGGGGTTTATAGGAATCTTTTCTTACAAAAACAAATGAACTGCGCAATAAAATACGAGGAATAAAATGTTTACGGTAACAATGTTTTGTAGTAGGCATTGGCAGCAGTTTAGCCAGTGCTTCGCGCAGTGTTCGAAGATACTCTGATGGTGCGGGTTCTTGGTGTACGGTGGCGACGAAATCTCCCGGAACTTGCAGGGTCGACCCGTATACCAGCTCTGCGCTTGAGGTGTTTAAATCTTCTTTCGGCATGGTGCGAATTACCAGCAGTACCCATGGTAGCTCATCGCGCCAATTTGTGTTTGAAAGGCGTGAGGTCAGTGCCGACTTGAGGTGTCTGTGGAAACGTTCGACCAGGCCATTGGCCTGGGGATGAAATGCCGTGGTGCACTGGTGCTTAATGCCAAGCATATTACAAACTTCTTTCCACATACTTGATGTGAATTGTGGCCCTCTGTCAGACGTCATGTTGTTTGGAACACCGAACCGGGAGATCCAATTATAAGCAAAAGCTCTTGCACAACTAACGGTTGTGGTTTCTTCCAAAGGAATAGCTTCTGGCCATCGGGTGTATCGGTCTACGATAGTTAGCAGGTATTTATATCCCTTTGACTCTGGTAATGGCCCAACGATGTCGATGTGTATGTGGCTGAACCGCGCATCGGGCACAGCAATTTGTTCGAGCGGTGCTTGGACGTGGCGATGGATTTTGAATCTTTGGCATTGTATGCATTGTTGTGCCCAAAGACGAACTTCCTTTTTGATTCCATGCCATACGAATTTACTTGTTATGATTTTCTGAGTCGTCCGCACTGAAGGATGACATAACCCGTGAACAGCATCAAAGATTCGCCGTTTCCAACTTGTGGGAATTACTGGTCTCGGGTTTCCAGTAGATACGTCACACAATAATGTCGATTGCGATTGATTGACGGCTACATCTTCGAACTGTAAAGATGTCATCGCTGTGCGATATGCAGTGATTTCGTCACAACATTGCGCTTCAGCTAGTTTGCTAAAATCCAGATCGATTGGTTGGGTCTGTATTGCGGAAACATAAGAACGTGACAGAGCGTCTGCCACCACGTTGTTCTTTCCTTTAACATATCGAACATCAGTTGTATATTCAGATATGCTACTAAGATGTCGTTGTTGTCTAGCGGACCAAGGATCAGCTGCCTTTTGAAAGGCAAATGTTAATGGCTTATGGTCGGTATATGCTGTAAACTTTGTTCCTTCTACAAAGTAACGAAAATGGCGAACGGCCAGATGAAGAGCCAGCAATTCTCTGTCGAAGGTGCTGTATTTCTTTTCTGCAGGTCGTAACTGTCGGCTGAAGAATGCCAGCGGTCTCCAGTGACCATCAACGTGTTGTTCCAAAACACCGCCAACAGCATGGTCTGAAGCGTCCGTTGTCAACGATATTGGCGCTTGTGGCTTTGGATGAACAAGCGTTACCGCTTCTTTTAACGCAGTTTTTGCGTTATTGAAGCCGGATTCTAATTCCTTCGTCCAAAGTAGTTGTTTAGGTTTGTTTGCTAACGCTTTGTATATGTCTTGCATGATACTTGCTGCAGAAGGTATGAACCGGTGGTAGAAATTTACCATTCCTGCGAATTGTTGCAGGGCTTTGATAGTATCAGGTCGTGGAAAGCGTTGTATTGCTGCTACTTTGCGGGGAAGTGGTTTGGCTCCATTTGCATCAACGTGATGACCTAAAAAGTCGATATGTGGTTTCCCAAAAGAACATTTCTTCAAATTAATCACCAAGCCATTGTCCGACAAACGTTGGAAAAGTTCATTGAGATGAGAAAGATGTTGCTTCAATGATTTGCTTGCGATGAGTATGTCGTCCAAGTAAACGAAGGCGAACTTCATGGATTGGCAAATGCTGTCCATCAATCGTTGGAAAACTTGTGCAGAGTTCTTCATTCCGAAAGGCATTCGAATGAACTCGAACAAACCGAATGGAGTAACGACTGCAGTTTTTGGGATGTCTTGCTCTGCGACAGGGACTTGGTGGTAGCCACGAACCAAATCTATTTTTGAAAAAAACTTTGCACCTGATAAGCCGACTGAGAAGTCCTGGATATGCGGCAATGCATACCTATCCGGTTCAGTGACAGCGTTTAACCTGCGATAATCACCGCATGGACGCCAACCAGTACCGTCCTTTGGAACCATGTGGAGTGGTGATGACCATGGGCTCGATGATCTTCGAATTACTCCCATCTCCAGCATTTTCCGAAATTCTTGTTTAGCTATCGAAAGTTTCTCAGGTGATAATCTTCGAGCTTTTGAGTGTATGGGCGGTCCTGTTGTAGCAATGTAATGTTCGACGTTGTGTTTGGGTAATGAAGCAGGAAGTGTTGGTGCTGTAATGTCCGGATATTTAGAGAGAAGTCTTGCGAACACGTTATCACTAGAAGCAATTGTGTTCAGCTGCGGCGCGGCTTCATTGGTAGTTCGAAGAGGGACGCTTGAGAAAAACTTTGCATGCAGCAGACGATTACGCTTGAGGTCGACCATCAACGAATGTGCGCGCAAGAAGTCTGCGCCGAGAAGCGGTTGCGTAACTTTGGCAAGAGCAAATGTCCAAGAAAACGTGCCGATTTCGAAATCCAATTGGAGTTGTCTCGAACCATACGTTGGAATGTTCGTGCCGTTTGCTGCCAAAAGCTCTTTGCCACGTGTTGAACTCCTGCGCTGTAACGCAGACGCAGGATAGACACTTATTTCAGCGCCGGTGTCTACTAAGAATTTTTGACACGTATTTCTGTCCCGGATGTAAAATAAAGTATTGGTTCGGCCGGTCGCTGATGATGTTAAAAGCGACCGGCTTATTCGTTTCCCTGCCAAATGCAAGGTTTCTGACATTTGGTAGCCCTTTGTCCAAAACGTTCGTGGTAATAGCACAGTTTTGGTGCGTTCCGGGTTCTTGTTTTGAAATTCTTCAGTTCTTCATCGCGTTTCTTCACCTTCGAAATGTGATAATCGTGACTTTGCGAATTCCAGAGAACATCGGCTTGTAGAGCGGTGGCTCGGGGGTCTTCAAAGTCTTCTTTTGCTACGACCAAGCGTATTTCTTCAGGGAGGGCTTGTAGGAAAATGTAGCGGAACACAAAGCAATTGGTATGTCCGCACATAAGAGACAACATCTCATCCATGAGCTCAGAAGGCTTTTTGTCTCCTAGCTCTTTTATGTTTAGTAGCTTTGCCGCTCGTTCATATTCAGAGAGACTAAACACATCCAGAAGTCGCTGTTTAATCTTCCCATATTTATTGTCCCTTGGTGGTTCTTCTAACAGATCGACCAACCTGCTTGCAGTTTTTTGATCAAGCGACGAGACGACGTAGAAGTATTTAGTTTCATCGCAAGTTATTTTTCTTAAGGCAAATTGAGCTTCTGTTTGTTGAAACCAGACTCTTGCTTGTTCTGTCCAAAAGGTAGGAAGTTTCAAAGTCACTGCGCTTTCTGTCATTTTTAACCAGCAAGATAAAACGTATCTTGCGTCGAGGTCACCAAAATGTAGCGACGATGCTTATTGCTCGTTGTATATATTGTAATGATTCAGTTTTGAACGCACGCGAAACACGAAAGAGAACGGAAGAAGAAGGCAAATAAAAAGGGGCGTTTCGCACACACACGCACGCACACAGGAATGAGCGCTACAGTATGCCCTTTTAAGAATTATATTTAACACTTATTTTGCAGAAACTGTTTTACACATGTAAAAAAGGTGTAAAATTATTCAAATATATAAATGTTTTTATACACCCGAATTTAATTTCCAAGGTACACGAAGAGAAGAACCACGCTCGTACATTAAACGAGTTGAACAAATCGGTCGACGCAACTCGTGCCCATCTACAACGTGAACTTCGTGCAAAGGAAATGGAGAATAATCGACTTCATGTTCAACTTAAAGTAAGGAATTGAGAATTGTAACTAAATTATCACAATGATAACATTATAAGATAAATGTAATTGCATTCTAAAACAATCAGTTGCTAATCTATTAAGTAAAGTTCAAAAACACAACTACATAGTTAAGTAAACTCAAAAACACAACTACATAGTTTGAAAGTAACCTACGTGAAAAACAAACAGTTAGACGAAGTCAAAAACAAACCCCCTGTATAGAATAAAAATACAAAACAAGGGAAAAAAATCTTATATAATAATGATCCAGAGTATAGAGCGGGACACGGATGCAATTCGCCATGAAGCGCAAGAGATGACTGGTGCCGCTCGACAGGAACGTGAGGCAGTTACTCGTGAGAAGGAGGTATTGAAGAAAGCAACTCGGGCCCAGAAAAGTCGAGCTGATAAAGCGGAAGAAGCTTTAAAGATTACAGAGTCACGTTTGGATGATCGGGAGCGAAAGTTGGATGAAGCAAGATCACAAGCTGATGCATGGAGAGAGAGGTGGAGATCAGGAGATAAGTGTTGTTGCTCTTCAACATCACTTTGTTGTTTCGGTTATAGTTTGATAACATTGTTTTGTATAAAAATGATGTTGAACGTTGGAATATATAACAAGTGTGAAAATCTAAATAAATATTGTTTGTTATTGTAATTTTAAGACCCCACCCATATAAAATAGATTCACACACTGCTTTACCGTGTATTGTCCAACTAAACCAAAATTTGTTGCATGTTAGGATATTTACAAAAAAAAGGAAAAAAAATGTTTTAACCTTTAGATACCAGAGAGCTAATGAAGAGAAGATTGTGTTGGACGATCATGTTAATTCACTATCAAAGAAAAATAATGATCTTGAATCAACTATTCGCACGAATGAGATATTATCCAAGAGTAAAGGGGATGATATGAGACAACGTATTGAACAGTGGGTCGACTTAAAATTATTATGTTTCAATAAGGTGAAACGGATTTATTAAAGATTGTTTGTTTTGTAAGCCTAAAAATTGAATAGAGTGAAAAAGTGTTAAAAAAGTGAAGGTTGATAGTTGCTTAAATTGATTTTAAGTGCTTGACTTCGGACTCCGAAAAATTCATATTTTTTTTAAAACTTTCAGATTGACTTCTGAAAACCATACATACCGATCCAATGCTGAAAGAAGCAAGAATGAAATGATGGTGGCTGAGGAAAGAGCAAGGATCGCTCAGAAAGAGGTTGCAGGGTTAAAAGCAGATGCAAGGCAGCAAGATTCTGTCATTGCTGACCTGAGAGGTCAACTTCGGAAAGCAAAAAATGAAGCAGAGGAGGTGAATATGCCTGGGTGAATTCTGATATAAAGCCCAAGTCCCAGCGTGTGCATCTCTGTAGGACTACACCCCTTGCCCAAATAGTATATAATTATTGATCTGACTTTGTGATTAAATCCCTTCTTCCTAGGCACTCCTCACAGCAGAGAGAGTGGAGCGCAACTCACGTAGGATGCGTGAAGATGGTAGCAGTGAGATTGAAAGGGTAAAGGAACAAATGTTAGACAGGATGAAAGATCTTCAACCTCTTCCTGAGTTACTTAAGGTTGGATGATAGCACCAGTTTTAAAATATCCATTTGATTTCATCTTTAAATACCCAGTTTTGCCTAAAATAGTTCCCTCCTTTCTTGTGCCTCTTTGCACCACTGATTGCAATTAATGTCTTTTATTGTTTCAGGAAACTGAGATGAAGTTGCAAGATACTCAAGAGAAACTTCATGTCTTTGAACAAAGATCAGCAGATCAAACAAAAGTCATTGCAGATATGACCAACAAGGTAGGATGATTGATCCTTACTTTGCATTTATATCCACATAGTTACATATGGGATTGTCTGGCGCCATGGCTGAGTGGTTTTGTCACCTGCATCGAAAACCAAAGTACTCCCGGTGCTATGCTCGACGGCGGTACTAATACTGATCAGCGTAAGTGACTTTGGGGAAGACACTTAACGAACATTGCTCCAACCTAGCGGTCACTAATAGGTCTTTCTGGGTGTTGGGGTAATGGGCCAAATCTGGCCTAAATCCTAGGTCCTTGACAAGGACCTCACCCAGAAAGAATAAAAAATACATATGTGATTACTTTTAAGTACGATGTGTATGAAACAAAACACTGTATTGGTGTGTTATAACGGCTGTTTCTGACCTGCCATGCAAAGAGAGGATAAACACTAATTTTTTATTAAGATAATTGAGTAGGTATCCAGTAACGCATATGGGCTTTGTTTTTAAGTAAGTGATTGTAAATAATTAAAACCAAGCCTATTTTAAACATTTTGTTGCAGGCTGAAGATTATTTAAATGAAACAGCGATGCTTCGTCAACGGATCGCTGCTCTTTCCGATGAAAATCGTGCCCTGGAAGCTCGAATGGATATTATGCATGTGAAGTTAGACGATCGTGATACAAGGGTGAAAGAAAGTGTCATCGATACCGTGAATAAAGATGAACGTATTCAAATTTTACAGGTTAATTATAGCTGATTTTTTTTTATTAAGGTATCTTCTGTCATGGTATGTGGGCATGTGGCTAAACTCTGGAGTTTTTTCTCAGCTTAAAGTGGAGGAGCTGACACATGAAAGAAACAGCTTGAAGCGACAGTTAGAAGCTGCTGTTGCCGACCATAGAAAAACAGTGACTGCACAGTCAGAAAAGGCTACAATTCGAGTAAGATGTTTTACTGATAAAATCATGAATACCTCAATACCATAATGCATTATATGTGCGACGCATAACCCCCATAAAGTATTTCTGCAGCTGGATAGTAATTGGATACCTTTAACACGCGAATTGCTTTTAGTCCAACTTACATTTTTATCTAGTGTACTAAATAAATTTTTCCCCACATAAGTTATGCTGATATTTAAACTTGAAGGACCAAGCTGCTCAATCTCGTATCGTTGATCTTGAAACGCAAATAACACGATTGAAAACCGATGTTGCTTTGGTGAAACGACAGAAAGAAGATGTAAGATTTGTTCGAATATTTTAAATCACATTATAGTTTGGTTAATATCTGGCTTGCATCTCTTGTAACACAAAAGTTTTGGTTGGATGAATGATTGTAACTTACTTACCCTTGTGTCAAGGGAAATTAGTTATAACACGAGTGGGCACAAGGTGTATGAAATAATGTTATGTAACCTAATTTATCCTTGCGTGGCCAGAAAACAACAGTCATTATCACACAGGTTTAACACCTCATGCCAGCTTACGAGTTATCATGTATGTTACTTTGCGGGTAATTATTTTTGGGGGGATTTTTTCTTTTTTTTGTGTATGGCTGATAATTTGGACAATCCATTAGTGACCACTAGGTTGGAACAATTGCCCATAGGGTTCTTACCTAAGGACACATACGCCCACAGTGGTACCAGTGTTAAGCCTTGTGAAACCATTGCCTCTAGGTTACAGGCAGGCGTGATAACCACTATGCCCTGGTGCCGGTATAGAACACTTGTGGTATAACAACTGCCTTTCCCCGCCACGCAAAAATAAAAAAAGTTACAATTAATTCAAGTAATCAATATAACAGGCGGATCGGCGCAACCAGAGTAAACTGCAGGACATTCGAGATCGATTAGAACAATCAGAATCAACCAACAGATCAATGAGAAATTACGTTAACTTCCTTAAAACTTCGTACAACAATGTGTTTGGGGGCGATACGTCTCTTACATCAACCCCTGTCCGTGTCCGACCTGGTGCTTCATCTCATTCACCCTTATGATTTCAACAGTGGTTTAGTTGTAGCGTGCATATGCAACACCTGATGTTTTTAAGTTACTGAGGTTTATGGAGTGCCAGGATTTAATATTTTTAAACTGTAAAAATGGCAAGAAAACCTTAAAATATTGCAATATCTCTAGTAGACACAACACGGCACAATTTTGTATTATGTTAGCAGTAGTCCCACTAGTTTAATTTATGATATACATCACTAGTAATATCCTTTATACACATCACATTATCTTCATGATTTAGATTTTTTAAAATCCAATGACTATTGTAATGTAACAATGCAGTGTGGAAATATGCACAGCTATATTTTAACACAAGCTCGCTTTGATTTTTATATAACTTGAAACATTCTGGCTTTTATACGGACAAGTGTTAATATGGCATAGATGCATTTTTATGCAAAATAGCTTTGTATTTCAAAATATAAAAATAAATTTTATATAAAAGTTACAGGTCTCTCATTGCTTTGACGAACCAATCTGGTAGAAAACAAAACTCTTTAGAATCTGACACTTCATATAAAATATATTGTTCTTGTGGTCTGTATTTTAACAGTGCAACTTTACTGACACTATGAGCATTAGTGTCTTGGCTCATTTCTTTTATGAACTGCAAGATATTGTCAAGAAACACCAGGCAAGTCTGACTGTTCCAAGCATCAGTTTTGGATGGAAGTTCTAACGTTTTAAAATCGCACAATTCAGTGACAAACCCTCTGTCATCACGGAAGCCACAGGTTATTTGAGGAACACCTGCTAAAAATGATTGTGCCCACCATTTTCGTGCCTAAAAATACAATTTCTTTGTTAAACTTTATAATTTAAATTTGTTTAGAAATGATGAAAATTATGCCTCGCTCAATAGGCACATGACTAAACATGACCATTGGCTTATTAATGGTATTTAGCAGATCCCACTGGGACCGTACCGTCCCAATATCAATTCTAAAACCAAACTATATTGCCCATGCATACCCTTTTTACAGAAGTGATGTACAATGGCTTTAGCCATGTGCAGTGGCGTACCAAGATAAAACAAAAAGGGAAGGAGTAAAAGTTATTGTGTTGTGTGGTCAAAATGTCAATTTACCTCTGAAGTGGTCGGTCATTATGTGCATAAACATAGACACCAAGGTTGGTATTCTTGTCTAAAGTTAGCTCTCAACTAAAATTTAGTCCTGTATTTACCTGATTAGTGGCTGTACTAAATCCTGTTAATGACTGTAATAAGTTAAAAAAGCAGGCGTCAAAAATTTAATGATTATATATATATATATATATATATATATTATATATAAGTTTTGATCAAGGAGCTAAAAATAAAATTTAAAATAGGTGGCTATGAGTTTAGTTAGTAGACAAGAACACCACTTCTGTCCAATAAAGATTGTCATTATCCAGATACTCTGATATAAACAAGTTCGTTTACTCACCTTAAATTTGTAGAAACTGTTTTCTTGTCTAAATGAATCAAACATTCGACTTGTTTTTAACTCGACATACGAGTCTGGGGCAAAAACAACTTCAACTGGTAAACAACAATCTACCTCTGCCCCATAGATTAAGCTGTGTCGACTATTCAGTCTTGACCGCAACACTGAGCAAAATGCTGTATTAGTGTTTGTTACTGTCTGTTTGCTTTCCATAAGGTTTTTGGGCTTGAGGTTTTGACCTGGTTTGGGAAAATTTCCAGTCATATAACCCTCAAAACGAACACCCCAATAAGTCATTAATCTTTCGCGTTCGCTTAAATTTGCACGTTTGGCCATTGCTTCAACAGTTTCAACCTCACTGATGTAAATTGTTTTTCCCATCTTCTGTATGGCCATTTCCCAGCCTTCACGATTTTCAAATGGGGTGCACATCATTTTTGAAAGGTGTCCCCTCCAGAGAACAAAGTCAGGATAAGCTCCAATTACATTAGTCTTATTAGCACGGCGCTCGTCAGTAACGAAACGGTTTTTATTCAAAAGCAACCAATGCAGCATGTTATCCAGTTTTTCTTTTACATTTTCATCCCTTTTAATAAATCGATCTGTGTTATAACCATCATTTAAGTCCAGGGTGTAAAGCAGTCTGTTGTTTCTGACTGGTGGACAGAAGCACGACATTGCGGACCTATCGTGATGAAATTTTCGCTCTGCGTCCAAAGAGAAACGTCCAGCTTCAGTTGGCTTACGAAGAAAGCATTCTTCTGGATTCTGACATTGTAGAAGCTGTTTAACAGATGGCATAACGGGTATTTATTTTCTCTTTAGGTGCTAATGAGGTAGGGTGCTAGAGACCAAGGTGACCCTAGAATACAGATAATACAGATATTTTCGATACCTTCTAGGCTACCACTGCTACCACGGTACGTACTTTATCCTCTGTCCCAGAACGTAATTCTCGCCGACATGCCTGAGTGGTTAAAAAGAAAAAAAAGGATTTGCAATATTACGCAACGCAAATAGGTTTGTAGTAACATCACATGTCAGTCGCAGAAGTAGAAACTAGGAGGTTTACATAGTTAGCTGTATCATGTATAACTGATTAACTGTATCCTGTAGGCTGTATTATATGTATTTTACTGACCTATTCGATTTATATTATTTTCGATAATATATTGAGCTACATCCCACATAAGTGGAAGTGATATGCTCACCATAAGTTATATTTTCTGTACAATATATATCCACCCTAGAACGTAATGAACGCTTTATATGCAATATATCCACCCTAGAACGTAATTATTGTTTTGTATTTAATATATCTACCCTAGAACGTAAGTTATGTTTTGTATGCAATATATCTACCCTAGAACGTAATTATTGTTTTGTATTCAATATATCTACCCTAGAACGTAAGTTATATTTTCTGTACAATATATATCCACCCTAGAACGTAATGAACGCTTTATATGCAATATATCCACCCTAGAACGTAATGAATGTTTTGTATTCAATATATCTACCCTAGAACGTAATTATTGTTTTATATTCAATATATCTACCCTAGAACGTAAGTTATGTTTTGTATGCAATATATCTACCCTAGAACGTAATGAATGTTTTGTATTCAATATATCTACCCTAGAACGTAATTATTGTTTTGTATTCAATATATCTACCCTAGAACGTAATTATTGTTTTGTATTCAATATATCTACCCTAGAACGTAATTATTGTTTTGTATTCAATATATCTACCCTAGAACGTAATTATTGTTTTGTATTCAATATATCTACCCTAGAACGTAATTATTGTTTTGTATTCAATATATCTACCCTAGAACGTAAGTTATGTTTTGTATGCAATATATCTACCCTAGAACGTAATTATTGTTTTATATTCAATATATCTACCCTAGAACGTAATTATTGTTTTGTATTCAATATATCTACCCTAGAACGTAATTATTGTTTTGTATTCAATATAACTACCCTAGAACGTAAGTTATGTTTTGTATGCAATATATCTACCCTAGAACGTAATTATTGTTTTGTATTCAATATATCTACCCTAGAACGTAATTAATGTTTTATATTCACTATATCTACCCTAGAACGTAAGTTATGTTTTTTATTCAATATATCCACCCTAGAACGTAATTATTGTTTTGTATTCAATATATCTACCGTAGAACGTAATTAATGTTTTGTATTCAATATATCTACCCTAGAACGTAATTAATGTTTTGTATTCAATATATCTACCCTAGAACGTAAGTTATGTTTTGTGTGCAATATATCTACCCTAAAACGTAATACATGTTTTGTATTCAATATATCCACCCTAGAACGTAATTAATGTTTTATATTCAATATATCTACCCTAGAACGTAATTAATGTTTTCTTGTTTTGTATTCAATATATCTACCCTAGAACGTAATTAATGTTTTATATTCAATATATCTACCCTAGCTAGAACGTAATTTATGTTTTGTATTCAATATATCCACCCTAGAACGTAATTCATGTTTTGTATGCAATATATCTACCCTAGAACAAAATTAATGTTTGTATGTAATATTCCCATTTGATTTTACTTATAGAGTGGTAGGTAGATAAATTTATGTCGTTGTATTGAGCACAATCCGATGGGAAATGTAAAACCACAGCTTTTAAGTGGTATTATGTAATAGGTATTAGCAATATACAGTCTCTTTAGATGACTGCTTCTGAATATTGAATCAGGTAATGTCCTATATATTATATAGTTAGTTATTGATAAATGTAATGTGTGCTCACCGAATGCCTCAATTAGGTTGTTATGTTACAGGTATGGGTGCTTTCCATAACTGTACATAGCTACCGATATCGATGTGTTCAATTCAACTTATTTATTTTGTTATATGCCAATACACAGTGGCGTTGATTTATATGGTGCAGGGTATGCGGGCCTACTCGGATAATTTTGCAGGGGTTGCAGCAACCCCTCGATTTTCCAAATATAAAAGTATAAAACACCAGACCCCCTCCGCCCTTTAAATACTATTTAAAAAAAAAATTAAATATTATTTTATTTTTTTTGTAAAATTAGAACCCCTCCTCTTAAAAAATAGTAAAGTAGTCATATTATTGTAGTTTAAAATCAATCTTACGCGTTTTTATTATGTGCATTATTATTTATGTTAGTCAGGGTATGTTTTTATCGAGCATGTTATGTTTTATACGCGCTACTGTTGAGTCACTGTTCTATAGTTATTCTGTACAAGTTTGCGATGTAATACTGACGTTGGACAGACCATAACAAGTTACAACTATCGTTTTGATTTTGAGTGCAATGAAGAAGCTCATTTCTAACAGAATTGTGACTCTTAGATATAGAATTAAAATAAACATGCGGGTTTTATCCAAAAATTAATTAAACTTATTTAATAGGAGCAAACTACTGAGACATTAATACAATTACATGCGTAAAACTGCTCATTAACGAAAAACAGAAATACACAAGAGTACAAGACTAATTTCTTTCTGCGTACACTTGTTTTAACTACCAAAAAAACGATTGGGAGCAGACGCCTTCACTGTTTAGAGAGAAAAAGCAGGTTTTTTCTTTATCGACGATTGGGAGCACGTGCGTGCACTATTTAGAGAAAAAGAGAAACTGTTTCTTTATCGAAGATCGGAAGCAGGCACCTCACTATTTAGACAGAAAATCGGTCGACGAAACATTGACTTAGTAAAAATTTACAGAAAATCGGTCGACGAAACATTGACTTAGTAAAAATTTACAGAAAATCGGTCGACGAAACATTGACTTAGTAAAAATTTACAATTTATTGACTAATGCACACAAACCTGCGCCATTAGCGGTAGGCACAGAAATAAAAAAGAATAGAACGCGCATCTCTAATGTCGGTAAAGGAGAGAGCATGATACACTCTCTCTTTTCACGACTCGTTCCCGTTTACTATAGTAGTCAATGGAAGCCAGTGCGTTATATGTAGTTTTTCTTCGTTCATTGACTTAATTTAAGTTTATAGGGAAAAATAACACATGGGACTATACAAAGAAGACGGAAAATTTTTTCCGCTAGAGGCGGTAATTATTTAAATTAAAAAATACGGAAAAACGAACAAAATAGCACTACAAAGTGTTAATAAGTGTAAAACAAATTAATTAAATAATAAAAATACCTTTCTAAATACATAAAACACTAGTAAGAACATATTTCCCACATTAGGTCGGTTATATACGCTCTTTCGTTATGTTTACTGTCGTCGAGTCTGTGGTGTAGCGGTTTGCGTGAGGTCGTAAACTCTCTTTGTTTCATTTTTACTGGGTTCGAGTCCCGCACAGTGGAATACTTTTTTTATATTTTTTTTCAAGTTTTTTTTGTTTGACGAGTTTGGGGTTAGGAGTTAGGGGTTAGGGGTTTATATCTTATGTGTATAAAGCGTGAAACTAACTGCTCCCCATAAAATAGAGAAACGAATTTGTCATCGCCTTCTAGCGGAAAATTTTTTCCGTCTTCTCTGTATAGCTCCATGTAAAAATAACTATTTCCAAACGTATGGTGCTAGTGAGGAATCCTCCCCCCTTGCCTATAGAAATAAACGAGAGACTAAAAAAGAAAAAAAGAAAATCATTAGACCGTAACGGAATTTCCCCATAAAAATCATATATTAGTAAATATATCATATATTATTAAATATCCCGGGTTATGGTACACCACCAAGATTGCTATTTTAGCCTTACTATAACTCGAGATATTAAATTTCAAAGAGAAATAGTTTCTTTCATTCGCCGGGGGAAGTCGACTTCACTAGGTGCAGCGACGATGGAATCGGTCTATGAATAATACGCCAAAAGTGGGGGTTGCGAAAATATAAATAAAGTTGTTGCATTTAAACTTAACTCAACGTTAGAGGATAGCGTTTTGAAACACGATCCCAAGCCCGGTTAGCTCAGTCGGTAGAGCGTTGGACATTTATTCCAACGGTCAAGGGTTCAGGTCCCTTTTCGGGCTGTTTATATTTGTTGTTGCATTGAAACTTAACTCAACGTTAGAGGATAGTCCCTTATCGGGCTGTTTATATTTGTTGTTGCATTGAAACTTAACTCAACGTTAGAGAATAGCGTTTTGAAGCACCAACAAAGCCCGGTTAGCTCAGTCGGTAGAGCGTTGGCCTTTTAATCCAACGGTCAAGGGATGAATTCCCTATCGGGCTGTTTATAATTGTTGTTGCATTTAAACTTAACTCAACGTTAAAGAATAGCGTTTTGAAGCACCAACAAACCCCGGTTAGCTCAGTCGGTAGAGCGTTGGACTTTTAATCAAACGGTCAAGGGTTCAAGTCTTTTATCTGGCTGTTTATATTTGTTGCTGCATTTAAACTTAACTCAACGTTAGAGGATAGCGTTTTGAAACACGATCCCGAGCCCGGTTAGCTCAGTCGGTAGAGCGTTGGACTTTTAATACAACGGGCAAGGATTCAAGTCCCTTATCGGGCTGTTGGTATTTGTTGTTGTATTTAAAGTTAAATAAACGTTACTGGATAGCGTTTTGTAGCACCAACAAAGCCCGGTTAGCTCACTCGGTAGAGCGTTGGACATTAAATCAAAGGGTTCAGGTCTTTCTTCGGGCTGTTTATATTTGTTGATGCATTGAAACTTAACTTAACGTTAGAGAATAGCGTTTTGAAGCACCAACAAAGCCCGGTTAGCTCAGTCGGTAGAGCGTTGGCCTTTTAATCCAACGGTCAAGGGATGAATTCCCTATCGGGCTGTTTATAATTGTTGTTGCATTTAAACTTAACTCAACGTTAAAGAATAGCGTTTTGAAGCACCAACAAAGCCCGGTTAGCTCAGTCGGTAGAGCGTTGGACTTTTAATCAAACGGTCAATGGTTCAAGTCTTTTATCTGGCTGTTTATATGTGTTGTTGCATTTAAACTTAACTCAACGTTAGAGGATAGCGTTTTGAAACACGATCCCGAGTCCGGTTACCTCAGTCGGTAGAGCGTTGGACATTTATTCCATAGGTCAAGGGTTCAGGTCCCTTTTCGGGCTGTTTATATTTGTTGTTGCATTGAAACTTAACTCAACGTTAGAGAATAGCGTTTTGAAGCACCAACAAAGCCCGGTTAGTTCAGTCGGTAGAGCGTTGGCCTTTTAATCCAACGGACAAAGGATGTAATCCCTATCGGGCTGTTTATAATTGTTGTTCCATTTAAACCTAATTCAACGTTAAATAATAGCGTTTTGAAGCACCAACAAAGCCCGGTTAGCTCACTCGGTAGAGCGTTGGACTTTTAAACAAACGGTCAAGGGTTCAAGTCTTTTATCGGGCTGTTTATAATTGTTGTTGCATTTAAACTTAACTCAACGTTAGAGGATAGCGTTTTGAAACACGATCCCGAGCCCGGTCAGCTCAGTCGGTAGAGCGTTGGACTTTTAATCCAACGGTCAAGGGTTCAAGTCCCTTATCGGGCTGTTGGTATTTGTTGTTGCATTTAAACTTTAATCAACGTTACTGGATAGCGTTTTGAAGCACCAACAAAGCCCGGTTAGCTCAGTCGGTAGAGCGTTGGAATTTAAATCCAACGGTCAAGGGTTCAAGTCCCTTATCGGGCTGTTTATATTTGTTGTTGCATTTAAACTTAACTCAACGTTAGAGGATAGTCCCTTATCGGGCTGTTTATATTTTTTGTTGCATTTAAACTTAACTAGAGCGTTGGAATTTAAATCCAACGGTCAAGGGTTCAAGTCCCTTATCGGGCTGTTTATATTTGTTGTTGCATTTAAACTTAACTCAACGTTAGAGGATAGTCCCTTATCGGGCTGTTTATATTTTTTGTTGCATTTAAACTTAACTCAACGTTAGAGGATAGCGTTTTGAAACACGATCCCGAGCCCGGTTAGCTCAGTCGATAGAGCGTTGGACATTTATTCCAACGGTCAAGGGTTCAGGTCCCTTTTCGGGCTGTTTATATTTGTTGTTGCATTGAAACTTAACTCAACGTTAGAGAATAGCGTTTTGAAGCACCAACAAAGCCCGGTTAGCTCAGTCGGTAGAGCGTTGGACTTTTAATCCAACGGTCAAGGGTTCAAGTCCCTTATCGGGCTGTTTATATTTGTTGTTGCATTTAAACTTAACTCAATGTTAGAGGATAGCGTTTTGAAACACGATCCCGAGCCCGGTTAGCTCAGTCGGTAGAGCGTTGGACATTTATTCCAACGGTCAATGATTCAGGTCCCTTTTCGGGCTGTTTATATTTGTTGTTGCATTGAAACTTAACTCAACGTTAGAGAATAGCGTTTTGAAGCACCAACAAAGCCCGGTTAGCTTAGTCGGTAGAGCGTTGGCCTTTTAATCCAACGGTCAAGGAATGAATTCCCTATCGGGCTGTTTATAATTGTTGTTGCATTTAAACTTAACTCAACGTTAGAGGATAGCGTTTTGAAACACGATCCCGAGTCCGGTTAGCTCAGTCGGTAGAGCGTTGGACTTTTAATCCAACGGTCAAGGGTTCAGGACCCTTTTCGGGCTGTTGGTATTTGTTGTTGCATTTAAACTTTAATCAACGTTACTGGATAGCGTTTTGAAGCACCAACAAAGCCCGGTTAGCTCAGTCGGTAGAGCGTTGGACTTTAAATCCAACGGTCAAGGGTTCAAGTCCCTTATCGGGCTGTTTATATTTGTTGTTGCATTTAAACTTAACTCAACGTTAGAGGATAGTCCCTTATCGGGCTGTTTATATTTTTTGTTGCATTTAAACTTAACTCAACGTTAGAGGATAGCGTTTTGAAACACGATCCCGAGCCCGGTTAGCTCAGTCGGTAGAGCGTTGGACCAAGGTGATCCTAGAATACAGATATTCTAGCGGCCATTTTCGATACCTTCTACTGGTGCCACCAACCTAAAATTTTGACACTGTACTAACTAGACCCCACCAATGAAAAATTTAAAATTCAAAAAAATATAAATTATGAATATTAATATTCGTCATAAAAACATATTTATAGAATTTTCTCCCGATCCAGCTTTGAATATGTTATAGCGCTAAGTGATACCTAAAATATGAAACATTATTTTCTTTAAAAAAGTGCGGGGATAGATGTTAAATATAAAAAAGTATGAACATAACTTGAATCATATAAATATTATATTTTCGATTTTTTTGCGAAAATATAACTTACGCATACAACTATGTAGGTCACTAGCATGATATCCCCATCGAAAAAAAAATTAATTTCAACTTTTTTTTATAACTGAATATTAATATTCGTCATAAAAACATATTTATAGAATTTTCTCCCGATCCAGCCTTGAATATGTTATAGCGCTACGTAATACCTAAAAAATGAAACATCATTTTCTTCAAAAAAGTGCGGGGAAGGGTTTAGAATACAAACAAGTATGAGGGTCATAACCCCAATCATACAAGTATTAAATTTTAAAATATTTCGGCGAAAATATA
Source organism: Ciona robusta (assembly GCF_009617815.1). Lineage (NCBI taxonomy): Eukaryota > Metazoa > Chordata > Ascidiacea > Phlebobranchia > Cionidae > Ciona > Ciona robusta. Next base: position 155,558 of record NW_028323123.1, read on the forward strand.
ACTTACGCATACATCTATATAGGTCACTCACATGTTATCCCATCGAAAAAAAAAAATAATTTCAACTTTTTTTTATAACTGAATATTAATATTCGTCATAAAAATATATTTATAGAATTTTCTCCAGATCCAGCTTCGAATATGTTATAGCGCTACGTAATACCTAAAAATGAATCATTATTTTCTTCAAAAAAGTGCGGGGAAGGGTTCAGAATACAAACAAGTATGAGGGTCATAACCCGAATCATACAAGTATTAAATTTTAAAATATTTCGGCGAAAATATAACTTACGCCTACATCTATGTAGGTCACTAGCATGTTATACCCATCGAAAAAATAATTAATTTAATTTTTTTTAAAAATTTGAATATTAATATTCGTCATAAAAATATATTTATGGAATTTTCTTCCGATCCAGCTTTGAATATGTTATAGCGCTACGAAAAACCTAAAAAAATGAAATATCGTTTTCTTCAAAAAAGTGCGGGGATGGATGTTAAATATTGTGGAGAGTATTAATTACTCGAATTTCGGGTTATTTACGGTTATCCTATCCGTACTTACGTACCTGGAAATATATCAAGAATTTTAATTTATTTGTTTCAATTAATAGCCTACAAAAGATTGTTTGTTCTTGAAGTCTCTAAGATTAATTGATAGGCTCGATCGAATTGTCGCAGACAATAATGAATGTCTAAAGAAAAGGAAGATAAACCTGTTTGTTATAGAAACGCCTGAAGTAGAGGCGCAAGGTCGCTTTCGCCCATTTTATGATAATCTTTGCACCTCCGTTATTTAATTTGCGAATGTGTTCATCTTTGGCATTTATAGAGTTTTAACGTTGTTGGCAAGGTCCACCAGAGAGGAGTTTTGTGCAGTTGTAATCTAAACACTTTACTCTTCTACTATTCTGCAAACTGATACGATGCGGAATTAATAGAAGAGTAAAAAGTGAGGAATAGTGACCAAACATTTAGTGATCTCCTCGTTGTCTGTTCGTTGATCATCGTCGGATTCCTGTAGAATATAACTGAAAACACATATTTATCATGCGTTCGTGCAAATAAAATATATAAACACGAAATTCGAGTAATTAATACTCTCCACAATATTTAACATCCATCCCCGCAGTTTTTTGAAGAAAACGATGTTTCATTTTTTAGGTATTACGTAGCGCTATAACATATTCGAAGCTGGATCGGGAGAAAATTCTATAAATATATTTTTATGACGAATATTAATATTCAGTTACAAAAAAATATTGAAATTAATTTTTTTTCGATGGGGATAACATGTGAGTGACCTACATAGATGTATGCGTACGTAATATTTTCGCCGAAATATTTTAAAATTTAATACTTGTATGATTCGGGTTATGACCCTCATACTTGTTTGTATTCTGAACCCTTCCCCGCACTTTTTGGAAGAAAATGATGTTTCATTCTTTAGGTATTACGTAGCGCTATAACATATTCGAAGCTGGATCGGGAGAAAATTCTATAAATATATTTTTATGACGAATATTAATATTCAGTTACAAAAAAATGTTGAAATTAATTTTTTTTTCGATGGGGATAACATGTGAGTGACCTACATAGATGAAGGCGTAAGTTATATTTTCGCCGAAATATTTTAAAATTTAATACTTGTATGATTCGGGTTATGACCCTCATACTTGTTTGTATTCTGAACCCTTCCCCGCACTTTTTTGAAGAAATGATGTTTCAGTTTTTAGGTATTACGTAGCGCTATAACATATTCGAAGTTGGATCGGGAGAAAATTCTATAAATATATTTTTATGACGAATATTAATATTCAGTTATAAAAAAAAGTTAAAATTATTTTTATTTTTCGATGGGGATAACATGCTAGTGACGTACATAGTTGTATGCGTAAGTTATATTTTCGCAAAAAAAAATCGAAAATATAATATGTATATGATTCAAGTTATGATCATACTTTTTTATATTTAACATCTATCCCCACACTTTTTTAAAGAAAATAATGTTTCATATTTTAGGTATCACTTAGCGCTATAACATATTCGAAGCTGGATCGGGAGAAAATTCTATAAATATGTTTTTATGACGAATATTAATATTCATAATTAATATTTTTTCGAATTTTAAATTTTTCATTTTAGAATCAGTACCGCTGGGGTCTAGTTAGTACAGTGTCCAAATTTTAGGTTAGTGGTACCAGTAGAAGGTATCGAAAATGGCCGCTAGAATATCTGTATTCTAGGATTACCTTGGTGAGCGTTGGACATTTATTCCAACGGTCAAGGGTTCAGGTCCCTTTTCGGGCTGTTTATATTTGTTGTTGCATTGAAACTTAACTCAACGTTAGAGAATAGCGTTTTGAAGCACCAACAAAGCCCGGTTAGCTCAGTCGGTAGAGCGTTGGACTTTTAATCCAACGCTCAAGGGATGAATTCCCTATCGGGCTGTTTATAATTGTTGTTGCATTTAAACTTAACTCAAAGTTAAAGAATAGCGTTTTGAAGCACCAACAAAGCCCGGTTAGCTCAGTCGGAAGAGCGTTGGACTTTTAATCAAACGGTCAAGGGTTCAAGTCTTTTATCTGGCTGTTTATATTTGTTGTTGCATTTAAACTTAACTGAACGTTAGAGGATAGCGTTTTGAAACACGATCCCGAGACCGGTTAGCTCAGTCGGTAGAGCGTTGGACATTTATTCCAACGGTCAAGGGTTCAGGTCCCTTTTCGGGCTGTTTATATTTGTTGTTGCATTAAAACTTAACTCAACGTTAGAGAATAGCGTTTTGAAGCACCAACAAAGCCCGGTTAGCTCAGTCGGTAGAGCGTTGGCCTTTTAATCCAACGGACAAGGGATGTAATCCCTATCGGGCTGTTTATAATTGTTGTTCCATTTAAACCTAATTCAACGTTAAAGATTAGCGTTTTGAAGCACCAACAAAGCCCGGTTAGCTCAGTCGGTAGAGCGTTGGCCTTTTAATCCAACGGACTTGTCCGGGCTGTTTATAATTGTTGTTCCATTTAAACCTAATTCAACGTTAAAGAATAGCGTTGTGAAGCACCAACACAGCCCGGTTAGCTCACTCGGTAGAGCGTTGGACTTTTAAACAAACGGTCAAGGGTTCAAGTCTTTTATCGGGCTGTTTATATTTGTTGTTGCATTTAAACCTAACTCAACGTTAGAGGATAGCGTTTTGAAACACTATCCCGAGCCCGGTCAGCTCAGTCGGTAGAGCGTTGGACTTTAAATCCAACGGTCAAGGGTTCAAGTCCCTTATCGGGCTGTTTATATTTGTTGTTGCATTTAAACTTAACTCAACGTTAGAGGATAGCATTTTGAAACACGATCCCGAGCCCGGTTAGCTCAGTCGGTAGAGCGTTGGACATTTATTCCAACGGTGAAGGGTGCAGGTCCCTTTTCGGGCTGTTTATATTTGTTGTTGCATTAAAACTTAACTCAACGTTAGAGAATAGCGTTTTGAAGCACCAACAAAGCCCGGTTAGCTCAGTCGGTAGAGCGTTGGCCTTTTAATCCAACGGACAAGGGATGTAATCCCTATCGGGCTGTTTATAATTGTTGTTCCATTTAAACCTAATTCAACGTTAAAGAATAGCGTTTTGAAGCACCAAGAAAGCCCGGTTAGCTCAGTCGGTAGAGTGTGGGACTTTTAATCCAACGGTCAAGGGTTCAAGTCCCTTATCGGGCTGTTTATATTTTTTGTTGCTTTTAAACTTAACTCAACGTTAGAGGATACCGTTTTAAAAGAAGTGACCGAGCCCGGTTAGCTCAGTCGGTAGACCGTTGGATTAACGGTCAATGGTTCAAGTCCCTTATCGGGCAGGTTATATTTGTTGTTGCATTTAAACTTAACTCAACGTTATATGATAGTCCCTTATCGGGATGTTTATATTTTGTGTTGCATTTAAACTTAACTCAACGTTAGAAGATAGCGTTTGGAAACACGAGCCCGAGCCCGGTTAGCTCATTCGGTGGAGCGTTGGACTCTTAATACAACGGTCAAGGGTTCAAGTCCTTCATCGGGCTGTTTATATTTGTTGTTGCATTTAAACTTAACTCAACATTAGAGGATAGCGTTTTGAAACACGACCCCGAGCCCGGTTAGCTCGTACGGTGGAGCATTGGACTTTTAATCCAACGGTCAAGGATTTAAGTCCGTTGTCGGGCTCTTTTTATTGTTGTTGGATATAAACTTAACTTAACTCAGCGTTAGAGAATACCGTTATAAAAGAACAGACCGAGCCCGGTTAGCTCAGTCGGTAGAGCGTTGGACTTTTAATCCAACGGTCAAGGGTTCAAGTCATTTATCAGGCTGTTTATATTTGTTGTTGCTTTTAAACTTAACTCAACGTTAGAGGATAGCGTTTTGAAACACGATCCCGAGCCCGATTAGCTCAGTCGGTAGAGCGTTGGACATTTATTCCAACGGTCAAGGGTTCAGGTACATTTTCGGGCTGTTTATATTTGTTGTTGCATTGAAACTTCACTCAACGTTAGAGAATAGCGTTTTGAAGCACCAACAAAGCCCGGTTAGCTCAGTCGGTAGAGCGTTGGCCTTTTAATCCAACGGTCAAGGGATGAATTCCCTATCGGGCTGTTTATAATTGTTGTTGCATTTAAACTTAACTCAACGTTAAAGAATAGCGTTTTGAAGCACCAACAAAGCCCGGTTAGCTCAGTCGGTAGAGCGTTGGACTTTTAATCAAACGGTCAAGGGTTCAAGTCTTTTATCTGGCTGTTTATATTTGTTGCTGCATTTAAACTTAACTCAACGTTAGAGGATAGCGTTTTGAAACACGATCCCGAGCCCGGTTAGCTCAGTCGGTAGAGCGTTGGACTTTTAATTCAACGGTCAAAGATTCAAGTCTCTTATCGGGCTGTTGGTATTTGTTGTTGTATTTAAAGTTAAATAAACGTTACTGGATAGCGTTTTGTAGCACCAACAAAGCCCGGTTAGCTCAGTCGGTAGAGCGTTGGACATTAAATCCAACGGTCAAGGGTTCAGGTCCTTTTTCGGGCTGTTTATATTTGTTGTTGCATTGAAACTTAACTTAACGTTAGAGAATAGCGTTTTGAAGCACCAACAAAGCCCGGTTAGCTCAGTCGGTAGAGCGTTGGCCTTTTAATCCAACGGTCAAGGGATGAATTCCCTATCGGGCTGTTTATAATTGTTGTTGCATTTAAACTTAACTCAACGTTAAAGAATAACGTTTTGAAGCACCAACAAAGCCCGGTTAGCTCAGTCGGTAGAGCGTTGGACTTTTAATCAAACGGTCAATGGTTCAAGTCTTTTATCTGGCTGTTTATATGTGTTGTTGCATTTAAACTTAACTCAACGTTAGAGGATAGCGTTTTGAAACACGATCCCGAGTCCGGTTAGCTCAGTCGGTAGAGCGTTGGACATTTATTCCATAGGTCAAGGGTTCAGGTCCCTTTTCGGGCTGTTTATATTTGTTGTTGCATTGAAACTTAACTCAACGTTAGAGAATAGCGTTTTGAAGCACCAACAAAGCCCGGTTAGTTCAGTCGGTAGAGCGTTGGCCTTTTAATCCAACGGACAAGGGATGTAATCCCTATCGGGCTGTTTATAATTGTTGTTCCATTTAAACCTAATTCAACGTTAAAGAATAGCGTTTTGAAGCACCAACAAAGCCCGGTTAGCTCAGTCGGTAGAGTGTGGGACTTTTAATCCAACGGTCAAGGGTTCAAGTCCCTTATCGGGCTGTTTATATTTGTTGTTGTATTTAAACTTAACTCAGCGTTAGAGGATAGTCCCTTATCGGGCTGTTTATATTTTTTGTTGCATTTAAACTTAACTCAACGTTAGAGGATAGCGTTTTGAAACACGAGGCAGAGCCCGGTTAGCTCAGTCGGTAGACCGTTGGATTAAACGGTTCAAGTCCCTTATCGGGCTCTTTATATTTTTTGTTGCTTTTAAACTTAACTCAACGTTAGAGGATACCGTTTTAAAAGAAGTGACCGAGCCCGGTTAGCTCAGTCGGTAGAGCGTTGGACTTTTAATCCAACGGTCAATGGTTCAAGTCCCTTATCGGCCGGTTATATTTGTTGTTGCATTTAAAGTAAAATCAACGTTAGAGGATAGTCCCTTATCGGGCTGTTTATATTTTTTGTTGCATTTAAACTTAACTCAACGTTAGAGGATAGCGTTTGGAAACACGAGCCCGAGCCCGGTTAGCTCATTCGGTGGAGCGTTGGACTTTTAATACAACGGTCAAGGGTTCAAGTCCTTCATCGGGCTGTTTATATTTGTTGTTGCATTTAAACTTAACTCAACGTTAGAGGATAGCGTTTTGAAACATGATCCCGGGCCCGGTTAGCTCAATCGGTAGAGCGTTGGACTTTTAATCCAACGGTCAAGGGTTCAAGTCCGTTATCGGGCTGTTGGTATTTGTTGTTGCATTTAAAGTTAAATCAACGTTACTTAATAGCGTTTTGAAGCACCAACAAAGCCCGGTTAGTTCATTCGGTAGAGCGTTGCACTTTTAATCCAACGGTCAAGGGTTCAAGTCCGTTATCGGGCTGTTGATATTTGTTGTTGCATTTAAACTTAACCCAACATTAGAGGATAGTGTTACGTTGTGGGTATGAGGGCTTTGAGCCCACATACGCTTACTTACTTTTATGTTGTGTGTGCTTTTAGGTTTGCATTATTTCAGTCTTTGTTGTGTGCGATGTTTAATTTGTCGATTTCATTGTCTATTTTTATTGGTTTTCCTTGTCACTGTTTCACTTTTGTTCACTGTTGTCACGTTTGATTTTTCCCACGTTTTAAGTCTCGGCGTTTCTGTGCCGTTGGGCTGATTGAAGTGATTTGCGCGTTTTCTATTTCTCATTTCGATTCGCTTGTTGGGTTAGTTCTCGTTGTATCGTGTTGTTGAAAGGTTGTGTAATTGTATTAGAGATTGTGCGAAGTGTCATTTGAATCGTTTTACAAAATACCGTTGTTCTCAGTAGTTTCATTGTACCTGTGTATGCTAACTTGTTTATCGGTCATTGCCACTTTTATATTTTAGAACGTCTGTTTTTATATTTGCTTTTATTAAAACGATATACGATTTTATATAGTTGTTTCAGTTTAGAGCAGACTACGACAGGCAGGCCCCGCGATTGGCCGTTAGGGCAACGTCCCGGACCAAACACCTCAAACACGTAACAAAAACTTGGCGATCCTGCCAGGACGTTGCAATCGTTAGATCCGCCGTTTGTAGTCTGCTTACAACGAGAACTCGATCAATTATTAACCGTCTATTGTTAAAATAGTATGGCTTTTAATGTTTTTATTTCACCACCTACGTTTTCCGCTGATTGTGATTTGGGAGATTTTATAAAACTGTTCGATTCCTATTGCGAAAGTGTCAAAGCTTCAGATGATGTAAAACGGCACATGTTTATCACCGCTATCAGTCAAGATTTACGATGGCAACTTCAAGGAAAAGATCCTTGTATATTCAATCTATCGTATAAGACTTTGACAGAACGTGCACTTGGTTTGAACAACAACAAAGTACATCGGGAACAGTTAAGGGAAGAACTGTTGAAACGGCGACAGTTACCAAGAGAAACCACCCGTGAGTTTGCTTTTGCTGTTAAAAGTCTTGGTGATCGTGCTTATCCAGACGTTGATAACGAAGCAGCAATACGGAACGAAATCACATACTTGGTATTCACTTGTGGCTTGGCGGATCGTGACTTTGTAAAAGCCATTCCAAGTAAATTGGATTACTCGCGAGATTTTTGGGCCGCTGTTCAATTGGCAATTAACACGAATACTACAGATACTACAGGCAGTCTAGAGGTAGCGCCGGTTGACTCGTTACGTGCTCGAGGCTCAGACGTGGTTAACGTCGGTAGCACCAATCAAATCGTCGAAAGCTTAAAAGCAGTACAACAAAGCATCGAAGGTCTGCAACGTATGATGTCACATAAAACTGAGATTCAACAGCGACAATCGCCGGATTCACAAACCCGTGAGCCGTACCGAACTCCTAATGCTGCGAACTTGTTGCATCGGAACCGTGAGTGTTACGGATGTGGAAAGTTAGGACATATACGTCGATTCTGCAATAATGTTCGGCAAGTAAGCAGACCTGATATTAAAATTAACGATGCTTACATAAGAAATACAAATGTACCAAGTAAAAATGCCTTTTTTAGAAAAGAAATCCATTCGCGACCTCCGTATATGCCGCGGAGCAACACTGAAACTGTATCTAATGAACGCATAGAAAAAGTAGGTTGCCTAAAAGCTGCAAAACTTCACCGCTTTGCCAACGTCGTTGTTAACGGGACTGTAGTTTCTGCTCTCGTGGATTCTGGGTCCACAATTACTCTTTTACGAGCAGATGTGCTGCATACTTTATTTGTAAACAAAAAGTTAGACGCAGTTCCGCGTCATATGCGCTTTGTAGGTCCAAGCGACGAATCAGTGACAATGTTGGGTGTTACCAGAATCCCACTTTCAGTGGGCGGACTCAAAACGAATATCGAAGTTTTCGTGTCGCCAGAAATTGCTCATAAGATGATACTGGGCCTTGATTTTTTAGAAAATAATCACTGTAAATTGTGTTACAGCTCGAACTTGATGTCAGTTGGTGAATCCACCGTGCCTCTTTTGAGCAAACCTTTTATCCCTGAACGACAAGAAGTTTACGTAACCGAATCAATAGATCTCCCATCCATGACTGAAATCATCATTAATGGTACACTGGAACATCATCACAACAATGACGGTTGGCCAGATTTTCCTGTTTTGGTTGAACGTAACGAAGACTTTGGTACAAGGTATAGTTTGCTCACTGCTAATTGTATAGTCACTGCCAAATCCGGAATTGTTCCCGTACGGATAGCTAACTTTACCGATGACCACATTAACATACCCAGTGGTGTTCGAATTGCCGCTGCTTTACCATTATCGGCCTTTGGTAAAAGTGATTGTTACTTGCCTGAAACATGCGTTGCCTTAAACGTTCCAGGCCCCGCATCTAATTCAACCCGCAAGTTAAAGCACAGTATATGCACCCTTAGCAAACCATCCGCCGATAATGCTAAATTTGAGGCTATAAGAGATGGTGTAAAACTAGGTGATAAACTGAAGCAACATCAGAAAGATCAGGTGTGGAACCTATTGCGAAGTCACGAACGAGCCTTTTCTACATCATCAAACGATTTGGGTCAGACAAGTCTAATGAAACACGACTCTCTCCTTTTAAAACGGTATCCTCTAACGTTGAGTTAATTTTAAAAGCATCAAAAAATATAAACAGCCCGATAAGGGACTTGAACCATTGACCGTTGGATTAAAAGTCCAACGGTCTACCGACTGAGCTAACCGGGCTCTGGCTCGTGTTTCAAAACGCTATCCTCTAACGTTGAGTTAAGTTTAAATGCAACAAAAAATATAAACAGCCCGATAAGGGACTATCCTCTAACGCTGAGTTAAGTTTAAATGCAACAACAAATATAAACAGCCCGATAAGGGACTTGAACCATTGACCGTTGGATTAAAAGTCCAACGATCTACCGACTGAGCTAACCGGGCTTTGTTGGTGCTTCAAAACGCTATCCAGTAACGTTGATTAAAGTTTAAATGCAACAACAAATACCAACAGCCCGATAAGGAACTTGAACCCTTGACCGATGGATTAAAAGTCCAACGCTCTACCGACTGAGCTAACCGGGCTCGGGATAGTGTTTCAAAACGCTATCCTCTAACGTTGAGTTAAGTTTAAATGGAACAACAATTATAAACAGCCCGATAGGGATTACATCCCTTGTCCGTTGGATTAAAAGGCCAACGCTCTACCATATTTTTTGTCATCCATTTACCACTGACAAGGAATCTTGAATCTTTTTAAAATTTCGTACTTCGTCACATAGTTGATCATCACTTGGAGGCCAGCCCTCGCGAGTATATCGCATAAGCTGTGAAATGACAGCATCGTTGCGTGATTCTGTCAACATCACTTTTGGATCAGTCGGTTTCAACTGCCTCCCAATTGTATGTATTGTGTTCGCAATATGTACATTATCTTCTTCCTCTTCCCCATCAAACGTTTCGTCAGGTCCCACCGGAAGTCGACTAAGTACATCAGCATTCGCATGGTCTGTAGTTTTCCTGTATTCAATAGTGTAATCGTATTGACTAAGCATTAGTGCCCATCGTGATAGCCGGTTGGCTGCCAAAGCCGGGGTAGCCTTGTAAGGACCAAACAACGCAATCAAGGGTTTATGATCTGTAATTAAAATAAAAGTACGTGAGTAAAGGAATTGATGAAACTTGTGTAGGGCAAATATTATCGCCAAGGCTTCCTTCTGTATTTGGCTATATCGTCGTTGTGCTTCGTTTAGTGTCTTAGAGGCATGTGCTATCGGTCGTTCACTGCCATCTGTAAAGCGATGAAATAGCACGGCTCCAATCCCCACATTAGAAGCGTCACATGCTATGCCTATAGGGAGTGTTGGATCGAAATGGGCCAACACTAAATCGGTACTTAGCAAGTGTTTTAATTCTTGGAACGCCGTTTGTTCCGTTTTACTCCATTTCCAGGATACGCCTTACGTGTAAGATGGTATAATGGTTCAGTTATGGTTGATAAGTGTGGCAAAAACTTAGCATAAAATTGAATTGAACCTAGAAATGATTTTAAACCGGTCACATCTCGGGGTGATGGCATTTGTAATAAGGCATCTACTTTTTTTCCTTTGGCAATGCCATCCCTGGAAAGGGTCCTAAGTATTCTACCTGATGTTTCGCAAAAACACATTTTTCTTTACGACACCTCAGTCCTTTCTCTTTCAGTCGTTTCATCAAGTTTCGCAAGTTCTGTAGATGATCTTCATAATTTCGTCAACTCTCCAGAATATCATCTAGGTAAACGGCCACTCCTTTAAGATCAGAAGTTAATTGGGTCATTATTTCCTGAAAATAACCAGGTGCTGATTTAATTCCAAAAGGTAAGCGTTTTTGTAGTAGCACCCCCTTGTGCGTGCTTAGGGCAAGCCGCCGCTGACTCTCGTTACTGAGTCGAATTTGATTGTACGCATCGGCTAAATCTATTTTGGTGAAGCCATATCCGCCCCCCAGTTTCTGCATTAATTCGTCGGGAAGTGGAATGGGATGCCGATGGCTTTCCAACTGCTCATTCACGGTGACTGAGTAATCGCCGCAAATACGTATTGATGCAGACTTCCCGGAAACAGTAGCCTTTTTTACCGGCACTACTGGTGTTCCGTAATCATTAAATTGTGTAAGTTCCCATACCCCTTTCTTTATACCCGCATCATAGGCCTGTACTACTTCATCTTGTAATGCGAAAGGGATAGGACGTGGTTTGCAAAAAATGGGCTTAGCATCCGGCTTAAATTTAATGTCAAGTTGGACATCTTTGAGGCATCCTAGCTCAAGATTCCTTGTCAGTGGTAAATGGATGTTTATTATACGGGACGAGATTGGTAGTACCTACAAGTTTACGACAACCGGTGTTAGAATTATTACATCTCGGACATTTTGGAATACAAAGAATGAAACAGCTTGCACGCACGGCGGTTTATTGGCCGAACATTAATGACGATATTCTGAATGCAACTAGAGCTTGCATCACGTGTGCTCAGTTCCAAAGCAAACCTCCGAAACCAGTGGTGCATCCCTGGATACTACCAGAGAAACCTTGGAGCCGAGTTCACGTGGATCATGCGATCAACTTCATGGGACATAATTGGCTCGTCATGATAGATGCTTTTTCAAAATATCCCTGTGTAACGAGAATTTTTCGTTACGGAAGTTCAGGCACCCTGCTTTAACGGCCTACCGCTAGACCTACTCACAATCCCACTGAATTTATAATATGCGTTTTAATTGAAGGCGATAAAAGCTATGGTTGTACACGTATAAAACTTGCTGAAGCTACAACGAAATATAAAACTTGCTAAAGAAGCAACGGAAAGTCAGCATACAGAGCATCTAAAAACAGTTGTAAACGGTAAGAAAACCAAGAGAGAACTGCCCACGTTTTCGCTTTTTCAAGCGGCCGTGCCTCGGCATGCCTGCAGCCGCTCACGTGACACAATATACGCCGGCAATTACGGGAGAAGGAATGTGAGAAAAAACAATCAGCAGAAACACGTGAAAGAACTCAAAAGAAACACAAAACGGAGAAAACACATTAACTGAATGCCGTGAGGTGATTTTGACGTTACACTCCCAAACCTAAAATTGCTACCCGCTCCTGCGGTAGTTGCTTAATAACGTGTCTCAAGTGAAAGTGGGAAAGTGATACACAGGGTTTAGCAGGCTGACTAAAGCAGTATAGCATACTGTACAAAAAGTGTAAACAAACTATAAAATAAACCGTGGGGCGATGCAAAAACACATAAACAAACAGCGCACTAAAAAAAATAAACCGTGAGTGTCCTTTGAAAAGTGTTTAAATATCCCATTCTCCCTCGGGATAGAACCGCGTCCTTTTGCAGGAGCGTTGAAGATGGGCTCTGTCTGTCGATGTGTTGTTATCTGCATCGAGACGGTTCTCTCCCACTGGTGGCTGGACGTTCGCACCAGACGATCCGATGGGCCTCATCGGAGCGCTGGCCAATACCGTGACGGGGGCGTACATATCTCCGCCGTTCGTCTCAATCTCATCTTCTGTCGCCGTTGCGTCGTGCTCTTGCTCCCGGACCTCCGTGTTATTCAATCTGCAATTTTTTAAACGGTTAAAATGTATTATTGTCTGTATGTTCCCGGCTTCATCTCGGATAATATAATTAACATCGCCCTTCCTTCCTAACACTGTATAGGGCCCTTTATACGGCAAATGGAATTTCCTACATTTTCCTTCTGGTACGGCCGGGTTGTTCAGTAAAACCGTATCTCCGATTTCAAATGTTGTACCATGTTGTTTCTTGTTGTATTGTTTCTCCATGCGCAAACGCTGTCGTGTAAGCGTTTCACGTGCGACTTCTTCTGCCAACATCAGACGGTTACGAAGGCCTTCCAGTTGTGTACCGGAATACGAAGGTTCGTGATCATGCGTTGGTACCTTTGTAATCAGATCTGCTGGTAACCGCAGTGTCCGACCGGTAAGTAGATAATGTGGCGAAAACCCGGTGCTGTCGTGTCGGCTCGCATTATAAGATGCCACCACTGCCGAGAGTGCTTCATCCCACCGTCGTTCGTCGCGCTGGACGTAATTTCTCAACATAGCTATTATCGTTCGATTGTTTCTTTCGACTCCACCATTCCCTTCGGGATGGTAACTTGTTGTCCGGCTACGTTTGCTGCCCATCAGCTGTAGCAGTTCCGCGAACAGTTGACTCTCAAAATTGCCACCTCTGTCGGAATGAACAACTTCAGGAACTCCGTGCACCGTAAACCAACGGTGGAAAAGCAAACTTGCAGTCTCAGCTGCTGTTTGGCGCCTCATAGGCCAAGCCCGGACGTACTTTGTGAATAAATCACACGCTACCAGAATGTATTGATATCCTCCCTTCGTCATCGTCAGCGGACCGAGCACGTCGATTTCGATTCGTTGCATTGCTCTACTCTCGTCTGATGGTTTCAACGGGGCACGCATCCTTTGAGTTGGTTTCTTGTTTACAGCGCATTGGAAGCACTTCCGACAATACGTGTCGACTGCCTCCCTCCAAGCTGGCCAATAAAACTTCTCTTCTACTTTCGCCGTTGTTTTTCCGATGCCGAGGTGGGCTCCCCCAAGTGGCTGGTCATGTAGTGACGCGATCACTGTTTGCACCAAACTCTCCGGTACTAGAACTCGCTCTATCTCTTCACCGGGTTGGGTTGTAGTATTTGACAGGATATACATGACGTCATTGTGAAGAAGTAACTTGTTAAATAAAGCCCAGTAGTGTCGTACTGACAAGCTAGCGCTTTTCACTTTCTTATAAGCTGGACGCACGCCGCGGTTAAGCCATTGCCAAACCATCGCCAGATCAGGATCTTCCGTCTGTGCCGCGTGCATTTCATCGTTGGAATATCCAAGTTGTTGTTGTAAGTTGATATTATCAACCCTCAGTGGTTGGTATGTGACTTCGATGTGCTCATCTTTGTTGACTTTGTAAGGGCATTCCTCTTGTTCCCCTCCTTCCAATCTGCTCAAGGCGTCGGCATTTGCGTGTTTGTTACCCGGACGATGGAGAAGCTCGAAGTTGTACTCGGCCAGATGTTCGACCCATCTTGCGCATTGACCGTAAAGTTCACGGGACTTCCAGAGCCACCTTAGAGATGCGTGATCAGTTCTTAAAAGGAATCTAGAACCGAGTAAATAACAGCGATACAGTTTAGTAGCAAAAATCACCGCTAACAGTTCCTTCCGTGTCGTAGAGTAATGCCTCTCCGCTTTAGTGAGCGTTCAGCTTCCGTATGCGATTACGTGTTCCTTGCCGTCGAAGACTTGGCCCAACACACAACCAATCGCAGAGTCTGACGCATCCGTGTCCAATAAGAATGGTTTCTTAAAATCTGGGTACTGCAAAACTGGAGCGGTGGTTAAGGAATGTTTTAATGTGGTGAATGCTGTTTGGCAGTCATCGTTCCAGGAAAACCTTTTGTTTTTTTCTGTGAGTTTGTGAAGTGGGGCGGCTACTTTAGCGTAACTTTTAACAAATTTCCTGTAATATGATGTAAGGCCCACAAATTGTCTTACGTGCTTCACACTCTTTGGAACCGGCCATTCCGTAACTGAGCGTACTTTTTCGGGGTCGCAAGATATTCCGTCCTTGGACACGACATGTCCCAGAAAATTTACTTTTCTCTGAAAAATGGAACATTTTGTAGGTTTTAGTGTCAAACCAGCGGAGACTATACGAAAAAGTACATCACCCAGCTTTTGCAAATGTTCCTCGAACGTTTGGGCATATATAATGATGTCGTCTAAATAGGCAAGGACTCCTTGCCACTCGGTCCCACTTAAAACAATTCTCATTAATCTTTGAAAGCTACCGGCAGCGTTGCAAAGGCCCATGGGCATTACATTGAACTCGAACAACCCCATATGGCTGGCAAAGGCGGTTTTCTCACGTAGTAGCCGAGTAGGGTTGAGGTTGTCTCGGGACCAAACCTCAAACGACTCTTGCTTCATTATGCAAATGTCAGCGCCTGTGTCGACAAGTGCGCACATCGGCGTAGCACCCAACAAAATATTAACAAAACGCTTTCGATCGCTAAATCGAGTTTGGCCTACTTGAAAAGTCTGACGTTTCCGGGGATTTTTAAGGTTGAAAACTTTGTCGGGTTTCGAAGCGTTATCCGACATCATGATTGGTGGTCTGGAAATATTAAAACGAGTGGTTTCGTTGTTGTTACGGATTGTTTGGTCACTGGTTTTGGTTGTTTTATCCTTACTCACACACTCTGCCCGTACGTGACCCATTCGACCACAATTAAAACACTTACGATTATTGAAGTTGCCGTGACGATTGTATGTATTTCGGTTTGGCCATCTTGGTCCGTGATCATTCCCATACGTTTGTCGTGATGCTGATCGTACTTCCAAACGCTGCTGTTTTACTTGATCAAGGTCTGAGCGTAGCTTTGCCAAGACATTCCCGATGTCGGTGGACTTTCTTATCGACTCTCGTTCCATTTCACTTAGCTTTGTAAGGATGACGGATAATTCATTTCGGTGGTCTGCCGTCGTCATACTTGTTGCATGATCGACAGGCATTGCCTCAAGCGACGTACTAGAATTGTCGTTCGTTAAAACAACTTGGGCAGCGAGCCAAAATTCCCGCGCATAATCCAACTTTTATGGTATTGTTTGCGCTAGCTGCCTATCATGGAGTCCGTTAATAAGTGCGAGGTACATGACCTCGTCCTTTGCGGGGCTTTCTTCTGGATAAGCAAGGTCTCCCATAGACTTCACTGAATATACGAAATCTTTATTGCTCTCGCGCGCGTCTTGCCTCCGGTTGAACAGTTCGTTTCGGCGAATGGCTAACATGCTCTTGTCTGACTTTGCGTTACGTGCCCGCAGCAGGATAGTCTCTAGCGACAAGGAAAACACGCTTTTATCCTTGCCTTGAATTTGCCAGCGAAGATCCGCGTCTATTGCAGTCAAGAACATATGACGTCGCACGTCTTCGGCCGCTTTGACGCTTTCACAATACGAGGTAAATACGTTAATAAAATCGTCGATATTTTGGGTTGGATTAAACGTGGGAGGAGACATTAAAAAGTTAAAAGACATAGCGAAGGCGCAACAAAAAGAAGGTTAATATAAAATCAGCGAAGCTCTCTCTCGCAGTAAAATTGTGAGTTATAAAGCGATAACAGGGTCCTGGCAGGATCGCCAATTTGTAACGAGAATTTTTCGTTACGGAAGTTCAGGCACCCTGCTTTAACGGCCTACCGCTAGACCTACTCACAATCCCACTGAATATATAATATGCGTTTTAATTGAAGGCGATAAAAGCTATGGTTGTACACGTATAAAACTTGCTGAAGCTACAACGAAATATAAAACTTGCTAAAGAAGCAACGGAAAGTCAGCATACAGAGCATCTAAAAACAGTTGTAAACGGTAAGAAAACCAAGAGAGAACTGCCCACGTTTTCGCTTTTTCAAGCGGCCGCGCCTCGGCATGCCTGCAGCCGCTCACGTGACACAATATACGCCGGCAATTACGGGAGAAGGAATGTGAGAAAAAACAATCAGCAGAAACACGTGAAAGAACTCAAAAGAAACACAAAACGGAGAAAACACATTAACTGAATGCCGTGAGGTGATTTTGACGTTACACCTGTATTCACATGACCAGTTCAATTTCAACCAAGACAACTACGGACTTATTAGAGATCGACTTCGCTCATCTGGGGTATCCCCATACAATTGTATCAGACAATGCCACGTGTTTTAAATCGGAAGAATTTAAAGAATGGTGTAAAGAACGAGGTATTACACAATTGTCTGGCGCGCCCTATCACCCATCTACAAATGGAGCTGCAGAACGTCTTGTTCAATCTTTTAAACAAGCTTTACGAAAATCCACACTACCCCCCAAAGCAGCTTTACAGGAATTTTTAATACAGTATCGACGTACACCGTTGATTACAGGATTTTCACCCAGTGAACTACTACACCATCGACAAATCCGTACCAAGATTGACGTGATGGTACCCTCTCCTGTTCATGTGGCTCAAGGCCATCAACTACAAACAAGACTACACCCAACAGGCCCTGCCAAAGACAACCCTTTTATTGTTGGATCCCAATGTTATGCATTGTGCTATGGTCCACGGAAAAGTACCGATCCCAAATGGACTGCGGGGGTGATAGAAGAAATTCTGGGTCCGAGAACTTTTAAAGTTAAGGTTGAGGGAGACAATATTGTAAAGCGACACCTTGACCAACTACAACCGCGATACACCGATAACACGAATATACCCTGTATTACAAATGTACCTACTACAACTAGTCACCCACCAATACGCCGATCTACACGGCCACATAAGCAACGGGTTGTATATTGATCGCTACTGTACATATTTACTTTTCGTTTTTGTTCTATTACATGTGCCTCAAAGTTACTGGGGAGGTGTTATGATATTACGTTAGGTCCCCAATAATTTCTTGTTATAGCGCCACCAGGCGGTATTTGGTGAGTCACGTGTGACGTTACGACATTGAATGACATTGACTAAGGTTTTTGTTTTTTTACATTATTACATATTACACCGTGACGTTTGAACTACTTTTTAAGATCTGTTTAGTTTGATAAACTTGTTTCTCATTTAATAAACGACCGAAGGACGTAACAGGACTTGAACCCTTGACCGTTGGATTAAAAGTCCAACGCTCTACCGACTGAGCTAACCGGGCTTTGTTGGTGCTTCAAAACGCTATCAAGTAACGTTGATTTAACTTTAAATGCAACAACAAATACCAACAGCCCGATAAGGGACTTGAACCTTTGACCGTTGGATTAAAAGTCCAACGCTCTACCGACTGAGCTAACCGGGCACGGGATAGTGTTTCAAAACGCTATCCTCTAACGTTGAGTTAAGTTTAAATGGAACAACAATTATAAACAGCCCGATAGGGATTACATCCCTTGTCAGTTGGATTAAAAGTCCAACGCTCTACCGAGTGAGCTAACCGGGCTTTGTTGGTGCTTCAAAACGCTATTCTCTAACGTTGAGTTAAGTTTCAATGCAACAACAAATATAAACAGCCCGAAAAGGGACTTGAACCCTTGGTTTTTGTTTTTTTACATTATTACATATTACACCGTGACGTTTGAACTACTTTTTAAGATCTGTTTAGTTTGATAAACTTGTTTCTCATTTAATAAACGACCGAAGGACGTAACAGGACTTGAACCCTTGACCGTTGGATTAAAAGTCCAACGCTCTACCGACTGAGCTAACCGGGCTTTGTTGGTGCTTCAAAACGCTATCAAGTAACGTTGATTTAACTTTAAATGCAACAACAAATACCAACAGCCCGATAAGGGACTTGAACCTTTGACCGTTGGATTAAAAGTCCAACGCTCTACCGACTGAGCTAACCGGGCACGGGATAGTGTTTCAAAACGCTATCCTCTAACGTTGAGTTAAGTTTAAATGGAACAACAATTATAAACAGCCCGATAGGGATTACATCCCTTGTCAGTTGGATTAAAAGTCCAACGCTCTACCGAGTGAGCTAACCGGGCTTTGTTGGTGCTTCAAAACGCTATTCTCTAACGTTGAGTTAAGTTTCAATGCAACAACAAATATAAACAGCCCGAAAAGGGACTTGAATCCTTGACCGTTGGATAAAAAGTCCAACGCTCTACCGACTGAGCTAACCGGGCTTTGTTGGTGCTTCAAAACGCTATCAAGTAACGTTGATTTAAATTTAAATGCAACAACAAATACCAACAGCCCGATAAGGGTCTTGAACCCTTGACAGTTGGATTAAAAGTCCAACGCTCTACCGACTGAGCTAACCGGGCTCGGGCTGTTCTTTTAAAACGGTATCCTCTAACTTTGAGTTAAGTTTAAAAGCAACAAAAAATATAAACAGCCCGATAGGGGACTTGAACCATTGACCGTTGGATTAAAAGTCCAACGGGCTACCGACTGAGCTAACCGGGCTCTGGCTCGTGTTTCAAAACGCTATCCTCTAACGTTGAGTTAAGTTTAAATGCAACAAAAAATATAAACAGCCCGATAAGGGACTATCCTCTAACGCTGAGTTAAGTTTAAATGCAACAACAAATATAAACAGCCCGATAAGGGACTTGAACCAATGACCGTTGGATTAAAAGTCCAACGATCTACCGACTGAGCTAACCGGGCTTTGTTGGTGCTTCAAAACGCTATCCAGTAACGTTGATTAAAGTTTAAATGCAACAACAAATACCAACAGCCCGATAAGGGACTTGAACCCTTGACCGTTGAATTAAAAGTCCAACGCTCTACCGACTGAGCTAACCGGGCTCGGGTTAGTGTTTCAAAACGCTATCCTCTAACTTTGAGTTAAGTTTAAATGGAACAACAATTATAAACAGCCCGATAGGGATTATACATCCCTTGTCCGTTGGATTAAAAGGCCAACGCTCTACCGACTGAGCTAACCGGGCTTTGTTGGTGCTTCAAAACGCTATTCTCTAACGTTGAGTTAAGTTTCAATGCAACAACAAATATAAACAGCCCGAAAAGGGACTTAAACCCTTGACCGTTGGATAAAAAGTCCAACGCTCTACCGACTGAGCTAACCGGGCTTTGTTGGTGCTTCAAAACGCTATCAAGTAATGTTGATTTAACTTTAAATGCAACAACAAATACCAACATCCCGAAAAGGGTCTTGAACCCTCGACCGTTGGATTAAAAGTCCAACGGTCTACCGACTGAGCTAACCGGGCTCTGGCTCGTGTTTCAAAACGCTATCTTCTAACGTTGAGTTAAGTTTAAATGCAACAACAAATATAAACAGTCCGATAAGGGACTATCCTCTAACGCTGAGTTAAGTTTAAATGCAACAACAAATATAAACAGTCCGATAAGGGACTATCCTCTAACGCTGAGTTAAGTTTAAATGCAACAACAAATATAAACAGCCCGAAAAGGGACTTGAACCCTTGACCGTTGGATAAAAAGTCCAACGCTCTACCGACTGAGCTAACCGGGCTTTGTTGGTGCTTCCTTCAAAACGCTATCAAGTAACGTTGATTTAACTTTAAATGCAACAACAAATACCAGCAGCCCGATAAGGGACTTGAACCCTTGACCGTTGGATTAAAAGCCCAACGCTCTACCGACTGAGCTAACCGGGCTCTGGCTCGTGTTTCAAAACGCTATCCTCTAACGTTGAGTTAAGTTTAAATGCAACAAAAAATATAAACAGCCCGATAAGGGACTTGAACCATTGACCGTTGGATTAAAAGTCCAACGGTCTACCGACTGAGCTAACCGCGCTCTGGCTCGTGTTTCAAAACGCTATCCTCTAACGTTGAGTTAAGTTTAAATGCAACAAAAAATATAAACAGCCCGATAAGGGACTATCCTCTAACGCTGAGTTAAGTTTAAATGCAACAACAAATATAAACAGCCCGATAAGGGACTATCCTCTAACGCTGAGTTAAGTTTAAATGCAACAACAAATATAAACAGCCCGATAAGGGACTTGAACCATTGACCGTTGGATTAAAAGTCCAACGATCCACCGACTGAGCTAACCGGGCTTTGTTGGTGCTTCAAAACGCTATCCAGTAACGTTGATTAAAGTTTAAATGCAACAACAAATACCAACAGCCCGATAAGGGACTTTACCCTTGACCGTTGGATTAAAAGTCCAACGCTCTACCGACTGAGCTAACCGGGCTCGGGATAGTGTTTCAAAACGCTATCCTCTAACGTTGAGTTAAGTTTAAATGGAACAACAATTATAAACAGCCCGATAGGGATTACATCCCTTGTCTGTTGGATTAAAAGGCCAACGCTCTACCGACTGAGCTAACCGGGCTTTGTTGGTGCTTCAAAACGCTATTCTCTAACGTTGAGTTAAGTTTCAATGCAACAACAAATATAAACAGCCCGAAAAGGGACTTGAATCCTTGACCGTTGGATTAAAAGTCCAACGCTCTACCGACTGAGCTAACCGGGCTCGGGCTGTTCTTTTAAAACGGTATCCTCTAACTTTGAGTTAAGTTTAAAAGCAACAAAAATATAAACAGCCCGATAAGGGACTTGAACCATTGACCGTTGGATTAAAAGTCCAACGGTCTACCGACTGAGCTAACCGGGCTCTGGCTCGTGTTTCAAAACGCTATCCTCTAACGTTGAGTTAAGTTTAAATGCAACAAAAAATATAAACAGTCCGATAAGGGACTATCCTCTAACGCTGAGTTAAGTTTAAATGCAACAACAAATATAAACAGTCCGATAAGGGACTATCCTCTAACGCTGAGTTAAGTTTAAATGCAACAACAAATATAAACAGCCCGAAAAGGGACTTGAACCCTTGACCGTTGGATAAAAAGTCCAACGCTCTACCGACTGAGCTAACCGGGCTTTGTTGGTGCTTCCTTCAAAACGCTATCAAGTAACGTTGATTTAACTTTAAATGCAACAACAAATATAAACAGCCCGATAAGGGACTTGAACCATTGACCGTTGGATTAAAAGATAAGGGACTTAAACCATTGACCGTTGGATTGGATTAAAAGTCCAACGGTCTACCGACTGAGCTAACCGAGCTCGGTCTCTCCTTTTAAAACTGTATCCTCTAACGTTGAGTTAAGTTTAAAAGCATCAAAAAACAGCCCGATAAGAGACTTGAACCATTGACCGTTGGATTAAAAGTCCAACGGTCTACCGACTGAGCTAACCGGGCTCTGGCTCGTGTTTCAAAACGCTATCCTCTAACGTTGAGTTAAGTTTAAATGCAACAAAAAATATAAACAGCCCGATAAGGGACTATCCTCTAACGCTGAGTTAAGTTTAAATGCAACAACAAATATAAACAGCCCGATAAGGGACTTGAACCATTGACCGTTGGATTAAAAGTCCAACGATCTACCGACTGAGCTAACCGGGCTTTGTTGGTGCTTCAAAACGCTATCCAGTAACGTTGATTAAAGTTTAAATGCAACAACAAATACCAACAGCCCGATAAGGGACTTGAACCCTTGACCGTTGGATTAAAAGTCCAACGCTCTACCGACTGAGCTAACCGGGCACGGGATAGTGTTTCAAAACGCTATCCTCTAACGTTGAGTTAAGTTTAAATGGAACAACAATTATAAACAGCCCGATAGGGATTACATCCCTTGTCCGTTGGATTAAAAGGCCAACGCTCTACCGACTGAGCTAACCGGGCTTTGTTGGTGCTTCAAAACGCTATTCTCTAACGTTGAGTTAAGTTTAAATGCAACAACAAATATAAACAGCCCGAAAAGGGACTTGAACCCTTGACCGTTGGATAAAAAGTCCAACGCTCTACCGACTGAGCTAACCGGGCTTTGTTGGTGCTTAAAAGTCCAACGCTCTACCGACTGAGCTAACCGGGCACGGGATAGTGTTTCAAAACGCTATCCTCTAACGTTGAGTTAAGTTTAAATGGAACAACAATTATAAACAGCCCGATAGGGATTACATCCCTTGTCCGTTGGATTAAAAGGCCAACGCTCTACCGACTGAGCTAACCGGGCTTTGTTGGTGCTTCAAAACGCTATTCTCTAACGTTGAGTTAAGTTTAAATGCAACAACAAATATAAACAGCCCGAAAAGGGACTTGAACCCTTGACCGTTGGATAAAAAGTCCAACGCTCTACCGACTGAGCTAACCGGGCTTTGTTGGTGCTTCAAAACGCTATCAAGTAACGTTGATTTAACTTTAAATGCAACAACAAATACCAACAGCCCGATAAGGGACTTGAACCCTTGACCGTTGGATTAAAAGTCCAACGCTCTACCGACTGAGCTAACCGGGCTCGGGCTGTTCTTTTATAACGGTATCCTCTAACGTTGAGTTAAGTTTAAAAGCAACAAAAAATATAAACAGCCCGATAAGGGACTTGAACCATTGACCGTTGGATTAAAAGTCCAACGGTCTACCGACTGAGCTAACCGGGCTCTGACTCGTGTTTCAAAACGCTATCTTCTAACGTTGAGTTAAGTTTAAATGCAACACAAAATATAAACATCCCGATAAGGGACTATCCTCTAACGTTGAGTTAAGTTTAAATGCAACAACAAATATAACCAGCCCGATAAGGGACTTGAACCATTGACCGTTGGATTAAATGTCCAACGGTCTACCGACTGAGCTAACCGAGCTCGGTCTCTCCTTTTAAAACGGTATCCTCTAACGTTGAGTTAAGTTTAAAAGCATCAAAAAATATAAACAGCCCGCTAAGGGACTTGAACCATTGACCGTTGGATTAAAAGTCCAACGGTCTACCGACTGAGCTAACCGGGCTCTGGCTTGTGTTTCAAAACGCTATCCTCAGAACAAATTTGTGATAGAAGAAATTCTGGGTCCGAGAACTTTTAAAGTTAAGGTTGAGGGAGACAATATTTTAAAGCGACACCTTGACCAACTACAACCGCGATACACCGAAAACACGAATATACCCTGTATTACAAATGTACCTACTACTACTAGTCACCCACCAATTCGCCGATCTACACGGCCACATAAGCAACGTGTTGTATATTGATCGCTACTGTACATATTTACTTTTCGTTTTTGTTCTATTACATGTGCCTCAAAGTTACTGGGGAGGTGTTATGATATTACGTTAGGTCCCCAATACCTTCTTGTTATAGCGCCACCAGGCGGTATTTGGTGAGTCACGTGTGACGTTACGACATTGAATGACATTGACTAAGGTTTTTGTTTTTTACATTATTACATATTACACCGTGACGTTTGAACTACTTTTTAATATCTGTTTAGTTTGATAAACTTGTTTCTCATTTAATAAACGACCGAAGGACGTAACAGGACTTGAACCCTTGACCGTTGGATTAAAAGTCCAACGCTCTACCGACTGAGTTAACCGGGCTTTGTTGGTGCTTCAAAACGCTATCAAGTAACGTTGATTTAACTTTAAATGCAACAACAAATACCAAGAGCCCGATAAGGGACTTGAACCTTTGACCGTTGGATTAAAAGTCCAACGCTCTACCGACTGAGCTAACCGGGCTCGGGATAGTGTTTCAAAACGCTATCCTCTAACGTTGAGTTAAGTTTAAAAGGAACAACAATTATAAACAGCCCGATATGGATTACATCCCTTGTCCGTTGGATTAAAAGGCCAACGCTCTACCGAGTGAGCTAACCGGGCTTTGTTGGTGCTTCAAAACGCTATTCTCTAACGTTGAGTTAAGTTTCAATGCAACAACAAATATAAACAGCCCGAAAAGGGACTTGATCCCTTGACCGTTGGATAAAAAGTCCAACGCTCTACCGACTGAGCTAACCGGGCTTTGTTGGTGCTTCAAAACGCTATCAAGTAACGTTGATTTAACTTCAAATGCAACAACAAATACCAACAGCCCGATAAGGGACTAGAACCCTTGACCGTTGGATTAAAAGTCCAACGCTCTACCGACTGAGCTAACCGGGCTCGGGCTGTTGTTTTAAAACGGTATCCTTTAACTTTGAGTTAAGTTTAAAAGCAACAAAAAATATAAACAGCCCGATAAGGGACTTGAACCATTGACCGTTGGATTAAAAGTCCAACGGTCTACCGACTGAGCTAACCGGGCTCTGGCTCGTGTTTCAAAACGCTATCCTCTAACGTTGAGTTAAGTTTAAATGCAACAAAAAATATAAACAGCCCGATAAGGGACTATCCTCTAACGCTGAGTTAAGTTTAAATGCAACAAAAAATATAAACAGCCCGATAAGGGACTTGAACCATTGACCGTTGGATTAAAAGTCCAACGATCTACCGACTGAGCTAACGGGGCTTTGTTGGTGCTTCAAAACGCTATCCAGTAACGTTGATTAAAGTTTAAATGCAACAACAAATACCAACAGCCCGATAAGGGACTTGAACCCTTGACCGTTGGATTAAAAGTCCAACGCTCTACCGACTGAGCTAACCGGGCTCGAGATAGTGTTTCAAAACGCTATCCTCTAACGTTGAGTTAAGTTTAAATGGAACAACAATTATAAACAGCCCGATAGGGATTACATCCCTTGTCCGTTGGATTAAAAGGCCAACGCTCTACCGACTGAGCTAACCGGGCTTTGTTGGTGCTTCAAAACGCAATTCTCTGACGCTGAGTTAAGTTTCAATGCAACAACAAATATAAACAGCCCGAAAAGGGACTTGAACCCTTGACCGTTGGATTAAAAGTCCAACGCTCTACCGAGTGAGCTAACCGGGCTTTGTTGGTGCATCAAAACGCTATCAAGTAACGTTGATTTAACTTTAAATGCAAAAACAAATACCAACATCCCGAAAACGGTCTTGAACCCTTGACCGTTGGATTAAAAGTCCAACGGTCTACCGACTGAGCTAACCGGGCTCTGGCTCGTGTTTCAAAACGCTATCTTCTAACGTTGAGTTAAGTTTAAATGCAGCACAAAATATAAACATCCCGATAACGGACTATCCTCTAACGTTGAGTTAAGTTTAAATGCAACAACAAATATAACCAGCCCGATAAGGGACTTGAACCATTGACCGTTGGATTAAAAGTCCAACGGTCTACCGACTGAGCTAATCGAGCTCGGTCTCTCCTTTTAAAACGGTATCCTCTAACGTTGAGTTAAGTTTAAAAGCATCAAAAAATATAAACAGCCCGATAAGGGACTTGAACCTTTGACCGTTGGATTAAAAGTCCAACGGTCTACCGACTGAGCTTACCGGGCTCTGGCTCGTGTTTCAAAACGCTATCCTCTAACGTTGAGTTAAGTTTAAATGCAACAAAAAATATAAACAGCCCGGTAAGGGACTATCCTCTAACGCTGAGTTAAGTTTAAATGCAACAACGAATATAAACAGCCCGATAAGGGACTTGAACCATTGACCGTTGGATTAAAAGTCCAACGATCTACCGACTGAGCTAACCGGGCTTTGTTGGTGCTTCAAAACGCTATCCAGTAACGTTGATTAAAGTTTAAATGCAACAATACCAACAGCCCGATAAGGGACTTGAACCCTTGACCGTTGGATTAAAAGTCCAACGCTCTACCGACTGAGCTAACCGGGCACGGGATAGTGTTTCAAAACGCTATCCTCTAACGTTGAGTTAAGTTTAAATGGAACAACAATTATAAACAGCCCGATAGGGATTACATCCCTTGTCCGTTGGATTAAAAGGCCAACGCTCTACCGACTGAGCTAACCGGGCTTTGTTGGTGCTTCAAAACGCTATTCTCTAACGTTGAGTTAAGTTTCAATGCAACAACAAATATAAACAGCCCGAAAAGGGACTTGAACCCTTGACCGTTGGATAAAAAGACCAACGCTCTACCGACTGAGCTAACCGGGCTTTGTTGGTGCTTCAAAACGCTATCAAGTAACGTTGATTTAACTTTAAATGCAACAACAAATACCAACAGCCCGATAAGGGACTTGAACCCTTGACCGTTGGATTAAAAGTCCAACGCTCTACCGACTGAGCTAACCGGGCTTTGTTGGTGCTTCAAAACGCTATCAAGTAACGTTGATTTAACTTTAAATGCAAAAACAAATACCAACATCCCGATAAGGGTCTTGAACCCTTGACCGTTGGATTAAAAGTCCAACGCTCTACCGATTGAGCTAACCGGGCTCGGGATCGTGTTTCAAAACGCTATCCTCTAACCTTAAGCTAAGTTTAAATGGAACAACAAATATAAACAGCCCGATAAGGGACTTGAACCCTTGACCGTTGGATTAAAAGTCCAACGCTCTACCGACTGAGCTAACCGGGCTTTGTAGGTGCTTCAAAACGCTATCAAGTAACGTTGATTTAACTTTAAATGCAACAACAAATACCAACAGCCCGATAAGGGACTTGAACCCTTGACCGTTGGATTAAAAGTCCAATGCTGTACCGACTGAGCTAACCGGGCTCGGGATAGTGTTTCAAAACGCTATCCTCTAACGTTGAGTTAAGTTTAAATGGAACAACAATTATAAACAGCCCGATAGGGATTACATCCCTTGTCCGTTGGATTAAAAGGCCAACGCTCTACCGACTGAGCTAACCGGGCTTTGTTGGTGCTTCAAAACGCTATTCTCTAACGTTGAGTTAAGTTTCAATGCAACAACAAATATAAACAGCCCGAAAAGGGACTTGAACCCTTGACCGTTGGATAAAAATTCCAACGCTCTACCGACTGAGCTAACCGGGCTTTGTTGGTGCTTTAAAACGCTATGAAGTAACGTTGATTTAACTTTAAATGCAACAACAAATACCAACAGCCCGATAAGGGACTTGAACCCTTGACCGTTGGATTAAAAGTCCAACGCTCTACCGACTGAGCTAACCGGGCTCGGGCTGTTCTTTTATAACGGTATCCTCTAACGTTGAGTTAAGTTTAAAAGCAACAAAAAATATAAACAGCCCGATAAGGGACTTGAACCATTGACCGTTGGATTAAAAGTCCAACGGTCTACCGACTGAGCTAACCGGGCTCTGGCTCGTGTTTCAAAACGCTATCTTCTAACGTTGAGTTAAGTTTAAATGCAACACAAAATATAAACATCCCGATAAGGGACTATCCTCTAACGTTGAGTTAAGTTTAAATGCAACAACAAATATAACCAGCCCGATAAGGGACTTGAACCATTGACCGTTGGATTAAAAGTCCAACGGTCTAGCGACTGAGCTAACCGAGCTCGGTCTCTCCTTTTAAAACGGTATCCTCTAACGTTGAGTTAAGTTTAAAAGCATCAAAAAATATAAACAGCCTGATAAGGGTCTTGAACCCTTGACCGTTGGATTAAAAGTCCAACGCTCTACCGATTGAGCTAACCGGGCTCGGGATCGTGTTTCAAAACGCTATCCTCTAACCTTAAGCTAAGTTTAAATGGAACAACAAATATAAACAGCCCGATAAGGGACTTGAACCCTTGACCGTTGGATTAAAAGTCCAACGCTCTACCGACTGAGCTAACCGGGCTTTGTAGGTGCTTCAAAACGCTATCAAGTAACGTTGATTTAACTTTAAATGCAACAACAAATACCAACAGCCCGATAAGGGACTTGAACCCTTGACCGTTGGATTAAAAGTCCAACGCTCTACCGACTGAGCTAACCGGGCTCGGGATAGTGTTTGTTTCAAAACGCTATCATCTAACGTTGAGTTAAGTTTAAATGGAACAACAATTATAAACAGCCCGATAAGGGACTTGAACCCTTGACCGTTGGATAAAAAGTCCAACGCTCTACCGACTGAGCTAACCGGGCTTTGTTGGTGCTTTAAAACGCTATGAAGTAACGTTGATTTAACTTTAAATGCAACAACAAATACCAACAGCCCGATAAGGGACTTGAACCCTTGACCGTTGGATTAAAAGTCCAACGCTCTACCGACTGAGCTAACCGGGCTCGGGCTGTTCTTTTATAACGGTATCCTCTAACGTTGAGTTAAGTTTAAAAGCAACAAAAAATATAAACAGCCCGATAAGGGACTTGAACCATTGACCGTTGGATTAAAAGTCCAACGGTCTACCGACTGAGCTAACCGGGCTCTGGCTCGTGTTTCAAAACGCTATCCTCTAACGTTGAGTTAAGTTTAAATGCAACAAAAAATATAAACAGCCCGATAAGGGACTATCTTTTAATCCAACGGTCAATGGTTCAAGTCCCTTATCGGGCTGTTTATATTTTTTGATGCTTTTAAACTTAACTCAACGTTAGAGGATACCGTTATAAAAGAACAGCCCGAGCCCGGTTAGCTCAGTCGGTAGAGCGTTGGACTTTTAATCCAACGGTCAAGGGTTCAAGTCCCTTATCGGGCTGTTGGTATTTGTTGTTGCATTTAAAGTTAAATCAACGTTACTTGATAGCGTTTTGAAGCACCAACAAAGCCCGGTTAGCTCAGTCGGTAGAGCGTTGGACTTTTAATCCAACGGTCAAGGGTTCAAGTCGTGTTTCAAAACGCTATCCTCTAACGTTGAGTTAAGTTTAAATGCAACAAAAAATATAAACAGCCCGATAAGGGACTATCTTTTAATCCAACGGTCAATGGTTCAAGTCCCTTATCGGGCTGTTTATATTTTTTGATGCTTTTAAACTTAACTCAACGTTAGAGGATACCGTTTTAAAAGGAGAGACCGAGCTCGGTTAGCTCAGTCGGTAGACCGTTGGACTTTTAATCCAACGGTCAATGGTTCAAGTCCCCTATCGGGCTGGTTATATTTGTTGTTGCATTTAAACTTAACTCAACGTTAGAGGATAGTCCCTTATCGGGATGTTTATATTTTGTGTTGCATTTAAACTTAACTCAACGTTAGAAGATAGCGTTTTGAAACACGAGCCAGAGCCCGGTTAGCTCAGTCGGTAGACCGTTGGACTTTTAATCCAACGGTCAATGGTTCAAGTCCCTTATCGGGCTGTTTATATTTTTTGTTGCTTTTAAACTTAACTCAACGTTTGAGGATACCGTTATAAAAGAACATCCCGAGCCCGGTTAGCTCAGTCGGTAGAGCGTTGGAGTTTTAATCCAACGCTCAAGGGTTCAAGACCCTTATCGGGCTGTTGGTATTTGTTGTTGCATTTAAGTTAAATCAACATTACTTGATAGCGTTTTGAAGCACCAACAAAGCCCGGTTAGCTCAGTCGGTAGAGCGTTGGACTTTTTATCCAACGGTCAAGGGTTCAAGTCCCTTTTCGGGCTGTTTATATTTGTTGTTGCATTGAAACTTAACTCAACGTTAGAGAATAGCGTTTTGAAGCTCCAACAAAGCCCGGTTAGCTCAGTCGGTAGAGCGTTGGCCTTTTAATCCAACGGACAAGGGATGTAATCCCTATCGGGCTGTTTATAATTGTTGTTCCATTTAAACTTAACTCAACGTTAGAGGATAGCGTTTTGAAACACTATCCCGAGCCCGGTTAGCTCAGTCGGTAGAGCGTTGGACTTTTAATCCAACGGTCAAGGGTTCAAGTCCCTTATCGGGCTGTTTATATTTGTTGTTCCATTTAAACTTAGCTTAACGTTAGAGGATAGCGTTTTGAAACACGATCCCGAGCCCGGTTAGCTCAATCGGTAGAGCGTTGGACTTTTAATCCAACGTTCAAGGGTTCAAGTCCCTTATCGGGCTGTTGGTATTTGTTGTTGCATTTAAAGTTAAATCAACGTTACTTGATAGCGTTTTGAAGCACCAACAAAGCCCGGTTAGCTCAGTCGGTAGAGCGTTGGACTTTTTATCCAACGGTCAAGGGTTTAAGTCCCTTTTCGGGCTGTTTATATTTGTTGTTGCATTGAAACTTAACTCAACGTTAGAGAATAGCGTTTTGAAGCACCAACAAAGCCCGGTTAGCTCAGTCGGTAGAGCGTTGGCCTTTTAATCCAACGGACAAGGGATGTAATCCCTATCGGGCTGTTTATAATTGTTGTTCCATTTAAACTTAACTCAACGTTAGAGGGTAGCGTTTTGAAACACTATCCCGAGCCCGGTTAGCTCAGTCGGTAGAGCGTTGGACTTTTAATCCAACGGTCAAGGGTTCAAGTCCCTTATCGGGCTGTTGGTATTTGTTGTTGCATTTAAACTTTAGTCAACGTTACTGGATAGCGTTTTGAAGCACCAACAAAGCCCGGTTAGCTCAGTCGGTAGAGCGTTGGCCTTTTAATCCAACGGACAAGGGATGTAATCCCTATCGGGCTGTTTATAATTGTTGTTCCATTTAAACTTTACTCAACGTTAGATGATAGCGTTTTGAAACACTATCCCGAGCCCGGTTAGACTTTGAATCCAACGGTCAATGGTTCAAGTCCCTTATCGGGTTGTTTATATTTGTTGTTCCATTTAAACTTAGCTTAACGTTAGAGGATAGCGTTTTGAAACACGATCCCGAGCCCGGTTAGCTCAATCAGTAGAGCGTTGGACATTTACTTGGACTTTTAATCCAACGGTCAAGGGTTCAAGTCCCTTATCGGGCTGTTTATATTTGTTGTTCCATTTAAACTTAGCTTAACGTTAGAGGATAGCGTTTTGAAACACGATCCCGAGCCCGGTTAGCTCAATCGGTAGAGCGTTGGACTTTTAGTCCAACGGTCAAGGATTCAAGACCCTTATCGGGATGTTGGTATTTGTTTTTGCCTTTAAAGTTAAATCAACGTTACTTGATAGCGTTTTGAAGCACCATCAAAGCCCGGTTAGCTCAGTCGGTAGAGCGTTGGACTTTTAATCCAACGGTCAAGGGTTCAAATCCCTTATCGGGCTGTTGGTATTTGTTGTTGCATTTAAAGTTAAATCAACGTTACTTGATAGCGTTTTGAAGCACCAACAAAGCCCGGTTAGCTCAGTCGGTAGAGCGTTGGACTTTTTATCCAACGGTCAAGGGTTTAAGTCCCTTTTCGGGCTGTTTATATTTGTTGTTGCATTGAAACTTAACTCAACGTTAGAGAATAGCGTTTTGAAGCACCAACAAAGCCCGGTTAGCTCAGTCGGTAGAGCGTTGGCCTTTTAATCCAACGGACAAGGGATGTAATCCCTATCGGGCTGTTTATAATTGTTGTTCCATTTAAACTTAACTCAACGTTAGAGGATAGCGTTTTAAAACACTATCCCGAGCCCGGTTAGCTCAGTCGGTAGAGCGTTGGACTTTTAATCCAACGGTCAAGGGTTCAAATCCCTTATCGGGCTGTTGGTATTTGTTGTTGCATTTAAAGTTTAGTCAACGTTACTGGATAGCGTTTTGAAGCACCAACAAAGCCCGGTTAGCTCAGTCGGTAGAGCGTTGGCCTTTTAATCCAACGGACAAGGGATGTAATCCCTATCGGGCTGTTTATAATTGTTGTTCCATTTAAACTTAACTCAACGTTAGAGGATAGCGTTTTGAAACACTATCCCGAGCCCGGTTAGACTTTGAATCCAACGGTCAATGATTCAAGTCCCTTATCGGGTTGTTTATATTTGTTGTTCCATTTAAACTTAACGTTAGAGGATAGCGTTTTGAAACACGATCCCGAGCCCGGTTAGCTCAATCGGTAGAGCGTTGGACTTTTAATCCAACGGTCAAGGGTTCAAGACCCTTATCGGGATGTTGGTATTTGTTTTTGCCTTTAATGTTAAACCAACGTTACTTGATAGCGTTTTGAAGCACCATCAAAGCCCGGTTAGCTCAGTCGGTAGAGCGTTGGACTTTTAATTCAACGGTCAAGGGTTCAATTCCCTTATCGGGCTGTTTATATTTGTTGTTCCATTTAAACTTAGCTTAACGTTAGAGGATAGCGTTTTGAAACACGATCCCGAGCCCGGTTAGCTCAATCGGTAGAGCGTTGGACATTTAATCCAACGGTCAAGGGTTCAAGACCCTTATCGGCATGTTGGTATTTGTTTTTGCCTTTAAAGTTAAATCAACGTTACTTGATAGCGTTTTGAAGCACCATCAATGCCCGGTTAGCTCAGTCGGTAGAGCGTTGGACTTTTAATCCATCGGTCAAGGGTTCAAGTCCCTTATCGGGCTGTTGGTATTTGTTGTTGCATTTAAAGTTAAATCAACGTTACTTGATAGCGTTTTAAGGCACCAACAAAGCCCGGTTAGCTCAGTCGGTAGAGCGTTGGACTTTTTATCCAACGGTCAAGGGTTTAAGTCCCTTTTCGGGCTGTTTATATTTGTTGTTGCATTGAAACTTAACTCAACGTTAGAGAATAGCGTTTTGAAGCACCAACCAAGCCCGGTTAGCTCAGTCGGTAGAGCGTTGGCCTTTTAATCCAACGGAAAAGGGATGTAATCCCTATCGGTCTGTTTATAATTGTTGTTCCATTTAAACTTAACTCAACGTTAGAGGATAGCGTTTTGAAACACCATCCCGAGCCCGGTTAGCTCAGTCGGTAGACCGTTGGCCTTTTAATCCAACGGACAAGGGATGTAATCCCTATCGGGCTGTTTATAATTGTTGTTCCATTTAAACTTAACTCAACGTTAGAGGATAGCGTTTTGAAACACTATCCCGAGCCCGGTTAGACTTTTAATCCAACGGTCAATGGTTCAAGTCCCTTATCGGGTTGTTTATATTTGTTGTTCCATTTAAACTTAGCTTAACGTTAGAGGATAGCGTTTTGAAACACGATCCCGAGCCCGGTTAGCACAATCGGTAAAGCGTTGGACTTTTAATCCAACGGTCAAGGGTTCAAGACCCTTATCGGGATGTTGGTATTTGTGTTTGCCTCTAAAGTTAAATCAACGTTACTTGATAGCGTTTTGAAGCACCATCAAAGCCCGGTTAGCTCAGTCGGTAGAGCGTTGGACTTTTAATCCAACGGTCAAGGGTTCAAGTCCCTTATCGGGCTGTTTATATTTGTTGTTCCATTTAAACTTAGCTTAACGTTAGAGGATAGCGTTTTGAAACACGATCCCGAGCCCGGTTAGCTCAATCGGTAGAGCGTTGGACTTTTAATCCAACGGTCAAGGATTCAAGTCCCTTATCGGGCTGTTGGTATTTGTTGTTGCATTTAAAGTTAAATCAACGTTACTTGATAGCGTTTTGAAGCACCAACAAAGCCCGGTTAGCTCAGTCGGTAGAGCGTTGGACTTTTTATCCAACGGTCAAAGGTTTAAGTCCCTTTTCGGGCTGTTTATATTTGTTGTTGCATTAAAACTTAACTCAACGTTAGAGAATAGCGTTTTGAAGCACCAACAAAGCCCGGTTAGCTCAGTCGGTAGAGCGTTGGCCTTTTAATCCAACGGACAAGGAATGTAATCCCTATCGGGCTGTTTATAATTGTTGTTCCATTTAAACTTAACTCAACGTTAGAGGATAGCGTTTTGAAATACTATCCCGAGCCCGGTTAGCTCAGTCGGTAGAGCGTTGGACTTTTTATCCAACGGTCAAGGGTTTAAGTCCCTTTTCGGGCTGTTTATATTTGTTGTTGCATTGAAACTTAACTCAACGTTAGAGAATAGCGTTTTGAAGCACCAACAAAGCCCGGTTAGCTCAGTCGGTAGAGCGTTGGCCTTTTAATCCAACGGACAAGGGATGTAATCCCTATCGGGCTGTTTATAATTGTTGTTCCATTTAAACTTAACTCAACGTTAGAGGATAGCGTTTTGAAACACTATCCCGAGCCCGGTTAGCTCAGTCGGTAGACCGTTGGCCTTTTAATCCAACGGACAAGGGATGTAATCCCTATCGGGCTGTTTATAATTGTTGTTCCATTTAAACTTAACTCAACGTTAGAGGATAGCGTTTTGAAACACTATCCCGAGCCCGGTTAGACTTTTAATCCAACGGTCAATGGTTCAAGTCCCTTATCGGGTTGTTTATATTTGTTGTTCCATTTACACTTAGCTTAACGTTAGAGGATAGCGTTTTGAAACACGATCCCGAGCCCGGTTAGCTCAATCGGTAGAGCGTTGGACTTTTAATCCAACGGTCAAGGGTTCAAGACCCTTATCGGGATGTTGGTATTTGTGTTTGCCTTTAAAGTTAAATCAACGTTACTTGATAGCGTTTTGAAGCACCAACAAAGCCCGGTTAGCTCAGTCGGTAGAGCGTTGGACTTTTAATCCAACGGTCAAGGGTTCAAGTCCCTTATCGGGCTGTTTATATTTGTTGTTCCATTTAAACTTAGCTTAACGTTAGAGGATAGCGTTTTGAAACACGATCCCGAGCCCGGTTAGCTCAATCGGTAGAGCGTTGGCCTTTTAATCCAACGGTCAAGGGTTCAAGACCCTTATCGGCATGTTGGTATTTGTTTTTGCCTTTAAAGTTAATTCAACGTTACTTGATAGCATTTTGAAGCACCATCAAAGCCCGGTTAGCTCAGTCGGTAGTGCGTTGGACATTTAATCCAACGGTCAAGGATTCAAGTCCCTTACCGGGCTGTTGGTATTTGTTGTTGCATTTAAAGTTAAATCAACGTTACTTGATAGCGTTTTGAAGCACCAACAAAGCCCGGTTAGCTCAGTCGCTAGAGCGTTGGACTTTTTATCCAACGGTCAAGGGTTCAAGTCCCTTTTCGGGCTGTTTATATTTGTTGTTGCATTGAAACTTAACTCAACGTTAGAGAATAGCGTTTTGAAGCACCAACAAAGCCCGGTTAGCTCAGTCGGTAGAGCGTTGGCCTTATAATCCAACGGACAAGGGATGTAATCCCTATCGGGCTGTTTATAATTGTTGTTCCATTTAAACTTAACTCAACGTTAGAGGATAGCGTTTTGAAACACTATCCCGAGCCCGGTTAGCTCAGTAGGTAGAGCGTTGGACTTTTAATCCAACGGTCAAGGGTTCAAGTCCCTTATCGGGCTGTTGGTATTTGTTGTTGCATTTAAACTTTAATCAACGTTACTGGATAGCGTTTTGAAGCACCAACAAAGCCCGGTTAGCTCAGTCGGTAGAGCGTTGGCCTTTTAATCCAACGGACAAGGGATGTAATCCCTATCGGGCTGTTTATAATTGTTGTTCCATTTAAACTTAACTCAACGTTAGAGGATAGCGTTTTGAAACACTATCCCGAGCCCGGTTAGCTCAGTCGGTAGAGCGTTGGACTTTTAATCCAACGGTCAATGGTTCAAGTCCCTTATCTGGTTGTTTATATTTGTTGTTGCATTTAAACTTAACTCAGCGTTAGAGGATAGTCCCTTATCGGGCTGTTTATAATTTTTGTTGCATTTAAACTTAACTCAACGTTAGAGGATAGCGTTTTGAAACACGAGCCAGAGCCCGGTTAGCTCAGTCGGTAGACCGTTGGACTTTTAAACCAACGGTCAATGGTTCAAGTCCCTTATCGGGCTGTTTATATTTTTTGATGCTTTTAAACTTAACTCAACGTTAGATGATACCGTTTTAAAAGGAGAGACCGAGCTAGGTTAGCTCAGTCGGTAGACCGTTGGACTTTTCATCCAACGGTCAAGGGTTCAAGTCCCTTATCGGGCTGGTTATATTTGTTGTTGCATTTAAACTTAACTTAACGTTAGAGGATAGTCCCTTATCGGGATGTTTATATTTTGTGTTGCATTTAAACTTAACTCAACGTTAGAAGATAGCGTTTTGAAACACGATCCAGAGCCCGGTTAGCTCAGTCGGTAGACCGTTGGACTTTCAATCCAACGGTCAATGGTTCAAGTCCCTTATCGGGCTGTTTATATTTTTTGTTGCTTTTAAACTTAACTCAACGTTAGAGGATACCGTTATAAAAGAACAGCCCGAGCCCGGTTAGCTCAGTCGGTAGAGCGTTGGAATTTTAATCCAACGGTCAAGAGTTCAAGTCCCTTATCGGGCTGGTTATATTTGTTGTTGCATTTAAACTTAACTCAACGTTAGAGGATAGTCCCTTATCGGGATGTTTATATTTTGTGTTGCATTTAAACTTAACGTTAGAGGATAGCGTTTTGAAACACGATCCCGAGCCCGGTTAGCTCAATCGGTAGAGCGTTGAACTTTTAATCCAACGGTCAAGGGTTCAAGACCCTTATCAGGATGTTGGTATTTGTTTTTGCCTTTAAAGTTAAACCAACGTTACTTGATAGCGTTTTGAAGCACCATCAAAGCCCGGTTAGCTCAGTCGGTAGAGCGTTGGACTTTTAATCCAACGGTCAAGGGTTCAAGTCCCTTATCGGGCTGTTTTATTTGTTGTTCCAATTAAACTTAGCTTAACCTTAGAGGATAGCGTTTTGAAACACGATCCCGAGCCCGGTTAGCTCAATCGGTAGAGCGTTGGACTTTTAATCAAACGGTCATTTGTTGTTGCATTTAAAGTTAAATCAACGTTACTTGATAGCGTTTTGAAGCACCAACAAAGCCCGGTTAGCTCAGTCGGTAGAGCGTTGGACTTTTAATCCAACGGTCAAGGGTTCAATTCCCTTATCGGGCTGTTTATATTTGTTGTTCCATTTAAACTTAGCTTAACGTTAGAGGATAGCGTTTTGAAACACGATCCCGAGCCCGGTTAGCTCAATCGGTAGAGCGTTGGACATTTAATCCAACGGTCAAGGGTTCAAGACCCTTATCGGCATGTTGGTATTTGTTTTTGCCTTTAAAGTTAAATCAACGTTACTTGATAGCGTTTTGAAGCACCATCAATGCCCGGTTAGCTCAGTCGGTAGAGCGTTGGAATTTTAATCCATCGGTCAAGGGTTCAAGTCCCTTATCGGGCTGTTGGTATTTGTTGTTGCATTTAAAGTTAAATCAACGTTACTTGATAGCGTTTTAAGGCACCAACAAAGCCCGGTTAGCTCAGTCGGTAGAGCGTTGGACTTTTTATCCAACGGTCAAGGGTTTAAGTCCCTTTTCGGGCTGTTTATATTTGTTGTTGCATTGAAACTTAACTCAACGTTAGAGAATAGCGTTTTGAAGCACCAACCAAGCCCGGTTAGCTCAGTCGGTAGAGCGTTGGCCTTTTAATCTAACGGACAAGGGATGTAATCCCTATCGGTCTGTTTATAATTGTTGTTCCATTTAAACTTAACTCAACGTTAGAGGATAGCGTTTTGAAACACTATCCCGAGCCCGGTTAGCTCAGTCGGTAGACCGTTGGCCTTTTAATCCAACGGACAAGGGATGTAATCCCTATCGGGCTGTTTATAATTGTTGTTCCATTTAAACTTAACTCAACGTTAGAGGATAGCGTTTTGAAACACTATCCCGAGCCCGGTTAGACTTTTAATCCAACGGTCAATGGTTCAAGTCCCTTATCGGGTTGTTTATATTTGTTGTTCCATTTAAACTTAGCTTAACGTTAGAGGATAGCGTTTTGAAACACGATCCCGAGCCCGGTTAGCACAATCGGTAGAGCGTTGGACTTTTAATCCAACGGTCAAGGGTTCAAGACCCTTATCGGGATGTTGGTATTTGTGTTTGCCTCTAAAGTTAAATCAACGTTACTTGATAGCGTTTTGAAGCACCATCAAAGCCCGGTTAGCTCAGTCGGTAGAGCGTTGGACTTTTAATCCAACGGTCAAGGGTTCAAGTCCCTTATCGGGCTGTTTATATTTGTTGTTCCATTTAAACTTAGCTTAACGTTAGAGGATAGCGTTTTGAAACACGATCCCGAGCCCGGTTAGCTCAATCGGTAGAGCGTTGGACTTTTAATCCAACGGTCAAGGATTCAATTCCCTTATCGGGCTGTTGGTATTTGTTGTTGCATTTAAAGTTAAATCAACGTTACTTGATAGCGTTTTGAAGCACCAACAAAGCCCGGTTAGCTCAGTCGGTAGAGCGTTGGACTTTTTATCCAACGGTCAAGGGTTTAAGTCCCTTTTCGGGCTGTTTATAATTGTTGTTGCATTAAAACTTAACTCAACGTTAGAGAATAGCGTTTTGAAGCACCAACAAAGCCCGGTTAGCTCAGTCGGTAGAGCGTTGGCCTTTTAATCCAACGGACAAGGGATGTAATCCCTATCGGGCTGTTTATAATTGTTGTTCCATTTAAACTTAACTCAACGTTAGAGGATAGCGTTTTGAAATACTATCCCGAGCCCGGTTAGCTCAGTCGGTAGTGCGTTGGACTTTTTATCCAACGGTCAAGGGTTTAAGTCCCTTTTCGGGCTGTTTATATTTGTTGTTGCATTGAAACTTAACTCAACGTTAGAGAATAGCATTTTGAAGCACCAACAAAGCCCGGTTAGCTCAGTCGGTAGAGCGTTGGCCTTTTAATCCAACGGACAAGGGATGTAATCCCTATCGGGCTGTTTATAATTGTTGTTCCATTTAAACTTAACTCAACGTTAGAGGATAGCGTTTTGAAACACTATCCCGAGCCCGGTTAGCTCAGTCGGTAGACCGTTGGCCTTTTAATCCAACGGACAAGGGATGTAATCCCTATCGGGCTGTTTATAATTGTTGTTCCATTTAAACTTAACTCAACGTTAGAGGATAGCGTTTTGAAACACTATCCCGAGCCCGGTTAGCTCAGTCGGTAGACCGTTGGCCTTTTAATCCAACGGACAAGGGATGTAATCCCTATCGGGCTGTTTATAATTGTTGTTCCATTTAAACTTAACTCAACGTTAGAGGATAGCGTTTTGAAATACTATCCCGAGCCCGGTTAGACTTTTAATCCAACGGTCAATGGTTCAAGTCCCTTATCGGGTTGTTTATATTTGTTGTTCCATTTAAACTTAGCTTAACGTTAGAGGATAGCGTTTTGAAACACGATCCCGAGCCCGGTTAGCTCAATCGGTAGAGCGTTGGACTTTTAATCCAACGGTCAAGGGTTCAAGACCCTTATCGGGATGTTGGTATTTGTGTTTGCCTTTAAAGTTAAATCAACGTTACTTGATAGCGTTTTGAAGCACCAACAAAGCCCGGTTAGCTCAGTCGGTAGAGCGTTGGACTTTTAATCCAACGGTCAAGGGTTCAAGTCCCTTATCGGGCTGTTTATATTTGTTGTTCCATTTAAACTTAGCTTAACGTTAGAGGATAGCGTTTTGAAACACGATCCCGAGCCCGGTTAGCTCAATCGGTAGAGCGTTGGACTTTTAATCCAACGGTCAAGGGTTCAAGACCCTTATCGGCATGTTGGTATTTGTTTTTGCCTTTAAAGTTAAATCAACGTTACTTGATAGCGTTTTGAAGCACCATCAAAGCCCGGTTAGCTCAGTCGGTAGTGCGTTGGACATTTAATCCAACGGTCAAGGATTCAAGTCCCTTATCGGGCTGTTGGTATTTGTTGTTGCATTTAAATTTAAATCAACGTTACTTGATAGCGTTTTGAAGCACCAACAAAGCCCGGTTAGCTCAGTCGCAAGAGCGTTGGACTTTTTATCCAACGGTCAAGGGTTTAAGTCCCTTTTCGGGCTGTTTATATTTGTTGTTGCATTGAAACTTAACTCAACGTTAGAGAATAGCGTTTTGAAGCACCAACAAAGCCCGGTTAGCTCAGTCGGTAGAGCGTTGGCCTTATAATCCAACGGACAAGGGATGTAATCCCTATCGGGCTGTTTATAATTGTTGTTCCATTTAAACTTAACTCAACGTTAGAGGATAGCGTTTTGAAACACTATCCCGAGCCCGGTTAGCTCAGTAGGTAGACCGTTGGACTTTTAATCCAACGGTCAATGGTTCAAGTCCCTTATCGGGCTGTGGGTATTTGTTGTTGCATTTAAACTTTAATCAACGTTACTGGATAGCGTTTTGAAGCACCAACAAAGCCCGGTTAGCTCAGTCGGTAGAGCGTTGGCCTTTTAATCCAACGGACAAGGGATGTAATCCCTATCGGGCTGTTTATAATTGTTGTTCCATTTAAACTTAACTCAACGTTAGAGGATAGCGTTTTGAAACACTATCCCGAGCCCGGTTAGCTCAGTCGGTAAAGCGTTGGACTTTTAATCCAACGGTCAATGTTTCAAGTCCCTTATCTGGTTGTTTATATTTGTTGTTGCATTTAAACTTAACTCAGCGTTAGAGGATAGTCCCTTATCGGGCTGTTTATAATTTTTGTTGCATTTAAACTTAACTCAACGTTAGAGGATAGCGTTTTGAAACACGAGCCAGAGCCCGGTTAGCTCAGTCGGTAGACCGTTGGACTTTTAATCCAACGGTCAATGGTTCAAGTCCCTTATCGGGCTGTTTATATTTTTTGATGCTATTTTTTGATGCTTTTAAACTTAACTCAACGTTAGATGATACCGTTTTAAAAGGAGAGACCGAGCTAGGTTAGCTCAGTCGGTAGACCGTTGGACTTTTCATCCAACGGTCAAGGGTTCAAGACCCTTATCGGGCTGGTTATATTTGTTGTTGCATTTAAACTTAACTCAACGTTAGAGGATAGTCCCTTATCGGGATGTTTATATTTTGTGTTGCATTTAAACTTAACTCAACGTTAGAAGATAGCGTTTTGAAACACGATCCAGAGCCCGGTTAGCTCAGTCGGTAGACCGTTGGACTTTCAATCCAACGGTCAATGGTTCAAGTCCCTTATCGGGCTGTTTATATTTTTTGTTGCTTTTAAACTTAACTCAACGTTAGAGGATACCGTTATAAAAGAACAGCCCGAGCCCGGTTAGCTCAGTCGGTAGAGCGTTGGACTTTTAATCCAACGGTCAAGGGTTCAAGTCCCTTATCGGGCTGGTTATATTTGTTGTTGCATTTAAACTTAACTCAACGTTAGAGGATAGTCCCTTATCGGGATGTTTATATTTTGTGTTGCATTTAAACTTAACTCAACGTTAGAAGATAGCGTTTTGAAACACGAGCCAGAGCCCGGTTAGCTCAGTCGATAGACCGTTGGACTTTTAATCCTTTTAATCCAACTTTTAATCCTTTTAATCCAAGACTTTTAATCCAACGGTCAATGGTTCAAGTCCCTTATCGGGCTGTTTATATTTTTTGTTGCTTTTAAACTTAACTCAACTTTAGAGGATACCGTTATAAAAGAACAGCCCGAGCCCGGTTAGCTCAGTCGGTAGAGCGTTGGACTTTTAATCCAACGGTCAAGGGTTCAAGTCCCTTATCGGGCTGTTTATATTTGTTGCTGCATTGAAACTTAACTCAACGTTAGAGAATAGCGTTTTGAAGCACCAACAAAGCCCGGTTAGATCAGTCGGTAGAGCGTTGGCCTTTTAATCCAACGGACAAGGGATGTAATCCCTATCGGGCTGTTTATAATTGTTGTTCCATTTAAACTTAACTCAACGTTAGAGGATAGCGTTTTGAAACACTATCCCGAGCCCGGTTAGCTCAGTCGGTAGAGCGTTGGACTTTTAATCCAACGGTCAAGGGTTCAAGTCCCTTATCGGGCTGTTGGTATTTGTTGTTGCATTTAAAGTTAAATCAACGTTACTTGATAGCGTTTTGAAGCACAAACAAAGCCCGGTTAGCTCAGTCGGTAGAGCGTTGGACTTTTAATCCAACGGACAAGGGATGTAATCCCTATCGGGCTGTTTATAATTGTTGTTCCATTTAAACTTAACTCAACGTTAGAGGATAGCGTTTTGAAATACTATCCCGAGCCCGGTTAGCTCAGTCGGTAGAGCGTTGGACTTTTTTATCCAACGGTCAAGGGTTTACGTCCCTTTTCGGGCTGTTTATATTTGTTGTTGCATTGAAACTTAACTCAACGTTAGAGAATAGCGTTTTGAAGCACCAACAAAGCCCGGTTAGCTCAGTCGGTAGAGCGTTGGCCTTTTAATCCAACGGACAAGGGATGTAATCCCTATCGGGCTGTTTATAATTGTTGTTCCATTTAAACTTAACTCAACGTTAGAGGATAGCGTTTTGAAACACTATCCCGAGCCCGGTTAGCTCAGTCGGTAGACCGTTGGCCTTTTAATCCAACGGACAAGGGATGTAATCCCTATCGGGCTGTTTATAATTGTTGTTCCATTTAAACTTAACTCAACGTTAGAGGATAGCGTTTTGAAACACTATCCCGAGCCCGGTTAGACTTTTAATCCAACGGTCAATGGTTCAAGTCCCTTATCGGGTTGTTTATATTTGTTGTTCCATTTAAACTTAGCTTAACGTTAGAGGATAGCGTTTTGAAACACGATCCCGAGCCCGGTTAGCTCAATCGGTAGAGCGTTGGACTTTTAATCCAACGGTCAAGGGTTCAAGACCCTTATCGGGATGTTGGTATTTGTGTTTGCCTTTAAAGTTAAATTAACGTTACTTGATAGCGTTTTGAAGCACCAT
Organism: Ciona robusta; assembly: GCF_009617815.1. Classification (NCBI taxonomy): domain Eukaryota; kingdom Metazoa; phylum Chordata; class Ascidiacea; order Phlebobranchia; family Cionidae; genus Ciona; species Ciona robusta. Next base: position 198,282 of record NW_028323123.1, read on the forward strand.
CAAAGCCCGGTTAGCTCAGTCGGTAGTGCGTTGGACATTTAATCCAACGGTCAAGGATTCAAGTCCCTTATCGGGCTGTTGGTATTTGTTGTTGCATTTAAAGTTAAATCAACGTTACTTGATAGCGTTTTGAAGCACCAACAAAGCCCGGTTAGCTCAGTCGCTAGAGCGTTGGACTTTTTATCCAACGGTCAAGGGTTTAAGTCCCTTTTCGGGCTGTTTATATTTGTTGTTGCATTGAAACTTAACTCAACGTTAGAGAATAGCGTTTTGAAGCACCAACAAAGCCCGGTTAGCTCAGTCGGTAGAGCGTTGGCCTTATAATACAACGGACAAGGGATGTAATCCCTATCGGGCTGTTTATAATTGTTGTTCCATTTAAACTTAACTCAACGTTAGAGGATAGCGTTTTGAAACACTATCCCGAGCCCGGTTAGCTCAGTAGGTAGAGCGTTGGACTTTTAATCCAACGGTCAAGGGTTCAAGTCCCTTATCGGGCTGTTGGTATTTGTTGTTGCATTTAAACTTTAATCAACGTTACTGGATAGCGTTTTGAAGCACCAACAAAGCCCGGTTAGCTCAGTCGGTAGAGCGTTGGCCTTTTAATCCAACGGACAAGGGATGTAATCCCTATCGGGCTGTTTATAATTGTTGTTCCATTTAAACTTAACTCAACGTTAGAGGATAGCGTTTTGAAACACTATCCCGAGCCCGGTTAGCTCAGTCGGTAGAGCGTTGGACTTTTAATCCAACGGTCAATGGTTCAAGTCCCTTATCTGGTTGTTTATATTTGTTGTTGCATTTAAACTTAACTCAGCGTTAGAGGATAGTCCCTTATCGGGCTGTTTATAATTTTTGTTGCATTTAAACTTAACTCAACGTTAGAGGATAGCGTTTTGAAACACGAGCCAGAGCCCGGTTAGCTCAGTCGGTAGAGCGTTGGACTTTTAATCCAACGGTCAAGGGTTCAAGTCCTTTATCGGGCTGTTGGTATTTGTTGTTGCATTTAAAGTTAAATCAACGTTACTTGATAGCGTTTTGAAGCACCAACAAAGCCCGGTTAGCTCAGTCGGTAGAGCGTTGGACTTTTTATCCAACGGTCAAGGGTTCAAGTCCCTTTTCGGGCTGTTTATATTTGTTGTTGCATTGAAACTTAACTCAACGTTAGAGAATAGCGTTTTGAAGCACAAACAAAGCCCGGTTAGCTCAGTCGGTAGAGCGTTGGCCTTTTAATCCAACGGACAAGGGATGCAATCCCTATCGGGCTGTTTATAATTGTTGTTCCATTTAAACTTAACTCAACGTTAGAGGATAGCGTTTTGAAACACTATCCCGAGCCCGGTTAGCTCAGTCGATAGAGCGTTGGACTTTTAATCCAACGGTCAAGGGTTCAAGTCCCTTATCGGGCTGTTGGTATTTGTTGTTGCATTTAAAGTTAAATCAACGTTACTTGATAGCGTTTTGAAGCACCAACAAAGCCCGGTTAGCTCAGTCGGTAGAGCGTTGGACTTTTAATCCAACGGTCAAGGGTTCAAGTCCCTTATCGGGCTGTTTATATTTGTTGTTGCATTGAAACTTAACTCAACGTTAGAGAATAGCGTTTTGAAGCACCAACAAAGCTCGGTTAGCTCAGTCGGTAGAGCGTTGGCCTTTTAATCCAACGGACAAGGGATGTAATCCCTATCGGGCTGTTTATAATTGTTGTTCCATTTAAACTTAACTCAACGTTAGAGGATAGCGTTTTGAAACACTATCCCGAGCCCGGTTAGCTCAGTCGGTAGAGCGTTGGACTTTTAATCCAACGGTCAAGGGTTCAAGTCCCTTATCGGGCTGTTGGTGTTTGTTGTTGCATTTAAAGTTAAATCAACGTTACTTGATAGCGTTTTGAAGCACCAACAAAGCCCGGTTAGCTCAGTCGGTAGAGCGTTGGCCTTTTAATCCAACGGACAAGGGATGTAATCCCTATCGGGCTGTTTATAATTGTTGTTCCATTTAAACTTAACTCAACGTTAGAGGATAGCGTTTTGAAACACTATCCCGAGCCCGGTTAGCTCAGTCGGTAGAGCGTTGGACTTTTAGTCCAACGGTCAAGGGTTCAAGTCCCTTATCGGGCTGTTGGTATTTGTTGTTGCATTTAAAGTTAAATCAACGTTACTTGATAGCGTTTTGAAGCACCAACAAAGCCCGGTTAGCTCAGTCGGTAGAGCGTTGGCCTTTAAATCCAACGGACAAGGGATGTAATCCCTATCGGGCTGTTTATAATTGTTGTTCCATTTAAACTTAACTCAACGTTAGAGGATAGCGTTTTGAAACACTATCCCGAGCCCGGTTAGCTCAGTAGGTAGAGCGTTGGACTTTTAATCCAACGGTCAAGGGTTCAAATCCCTTATCGGGCTGTTGGTATTTGTTGTTGCATTTAAACTTTAATCAACGTTACTGGATAGCGTTTTGAAGCACCAACAAAGCCCGGTTAGCTCAGTCGGTAGAGCGTTGGCCTTTTCATCCAACGGACAAGGGATGTAATCCCTATCGGGCTGTTTATAATTGTTGTTCCATTTAAACTTAACTCAACGTTAGAGGATAGCGTTTTGAAACACTATCCCGAGCCCGGTTAGCTCAGTCGGTAGAGCGTTGGACTTTTAATCCAACGGTCAATGGTTCAAGTCCCTTATCTGGTTGTTTATATTTGTTGTTGCATTTAAACTTAACTCAGCGTTAGAGGATAGTCCCTTATCGGGATGTTTATAATTTTTGTTGCATTTAAACTTAACTCAACGTTAGAGGATAGCGTTTTGAAACACGAGCCAGAGCCCGGTTAGCTCAGTCGGTAGACCGTTGGACTTTTAATCCAACGGTCAATGGTTCAAGTCCCTTATCGGTCTGTTTATATTTTTTGATGCTTTTAAACTTGACTCAACGTTAGATGATACCGTTTTAAAAGGAGAGACCGAGCTAGGTTAGCTCAGTCGGTAGACCGTTGGACTTTTAATCCGACGGTCAAGGGTTCAAGTCCCTTATCGGGCTGGTTATATTTGTTGTTGCATTTAAACTTAACTCAACGTTAGAGGATAGTCCCTTATCGGGATGTTTATATTTTGTGTTGCATTTAAACTTAACTCAACGTTAGAAGATAGCGTTTTGAAACACGAGCCAGAGCCCGGTTAGCTCAGTCGGTAGACCGTTGGACTTTCAATCCAACGGTCAATGGTTCAAGTCCCTTATCGGGCTGTTTATATTTTTGTTGCTTTTAAACTTAACTCAACGTTAGAGGATACCGTTATAAAAGAACAGCCCGAGCCCGGTTAGCTCAGTCGGTAGAGCGTTGGACTTTTAATCCAACGGTCAAGGGTTCAAGTCCCTTATCGGGCTGGTTATATTTGTTGTTGCATTTAAACTTAACTCAACGTTAGAGGATAGTCCCTTATCGGGATGTTTATATTTTGTGTTGCATTTAAACTTAACTCAACGTTAGAAGATAGCGTATTGAAACACGAGCCAGAGCCCGGTTAGCTCAGTCGATAGACCGTTGGACTTTTAATCCAACGGTCAATGGTTCAAGTCCCTTATCGGGCTGTTTATATTTTTGTTGCTTTTAAACTTAACTCAACGTTAGAGGATACCGTTATAAAGAACAGCCCGAGCCCGGTTAGCTCAGTCGGTAGAGCGTTGGACTTTTAATCCAACGGTCAAGGGTTCAAGTCCCTTATCGGGCTGTTGGTATTTGTTGTTGCATTTAAAGTTAAATCAACGTTACTTGATAGCGTTTTGAAGCAACAACAAAGCCCGGTTAGCTCAGTCGGTAGAGCGTTGGACTTTTAATCGAACGGTCAAGGGTTCAAGTCCCTTATCGGGCTGTTTATATTTGTCGCTGCATTGAAACTTAACTCAACGTTACTTGATAGCGTTTTGAAGCACCAACAAAGCCCGGTTAGCTCAGTCGGTAGAGCGTTGGCCTTTTAATCCAACGGACAAGGGATGTAATCCCTATCAGGCTGTTTATAATTGTTGTTCCATTTAAACTTAACTCAACGTTAGAGAATAGCGTTTTGAAACACTATCCCGAGCCCGGTTAGCTCAGTCGGTAGAGCGTTGGACTTTTAATCCAACGGTAAAGGGTTCAAGTCCCTTATCGGGCTGTTGGTATTTGTTGTTGCATTTAAAGTTAAATCAACGTTACTTGATAGCGTTTTGAAGCACCAACAAAGCCCGGTTAGCTCAGTCGGTAGAGCGTTGGCCTTTTCATCCAACGGACAAGGGATGCAATCCCTATCGGGCTGTTTATAATTGTTGTTCCATTTAAACTTAACTCAACGTTAGAGGATAGCGTTTTGAAACACTATCCCGAGCCCGGTTAGCTCAGTCGGTGGAGCGTTGGACTTTTAATCCAACGGTCAAGGGTTCAAGTCCCTTATCGGGCTGTTGGTATTTGTTGTTGCATTTAAAGTTAAATCAACGTTACTTGATAGCGTTTTGAAGCACCAACAAAGCCCGGTTAGCTCAGTCGGTAGAGCGTTGGCCTTTTAATCCAACGGACAAGGGATGTAATCCCTATCGGGCTGTTTATAATTGTTGTTCCATTGAAACTTAACTCAACGTTAGAGAATAGCATTTTGAAGCACCAACAAAGCCCGGTTAGCTCAGTCGGTAGAGCGTTGGCCTTTTAATCCAACGGACAAGGGATGTAATCCCTATCGGGCTGTTTATAATTGTTGTTCCATTTAAACTTAACTCAACGTTAGAGGATAGCGTTTTGAAACACTATCCCGAGCCCGGTTAGCTCAGTCGGTAGACCGTTGGCCTTTTAATCCAACGGACAAGGGATGTAATCCCTATCGGGCTGTTTATAATTGTTGTTCCATTTAAACTTAACTCAACGTTAGAGGATAGCGTTTTGAAACACTATCCCGAGCCCGGTTAGCTCAGTCGGTAGACCGTTGGCCTTTTAATCCAACGGACAAGGGATGTAATCCCTATCGGGCTGTTTATAATTGTTGTTCCATTTAAACTTAACTCAACGTTAGAGGATAGCGTTTTGAAATACTATCCCGAGCCCGGTTAGACTTTTAATCCAACGGTCAATGGTTCAAGTCCCTTATCGGGTTGTTTATATTTGTTGTTCCATTTAAACTTAGCTTAACGTTAGAGGATAGCGTTTTGAAACACGATCCCGAGCCCGGTTAGCTCAATCGGTAGAGCGTTGGACTTTTAATCCAACGGTCAAGGGTTCAAGACCCTTATCGGGATGTTGGTATTTGTGTTTGCCTTTAAAGTTAAATCAACGTTACTTGATAGCGTTTTGAAGCACCAACAAAGCCCGGTTAGCTCAGTCGGTAGAGCGTTGGACTTTTAATCCAACGGTCAAGGGTTCAAGTCCCTTATCGGGCTGTTTATATTTGTTGTTCCATTTAAACTTAGCTTAACGTTAGAGGATAGCGTTTTGAAACACGATCCCGAGCCCGGTTAGCTCAATCGGTAGAGCGTTGGACTTTTAATCCAACGGTCAAGGGTTCAAGACCCTTATCGGCATGTTGGTATTTGTTTTTGCCTTTAAAGTTAAATCAACGTTACTTGATAGCGTTTTGAAGCACCATCAAAGCCCGGTTAGCTCAGTCGGTAGTGCGTTGGACATTTAATCCAACGGTCAAGGATTCAAGTCCCTTATCGGGCTGTTGGTATTTGTTGTTGCATTTAAATTTAAATCAACGTTACTTGATAGCGTTTTGAAGCACCAACAAAGCCCGGTTAGCTCAGTCGCAAGAGCGTTGGACTTTTTATCCAACGGTCAAGGGTTTAAGTCCCTTTTCGGGCTGTTTATATTTGTTGTTGCATTGAAACTTAACTCAACGTTAGAGAATAGCGTTTTGAAGCACCAACAAAGCCCGGTTAGCTCAGTCGGTAGAGCGTTGGCCTTTTAATCCAACGGACAAGGGATGTAATCCCTATCGGGCTGTTTATAATTGTTGTTCCATTTAAACTTAACTCAACGTTAGAGGATAGCGTTTTGAAACACTATCCCGAGCCCGGTTAGCTCAGTCGGTAAAGCGTTGGACTTTTAATCCAACGGTCAATGTTTCAAGTCCCTTATCTGGTTGTTTATATTTGTTGTTGCATTTAAACTTAACTCAGCGTTAGAGGATAGTCCCTTATCGGGCTGTTTATAATTTTTGTTGCATTTAAACTTAACTCAACGTTAGAGGATAGCGTTTTGAAACACGAGCCAGAGCCCGGTTAGCTCAGTCGGTAGACCGTTGGACTTTTAATCCAACGGTCAATGGTTCAAGTCCCTTATCGGGCTGTTTATATTTTTTGATGCTATTTTTTGATGCTTTTAAACTTAACTCAACGTTAGATGATACCGTTTTAAAAGGAGAGACCGAGCTAGGTTAGCTCAGTCGGTAGACCGTTGGACTTTTCATCCAACGGTCAAGGGTTCAAGACCCTTATCGGGCTGGTTATATTTGTTGTTGCATTTAAACTTAACTCAACGTTAGAGGATAGTCCCTTATCGGGATGTTTATATTTTGTGTTGCATTTAAACTTAACTCAACGTTAGAAGATAGCGTTTTGAAACACGATCCAGAGCCCGGTTAGCTCAGTCGGTAGACCGTTGGACTTTCAATCCAACGGTCAATGGTTCAAGTCCCTTATCGGGCTGTTTATATTTTTTGTTGCTTTTAAACTTAACTCAACGTTAGAGGATACCGTTATAAAAGAACAGCCCGAGCCCGGTTAGCTCAGTCGGTAGAGCGTTGGACTTTTAATCCAACGGTCAAGGGTTCAAGTCCCTTATCGGGCTGGTTATATTTGTTGTTGCATTTAAACTTAACTCAACGTTAGAGGATAGTCCCTTATCGGGATGTTTATATTTTGTGTTGCATTTAAACTTAACTCAACGTTAGAAGATAGCGTTTTGAAACACGAGCCAGAGCCCGGTTAGCTCAGTCGATAGACCGTTGGACTTTTAATCCAACGGTCAATGGTTCAAGTCCCTTATCGGGCTGTTTATATTTTTTGTTGCTTTTAAACTTAACTCAACTTTAGAGGATACCGTTATAAAAGAACAGCCCGAGCCCGGTTAGCTCAGTCGGTAGAGCGTTGGACTTTTAATCCAACGGTCAAGGGTTCAAGTCCCTTATCGGGCTGTTTATATTTGTTGCTGCATTGAAACTTAACTCAACGTTAGAGAATAGCGTTTTGAAGCACCAACAAAGCCCGGTTAGCTCAGTCGGTAGAGCGTTGGCCTTTTAATCCAACGGACAAGGGATGTAATCCCTATCGGGCTGTTTATAATTGTTGTTCCATTTAAACTTAACTCAACGTTAGAGGATAGCGTTTTGAAACACTATCCCGAGCCCGGTTAGCTCAGTCGGTAGAGCGTTGGACTTTTAATCCAACGGTCAAGGGTTCAAGTCCCTTATCGGGCTGTTGGTATTTGTTGTTGCATTTAAAGTTAAATCAACGTTACTTGATAGCGTTTTGAAGCACAACAAAGCCCGGTTAGCTCAGTCGGTAGAGCGTTGGACTTTTAATCCAACGGACAAGGGATGTAATCCCTATCGGGCTGTTTATAATTGTTGTTCCATTTAAACTTAACTCAACGTTAGAGGATAGCGTTTTGAAATACTATCCCGAGCCCGGTTAGCTCAGTCGGTAGAGCGTTGGACTTTTTTATCCAACGGTCAAGGGTTTACGTCCCTTTTCGGGCTGTTTATATTTGTTGTTGCATTGAAACTTAACTCAACGTTAGAGAATAGCGTTTTGAAGCACCAACAAAGCCCGGTTAGCTCAGTCGGTAGAGCGTTGGCCTTTTAATCCAACGGACAAGGGATGTAATCCCTATCGGGCTGTTTATAATTGTTGTTCCATTTAAACTTAACTCAACGTTAGAGGATAGCGTTTTGAAACACTATCCCGAGCCCGGTTAGCTCAGTCGGTAGACCGTTGGCCTTTTAATCCAACGGACAAGGGATGTAATCCCTATCGGGCTGTTTATAATTGTTGTTCCATTTAAACTTAACTCAACGTTAGAGGATAGCGTTTTGAAACACTATCCCGAGCCCGGTTAGACTTTTAATCCAACGGTCAATGGTTCAAGTCCCTTATCGGGTTGTTTATATTTGTTGTTCCATTTAAACTTAGCTTAACGTTAGAGGATAGCGTTTTGAAACACGATCCCGAGCCCGGTTAGCTCAATCGGTAGAGCGTTGGACTTTTAATCCAACGGTCAAGGGTTCAAGACCCTTATCGGGATGTTGGTATTTGTGTTTGCCTTTAAAGTTAAATCAACGTTACTTGATAGCGTTTTGAAGCACCATCAAAGCCCGGTTAGCTCAGTCGGTAGTGCGTTGGACATTTAATCCAACGGTCAAGGATTCAAGTCCCTTATCGGGCTGTTGGTATTTGTTGTTGCATTTAAAGTTAAATCAACGTTACTTGATAGCGTTTTGAAGCACCAACAAAGCCCGGTTAGCTCAGTCGCTAGAGCGTTGGACTTTTTATCCAACGGTCAAGGGTTTAAGTCCCTTTTCGGGCTGTTTATATTTGTTGTTGCATTGAAACTTAACTCAACGTTAGAGAATAGCGTTTTGAAGCACCAACAAAGCCCGGTTAGCTCAGTCGGTAGAGCGTTGGCCTTATAATACAACGGACAAGGGATGTAATCCCTATCGGGCTGTTTATAATTGTTGTTCCATTTAAACTTAACTCAACGTTAGAGGATAGCGTTTTGAAACACTATCCCGAGCCCGGTTAGCTCAGTAGGTAGAGCGTTGGACTTTTAATCCAACGGTCAAGGGTTCAAGTCCCTTATCGGGCTGTTGGTATTTGTTGTTGCATTTAAACTTTAATCAACGTTACTGGATAGCGTTTTGAAGCACCAACAAAGCCCGGTTAGCTCAGTCGGTAGAGCGTTGGCCTTTTAATCCAACGGACAAGGGATGTAATCCCTATCGGGCTGTTTATAATTGTTGTTCCATTTAAACTTAACTCAACGTTAGAGGATAGCGTTTTGAAACACTATCCCGAGCCCGGTTAGCTCAGTCGGTAGAGCGTTGGACTTTTAATCCAACGGTCAATGGTTCAAGTCCCTTATCTGGTTGTTTATATTTGTTGTTGCATTTAAACTTAACTCAGCGTTAGAGGATAGTCCCTTATCGGGCTGTTTATAATTTTTGTTGCATTTAAACTTAACTCAACGTTAGAGGATAGCGTTTTGAAACACGAGCCAGAGCCCGGTTAGCTCAGTCGGTAGAGCGTTGGACTTTTAATCCAACGGTCAAGGGTTCAAGTCCTTTATCGGGCTGTTGGTATTTGTTGTTGCATTTAAAGTTAAATCAACGTTACTTGATAGCGTTTTGAAGCACCAACAAAGCCCGGTTAGCTCAGTCGGTAGAGCGTTGGACTTTTATCCAACGGTCAAGGGTTCAAGTCCCTTTTCGGGCTGTTTATATTTGTTGTTGCATTGAAACTTAACTCAACGTTAGAGAATAGCGTTTTGAAGCACAAACAAAGCCCGGTTAGCTCAGTCGGTAGAGCGTTGGCCTTTTAATCCAACGGACAAGGGATGCAATCCCTATCGGGCTGTTTATAATTGTTGTTCCATTTAAACTTAACTCAACGTTAGAGGATAGCGTTTTGAAACACTATCCCGAGCCCGGTTAGCTCAGTCGATAGAGCGTTGGACTTTTAATCCAACGGTCAAGGGTTCAAGTCCCTTATCGGGCTGTTGGTATTTGTTGTTGCATTTAAAGTTAAATCAACGTTACTTGATAGCGTTTTGAAGCACCAACAAAGCCCGGTTAGCTCAGTCGGTAGAGCGTTGGACTTTTAATCCAACGGTCAAGGGTTCAAGTCCCTTATCGGGCTGTTTATATTTGTTGTTGCATTGAAACTTAACTCAACGTTAGAGAATAGCGTTTTGAAGCACCAACAAAGCTCGGTTAGCTCAGTCGGTAGAGCGTTGGCCTTTTAATCCAACGGACAAGGGATGTAATCCCTATCGGGCTGTTTATAATTGTTGTTCCATTTAAACTTAACTCAACGTTAGAGGATAGCGTTTTGAAACACTATCCCGAGCCCGGTTAGCTCAGTCGGTAGAGCGTTGGACTTTTAATCCAACGGTCAAGGGTTCAAGTCCCTTATCGGGCTGTTGGTGTTTGTTGTTGCATTTAAAGTTAAATCAACGTTACTTGATAGCGTTTTGAAGCACCAACAAAGCCCGGTTAGCTCAGTCGGTAGAGCGTTGGCCTTTTAATCCAACGGACAAGGGATGTAATCCCTATCGGGCTGTTTATAATTGTTGTTCCATTTAAACTTAACTCAACGTTAGAGGATAGCGTTTTGAAACACTATCCCGAGCCCGGTTAGCTCAGTCGGTAGAGCGTTGGACTTTTAGTCCAACGGTCAAGGGTTCAAGTCCCTTATCGGGCTGTTGGTATTTGTTGTTGCATTTAAAGTTAAATCAACGTTACTTGATAGCGTTTTGAAGCACCAACAAAGCCCGGTTAGCTCAGTCGGTAGAGCGTTGGCCTTTAATCCAACGGACAAGGGATGTAATCCCTATCGGGCTGTTTATAATTGTTGTTCCATTTAAACTTAACTCAACGTTAGAGGATAGCGTTTTGAAACACTATCCCGAGCCCGGTTAGCTCAGTAGGTAGAGCGTTGGACTTTTAATCCAACGGTCAAGGGTTCAAATCCCTTATCGGGCTGTTGGTATTTGTTGTTGCATTTAAACTTAATCAACGTTACTGGATAGCGTTTTGAAGCACCAACAAAGCCCGGTTAGCTCAGTCGGTAGAGCGTTGGCCTTTTCATCCAACGGACAAGGGATGTAATCCCTATCGGGCTGTTTATAATTGTTGTTCCATTTAAACTTAACTCAACGTTAGAGGATAGCGTTTTGAAACACTATCCCGAGCCCGGTTAGCTCAGTCGGTAGAGCGTTGGACTTTTAATCCAACGGTCAATGGTTCAAGTCCCTTATCTGGTTGTTTATATTTGTTGTTGCATTTAAACTTAACTCAGCGTTAGAGGATAGTCCCTTATCGGGATGTTTATAATTTTTGTTGCATTTAAACTTAACTCAACGTTAGAGGATAGCGTTTTGAAACACGAGCCAGAGCCCGGTTAGCTCAGTCGGTAGACCGTTGGACTTTTAATCCAACGGTCAATGGTTCAAGTCCCTTATCGGGCTGTTTATATTTTTTGATGCTTTTAAACTTGACTCAACGTTAGATGATACCGTTTTAAAAGGAGAGACCGAGCTAGGTTAGCTCAGTCGGTAGACCGTTGGACTTTTAATCCGACGGTCAAGGGTTCAAGTCCCTTATCGGGCTGGTTATATTTGTTGTTGCATTTAAACTTAACTCAACGTTAGAGGATAGTCCCTTATCGGGATGTTTATATTTTGTGTTGCATTTAAACTTAACTCAACGTTAGAAGATAGCGTTTTGAAACACGAGCCAGAGCCCGGTTAGCTCAGTCGGTAGACCGTTGGACTTTCAATCCAACGGTCAATGGTTCAAGTCCCTTATCGGGCTGTTTATATTTTTTGTTGCTTTTAAACTTAACTCAACGTTAGAGGATACCGTTATAAAAGAACAGCCCGAGCCCGGTTAGCTCAGTCGGTAGAGCGTTGGACTTTTAATCCAACGGTCAAGGGTTCAAGTCCCTTATCGGGCTGGTTATATTTGTTGTTGCATTTAAACTTAACTCAACGTTAGAGGATAGTCCCTTATCGGGATGTTTATATTTTGTGTTGCATTTAAACTTAACTCAACGTTAGAAGATAGCGTATTGAAACACGAGCCAGAGCCCGGTTAGCTCAGTCGATAGACCGTTGGACTTTTAATCCAACGGTCAATGGTTCAAGTCCCTTATCGGGCTGTTTATATTTTTTGTTGCTTTTAAACTTAACTCAACGTTAGAGGATACCGTTATAAAAGAACAGCCCGAGCCCGGTTAGCTCAGTCGGTAGAGCGTTGGACTTTTAATCCAACGGTCAAGGGTTCAAGTCCCTTATCGGGCTGTTGGTATTTGTTGTTGCATTTAAAGTTAAATCAACGTTACTTGATAGCGTTTTGAAGCAACAACAAAGCCCGGTTAGCTCAGTCGGTAGAGCGTTGGACTTTTAATCGAACGGTCAAGGGTTCAAGTCCCTTATCGGGCTGTTTATATTTGTCGCTGCATTGAAACTTAACTCAACGTTACAGAATAGCGTTTTGAAGCACCAACAAAGCCCGGTTAGCTCAGTCGGTAGAGCGTTGGCCTTTTAATCCAACGGACAAGGGATGTAATCCCTATCGGGCTGTTTATAATTGTTGTTCCATTTAAACTTAACTCAACGTTAGAGGATAGCGTTTTGAAACACTATCCCGAGCCCGGTTAGCTCAGTCGGTAGAGCGTTGGACTTTTAATCCAACGGTCAAGGGTTCAAGTCCCTTATCGGGCTGTTGGTATTTGTTGTTGCATTTAAAGTTAAATCAACGTTACTTGATAGCGTTTTGAAGCACCAACAAAGCCCGGTTAGCTCAGTCGGTAGAGCGTTGGACTTTTTATCCAACGGTCAAGGGATGCAATCCCTATCGGGCTGTTTATAATTGTTGTTCCATTTAAACTTAACTCAACGTTAGAGGATAGCGTTTTGAAACACTATCCCGAGCCCGGTTAGCTCAGTCGGTGGAGCGTTGGACTTTTAATCCAACGGTCAAGGGTTCAAGTCCCTTATCGGGCTGTTGGTATTTGTTGTTGCATTTAAAGTTAAATCAACGTTACTTGATAGCGTTTTGAAGCACCAACAAAGCCCGGTTAGCTCAGTCGGTAGAGCGTTGGCCTTTTAATCCAACGGACAAGGGATGTAATCCCTATCGGGCTGTTTATAATTGTTGATCCATTTAAACTTAACTCAACGTTAGAGGTTAGCGTTTTGAAACACGATCCCGAGCCCGGTTAGCTCAATCGGTAGAGCGTTGCACTTTTAATCCAACGGTCAAGGGTTCAAGACCCTTATCGGGATGTTGGTATTTGTTTTTGCCTTTAAAGTTAAATCAACGTTACTTGATAGCGTTTTGAAGCACCAACAAAGCCCGGTTAGCGCAGTCGGTAGAGCGTTGGACTTTTATTCCAACGGTCAAGGGTTCAAGTCCCTTATCGGGCTGTTGGTATTTGTTGTTGCATTTAGAGTTAAATCAACGTTACTTGATAGCGTTTTGAAGCACCAACAAAGCCCGGTTAGCTCAGTCGGTAGAGCGTTGGACTTTTTATCCAACGGTCAAGGGTTTAAGTCCCTTTTCGGGCTGTTTATATTTGTTGTTGCATTGAAACTTAACTCAACGTTAGAGAATAGCGTTTTGAAGCACCAACAAAGCCCGGTTAGCTCAGTCGGTAGAGCGTTGGCCTTTTAATCCAACGGACAAGGGATGTAATCCCTATCGGGCTGTTTATAATTGTTGTTCCATTTAAACTTAACTCAACGTTAGAGGATAGCGTTTTGAAACACTATCCCGAGCCCGGTTAGCTCAGTCGATAGAGCGTTGGACTTTTAATCCAACGGTCAAGGGTTCAAGTCCCTTATCGGGCTGTTTATATTTGTTGTTGCATTGAAACTTAACTCAACGTTAGAGAATAGCGTTTTGAAGCACCAACAAAGCCCGGTTAGCTCAGTCGGTAGAGCGTTGGCCTTTTAATCCAACGGACAAGCGATGTAATCCCTATCGGGCTGTTTATAATTGTTGTTCCATTTAAACTTAACTCAACGTTAGAGGATAGCGTTTTGAAACACTATCCCGAGCCCGGTTAGCTCAGTCGGTAGAGCGTTGGACTTTTAATCCAACGGTAAAGGGTTCAAGTCCCTTATCGGGCTGTTGGTATTTGTTGTTGCATTTAAAGTTAAATCAACGTTACTTGATAGCGTTTTGAAGCACCAACAAAGCCCGGTTAGCTCAGTCGGTAGAGCGTTGGACTTTTAATCCAACGGTCAAGGGTTCAAGTCCCTTATCGGGCTGTTTATATTTGTTGTTCCATTTAAACTTAGCTTAACGTTAGAGGATAGCGTTTTGAAACACGATCCCGAGCCCGGTTAGCTCAATCGGTAGAGCGTTGGACTTTTAATCCAACGGTCAAGGGTTCAAGACCCTTATCGGGATGTTGGTATTTGTTTTTGCCTTTAAAGTTAAATCAACGTTACTTGATAGCGTTTTGAAGCACCAACAAAGCCCGGTTAGCTCAGTCGGTAGAGCGTTGGACTTTTAATCCAACGGTCAAGGGTTCAAGTCCCTTATCGGGCTGTTTATTTGTTGTTGCATTTAGAGTTAAATCAACGTTACTTGATAGCGTTTTGAAGCACCAACAAAGCCCGGTTAGCTCAGTCGGTAGAGCGTTGGACTTTTTATCCAACGGTCAAGGGTTAAATCCCTTTTCGGGCTGTTTATATTTGTTGTTGCATTGAAACTTAACTCAACGTTAGAGAATAGCGTTTTGAAGCACCAACAAAGCCCGGTTAGCTCAGTCGGTAGAGCGTTGGACTTTTTATCCAACGGTCAAGGTTTAAGTCCCTTTTCGGGCTGTTTATATTTGTTGTTGCATTGAAACTTAACTCAACGTTAGAGAATAGCGTTTTGAAGCACCAACAAAGCCCGGTTAGCTCAGTCGGTAGAGCGTTGGCCTTTTAATCCAACGGTCAAGGGATGCAATCCCTATCGGGCTGTTTATAATTGTTGTTCCATTTAAACTTAACTCAACGTTAGAGGATAGCGTTTTGAAACACTATCCGAGCCCGGTTAGCTCAGTCGGTAGACGTTGGACTTTTAATCCAACGGTCAATGGTTCAAGTCCCTTATCGGGCTGTTTATATTTTTTGTTGCTTTTAAACTTAACTCAACGTTAGAGGATACCGTTATAAAAGAACAGCCCGAGCCCGGTTAGCTCAGTCGGTAGACCGTTGGACTTTCAATCCAACGGTCAATGGTTCAAGTCCCTTATCGGGCTGTTTATATTTTTTGTTGCTTTTAAACTTAACTCAACGTTAGGATAGCGTTAAAACAGCCCGAGCCCGGTTAGCTCAGTCGGTAGAGCGTTGGACTTTTAATCCAACGGTCAAGGGTTCAAGTCCCTTATCGGGCTGGTTTATATTTGTTGTTGCATTTAAACTTAACTCAACGTTAGAGGATAGTCCTTATCGTTTTATATTTTGTGTTGCATTTAAACTCAACGTTAGAAGATAGCGTATTGAAACACCAGAGCCCGGTTAGCTCAGTCGATAGACGTTGGACTTTTAATCCAACGGTCAATGGTTCAAGTCCCTTATCGGGCTGTTTATATTTTTTGTTGCTTTTAAACTTAACTCAACGTTAGAGGATACCGTTATAAAAGAACAGCCCGAGCCCGGTTAGCTCAGTCGGTAGAGCGTTGGACTTTTAATCCAACGGTCAAGGGTTCAAGTCCCTTATCGGGCTGTTGGTATTTGTTGTTGCATTTAAGTTAAATCAACGTTACTTGATAGCGTTTTGAAGCACCAACAAACCCCGGTTAGCTCAGTCGGTAGAGCGTTGGACTTTTTATCCAACGGTCAAGGGTTAAAGTCCCTTTTCGGGCTGTTTATATTTGATGTTGCATTGAAACTTAACTCAACGTTAGAGAATAGCGTTTTGAAGCACCAACAAAGCCCGGTTAGCTCAGTCGGTAGAGCGTTGTCATTTTAATCCAACGGACAAGGGATGTAATCCCTATCGGGCTGTTTATAATTGTTGTTCCATTTAAACTTAACTCAACGTTAGAGGATAGCGTTTTGAAACACTATCCGAGCCCGGTTAGCTCAGTCGTAGAGCGTTGGACTTTTTATCCAACGGTCAAGGGTTTAAGTCCCTTCGGGCTGTTTATATTTGTTGTTGCATTGAAACTTAACTCAACGTTAGAGATAGCGTTTTGAAGAACCAACAAAGCCCGGTTAGCTCAGTCGGTAGAGCGTTGGCCTTTTAATCCAACGGACAAGGGATGTAATCCCTATCGGGCTGTTTATAATTGTTGTTCCATTTAAACTTAACTCAACGTTAGAGGATAGCGTTTTGAAACACTATCCCGAGCCCGGTTAGCTCAGTCGGTAGAGCGTTTACTTTTAATCCAACGGTCAAGGGTTCAAGTCCCTTATCGGGCTGTAGGTATTTGTTGTTGCATTTAAAGTTAAATCAACGTTACTTGATAGCGTTTTGAAGCACCAACAAAGCCCGGTTAGCTCAGTCGGTAGAGCGTTGGACTTTTAATCCAACGGTCAAGGGTTCAAGTCCCTTATCGGGCTGTTTATATATTCTTTTAATCCAACGGTCAAGGGTTCAAGTCCCTTATCGGGCTGTTTATATTTGTTGTTCCATTTAACTTAGCTTAACGTTAGAGGATAGCGTTTGAAACACATCCCGAGCCCGGTTAGCTCAATCGGTAGAGCGTTGGACTTTTAAACCAACGGTCAAGGGTTCAAGACCCTTATCGGGATGTTGGTATTTGTTTTTGCCTTTAAAGTTAAATCAACGTTACTGATAGCGTTTTGAAGCACCAACAAAGCCCGGTTAGCTCAGTCGGTAGAGCGTTGGACTTTTAATCCAACGGTCAAGGGTTCAAGTCCCTTATCGGGCTGTTGGTATTTGTTGTTGCATTTAAAGTTAAATCAACGTTACTTGATAGCGTTTTGAAGCACCAACAAAGCCCGGTTAGCTCAGTCGGTAGAGCGTTGGACTTTTTAATCCAACGGTCAAGGGTTTAAGTCCCTTTCGGCTGTTTATATTTGTTGTTGCATTGAAACTTAACTCAACGTTAGAGAATAGCGTTTTGAAGCACCAACAAAGCCCGGTTAGCTCAGTCGGTAGAGCGTTGGCCTTTTAATCCAACGGACAAGGGATGTAATCCCTATCGGGCTGTTTTATAATTGTTGTTCCATTTAAACTTAACTCAACGTTAGAGGATAGCGTTTTGAAACACTATCCCGAGCCCGGTTAGCTCAGTCGGTAGAGCGTTGGACTTTTAATCCAACGGTCAAGGGTTTAAGTCCCTTATCGGGCTGTTTTATTTGTTGTTGCATTGAAACTTAACTCAACGTTAGAGAAGCGTTTTGAAGCACAACAAAGCCCGGTTAGCTCAGTCGGTAGAGCGTTGGACTTTAATCCAACGGTCAAGGGTTAGTCCCTATCGGGGCTGTTTAATTGTTGTTCATTAAACTTAACTCAACGTTAGAGATAGCGTTTTGAAGCACCAACAAAGCCCGGTTAGCTCAGTCGGTAGAGCGTTGGCTTTTAATCCAACGGACAAGGGATGTAATCCCTATCGGGCTGTTTATATTGTTGTTCCATTTAAACTTAACTCAACGTTAGAGGATAGCGTTTTGAAACACTATCCCGAGCCCGGTTAGCTCAGTCGGTAGAGCGTTGGACTTTTAATCCAACGGTCAAGGGTTCAAGTCCCTTATCGGGCTGTTTATATTGTTGTTGCATTTAAACTTAACTCAACGTTAGAGATAGCGTTTTGAAACCATCCCGAGCCCGGTAGACGTTTTAATCCAACGGTCAATGGGTAATCCCTATCGGGCTGTTTATAATTGTTGTTCCATTTAAACTTAACTCAACGTTAGAGGATAGCGTTTTGAAACACTATCCCGAGCCCGGTTAGCTCAGTCGGTAGAGCGTTGGACTTTTAATCCAACGGTCAAGGGTTCAAGTCCCTTATCGGGTTGGTATTTTGTTGCATTTAAAGTTAAATCAACGTTAGATAGCGTTTTGAAGCACCAACAAAGCCCGGTTAGCTCAGTCGGTAGAGCGTTGGACTTTTAATCCAACGGTCAAGGGTTCAAGTCCCTTATCGGGCTGTTTATATTTGTTGTTCCATTTAAACTTAACTCAACGTTAGAGGATAGCGTTTTGAAACACATCCGAGCCCGGTTAGCTCAGTCGGTAGAGCGTTGGACTTTTAATCCAACGGTCAAGGGTTCAAGTCCCTTATCGGGCTGTTTATATTTGTTGTTGCATTGAAACTTAACTCAACGTTAGAGAATAGCGTTTTGAAGCACCAACAAAGCCCGGTTAGCTCAGTCGGTAGAGCGTTGGCCTTTTAATCCAACGGACAAGGGATGTAATCCCTATCGGGCTGTTTATAATTGTTGTTCCATTTAAACTTAACTCAACGTTAGAGGATAGCGTTTTGAAACACTATCCCGAGCCCGGTTAGCTCAGTCGGTAGAGCGTTGGACTTTTAATCCAACGGTCAAGGGTTCAAGTCCCTTATCGGGCTGTTTATTTTTGTTGTTGCATTTAAAGTTAAATCAACGTTAGATAGCGTTTTGAAGCACCAACAAAGCCCGGTTAGCTCAGTCGGTAGAGCGTTGGCTTTTAATCCAACGGACAAGGGATGTAATCCCTATCGGGCTGTTTATAATTGTTGTTCCATTTAAACTTAACTCAACGTTAGAGGATAGCGTTTTGAAACACTATCCCGAGCCCGGTTAGCTCAGTCGGTAGAGCGTTGGACTTTTAATCCAACGGTCAAGGGTTCAAGTCCCTTATCGGGCTGTTTATATTTGTTGTTGCATTGAAACTTAACTCAACGTTAGAGAATAGCGTTTTGAAGCACCAACAAAGCCCGGTTAGCTCAGTCGGTAGAGCGTTGGCCTTTTAATCCAACGGACAAGGGATGTAATCCCTATCGGGCTGTTTATAATTGTTGTTCCATTTAAACTTAACTCAACGTTAGAGGATAGCGTTTTGAAACACTATCCCGAGCCCGGTTAGCTCAGTCGGTAGAGCGTTGGACTTTTAATCCAACGGTCAAGGGTTCAAGTCCCTTCGGGCTGTTTATATTTGTTGTTGCATTTAAACTTAACTCAACGTTAGAGATAGCGTTTTGAAGCACCAACAAAGCCCGGTTAGCTCAGTCGGTAGAGCGTTGGCTTTTAATCCAACGGTCAAGGTAATCCCTATCGGGCTGTTTATTTGTTGTTCCATTTAAACTTAACTCAACGTTAGAGGATAGCGTTTTGAAACACTATCCCGAGCCCGGTTAGCTCAGTCGGTAGAGCGTTGGACTTTTAATCCAACGGTCAAGGGTTCAAGTCCCTTATCGGGCTGTTTATTTGTTGTTGCATTTAAACTTAACTCAACGTTAGAGATAGCGTTTTGAACACCAACAAAGCCCGGTTAGCTCAGTCGGTAGAGCGTTGGCTTTTAATCCAACGGTCAAGGGTTCAATCCCTTATCGGGCTGTTTATTTGTTGTTCCATTTAAACTTAACTCAACGTTAGAGGATAGCGTTTTGAAACACATCAGCCCGGTTAGCTCAGTCGGTAGAGCGTTGGACTTTTAATCCAACGGTCAAGGGTTCAAGTCCCTTATCGGGCTGTATATTTGTTGTTGCATTTAAAGTTAAATCAACGTTACTTGATAGCGTTTTGAAGCACCAACAAAGCCCGGTTAGCTCAGTCGGTAGAGCGTTGGACTTTTAATCCAACGGTCAAGGGTTCAAGTCCCTTATCGGGCTGTTTATATATTCTTTTAATCCAACGGTCAAGGGTTCAAGTCCCTTATCGGGCTGTTTATATTTGTTGTTCCATTTAAACTTAGCTTAACGTTAGAGGATAGCGTTTTGAAACACGATCCCGAGCCCGGTTAGCTCAATCGGTAGAGCGTTGGACTTTTAATCCAACGGTCAAGGGTTCAAGACCCTTATCGGGATGTTATTTTTTTTGCCTTTAAAGTTAAATCAACGTTACTTGATAGCGTTTTGAAGCACCAACAAAGCCCGGTTAGCTCAGTCGGTAGAGCGTTGGACTTTTAATCCAACGGTCAAGGGTTCAAGTCCCTTATCGGGCTGTTGGTATTTGTTGTTGCATTTAGTGTTAAATCAACGTTACTTGATAGCGTTTTGAAGCACCAACAAAGCCCGGTTAGCTCAGTCGGTAGAGCGTTGGACTTTTTATCCAACGGTCAATGGTTTAAGTCCCTTTTCGGGCTGTTTATATTTGTTGTTGCATTGAAACTTAACTCAACGTTAGAGAATAGCGTTTTGAAGCACCAACAAAGCCCGGTTAGCTCAGTCGGTAGAGCGTTGGCTTTTAATCCAACGGACAAGGGATGTAATCCCTATCGGGCTGTTTATAATTGTTGTTCCATTTAAACTTAACTCAACGTTAGAGGATAGCGTTTTGAAATACTATCCCGAGCCCGGTTAGCTCAGTCGGTAGAGCGTTGGACTTTTTATCCAACGGTCAAGGGTTTAAGTCCCTTTTCGGGCTGTTTATATTTGTTGTTGCATTGAAACTTAACTCAACGTTAGAGAATAGCGTTTTGAAGCACCAACAAAGCCCGGTTAGCTCAGTCGGTAGAGCGTTGGCCTTTTAATCCAACGGACAAGGGATGTAATCCCTGTAATCCCTATCGGGCTGTTTATAATTGTTGTTCCATTTAAACTTAACTCAACGTTAGAGGATAGCGTTTTTGAAACACTATCCCGAGCCCGGTTAGCTCAGTCGGTAGACCGTTGGCCTTTTAATCCAACGGACAAGGGATGTAATCCCTATCGGGCTGTTTATAATTGTTGTTCCATTTAAACTTAACTCAACGTTAGAGGATAGCGTTTTGAAACACTATCCCGAGCCCGGTTAGACTTTTAATCCAACGGTCAATGGTTCAAGTCCCTTATCGGTTGTTTATATTTGTTGTTCCATTTAAACTTAGCTTAAACGTTAGAGGATAGCGTTTTGAAACACGATCCCGAGCCCGGTTAGCTCAATCGGTAGAGCGTTGGACTTTTAATCCAACGGTCAAGGGTTCAAGACCCTTATCGGGATGTTGGTATTTGTGTTTGCCTTTAAAGTTAAATCAACGTTACTTGATAGCGTTTTGAAGCACCATCAAAGCCCGGTTAGCTCAGTCGGTAGAGCGTTGGACTTTTAATCCAACGGTCAAGGGTTCAAGTCCTTATCGGGCTGTTTATATTTGTTGTTCCATTTAAACTTAGCTTAACGTTAGAGGATAGCGTTTTGAAACACGATCCCGAGCCCGGTTAGCTCAGTCGGTAGAGCGTTGGACTTTTAATCCAACGGTCAAGGGTTCAAGTCCCTTATCGGGCTGTTTATATTTGTTGTTGCATTGAAACTTAACTCAACGTTAGAGAATAGCGTTTTGAAGCACCAACAAAGCCCGGTTAGCTCAGTCGGTAGAGCGTTGGCCTTTTAATCCAACGGACAAGGGATGTAATCCCTATCGGGCTGTTTATAATTGTTGTTCCATTTAAACTTAACTCAACGTTAGAGGATAGCGTTTTGAAACACTATCCCGAGCCCGGTTAGCTCAGTCGGTAGAGCGTTGGACTTTTAATCCAACGGTCAAGGGTTCAAGTCCCTTATCGGGCTGTTGGTATTTGTTGTTGCATTTAAAGTTAAATCAGCGTTACTTGATAGCGTTTTGAAGCACCAACAAAGCCCGGTTAGCTCAGTCGGTAGAGCGTTGGCCTTTTAATCCAACGGACAAGGGAAGTAATCCCTATCGGGTTGTTTATAATTGTTGTTCCATTTAAACTTAACTCAACGTTAGAGGATAGCGTTTTGAAACACTATCCCGAGCCCGGTTAGCTCAGTAGGTAGAGCGTTGGACTTTTAATCCAACGGTCAAGGGTTCAAATCCCTTATCGGGCTGTTGCTATTTGTTGTTGCATTTAAACTTTAATCAACGTTACTGGATAGCGTTTTGAAGCACCAACAAAACCCGGTTAGCTCAGTCGGTAGAGCGTTGGCCTTTTAATCCAACGGACAAGGGATGTAATCCCTATCGGGCTGTTTATAATTGTTGTTCCATTTAAACTTAACTCAACGTTAGAGGATAGCGTTTTGAAACACTATCCCGAGCCCGGTTAGCTCAGTCGGTAGAGCGTTGGACTTTTAATCCAACGGTCAATGGTTCAAGTCCCTTATCTGGTTGTTTATATTTTTTGTTGCATTTAAACTTAACTCAGCGTTAGAGGATAGCGTTTTGAAACACGAGCCAGAGCCCGGTTAGCTCAGTCGGTAGACCGTTGGACTTTTAATCCAACGGTCAATGGTTCAAGTCCTTTATCGGGCTGTTTATATTTTTTGATGCTTTTAAACTTGACTCAACGTTAGATGATACCGTTTTAAAAGGAGAGACCGAGCTAGGTTAGCTCAGTCGGTAGACCGTTGGACTTTTAATCCAACGGTCAAGGGTTCAAGTCCCTTATCGGGCTGGTTATATTTGTTGTTGCATTTAAACTTAACTCAACGTTTAAGGATAGTCCCTTATCGGGATGTTTATATTTTGTTGCATTTAAACTTAACTCAACGTTAGAAGATAGCGTTTTGAAACACGAGCCAGAGCCCGGTTAGCTCAGTCGGTAGACCGTTGGACTTTCAATCCAACGGTCAATGGTTCAAGTCCCTTATCGGGCTGTTTATATTTTTTGTTGCTTTTAAACTTAACTCAACGTTAGAGGATACCGTTATAAAAGAACAGCCCGAGCCCGGTTAGCTCAGTCGGTAGAGCGTTGGACTTTTAATCCAACGGTCAAGGGTTCAAGTCCCTTATCGGGCTGGTTATATTTGTTGTTGCATTTAAACTTAACTCAACGTTAGAGGATAGTCCCTTATCGGGATGTTTATATTTTGTGTTGCATTTAAACTTAACTCAACGTTAGAAGATAGCGTATTGAAACACGAGCCAGAGCCCGGTTAGCTCAGTCGGTAGAGCGTTGGACTTTTAATCCAACGGTTTAGGGTTCAAGTCCCTTATCGGGCTGTTTATATTTGTCGCTGCATTGAAACTTAACTCAACGTTACAGAATAGCGTTTTGAAGCACCAACAAAGCCCGGTTAGCTCAGTCGGTAGAGCGTTGGCCTTTTAATCCAACGGACAAGGGATGTAATCCCTATCGGGCTGTTTATAATTGTTGTTCCATTTAAACTTAACTCAACGTTAGAGGATAGCGTTTTGAAACACTATCCCGAGCCCGGTTAGCTCAGTCGGTAGAGCGTTGGACTTTTAATCCAACGGTCAAGGGTTCAAGTCCCTTATCGGGCTGTTGGTATTTGTTGTTGCATTTAAAGTTAAATCAACGTTACTTGATAGCGTTTTGAAGCACCAACAAAGCCCGGTTAGCTCAGTCGGTAGAGCGTTGGACTTTTTATCCAACGGTCAAGGGTTCAAGTCCCTTTTCGGGCTGTTTATATTTGTTGTTGCATTGAAACTTAACTCAACGTTAGAGAATAGCGTTTTGAAGCACCAACAAAGCCCGGTTAGCTCAGTCGGTAGAGCGTTGGCCTTTTAATCCAACGGACAAGGGATGCAATCCCTATCGGGCTGTTTATAATTGTTGTTCATTTAAACTTAACTCAACGTTAGAGGATAGCGTTTTGAAACACTATCCCGAGCCCGGTTAGCTCAGTCGGTGGAGCGTTGGACTTTTAATCCAACGGTCAAGTGTTCAAGTCCCTTATCGGGCTGTTGGTATTTGTTGTTGCATTTAAAGTTAAATCAACGTTACTTGATAGCGTTTTGAAGCACCAACAAAGCCCGGTTAGCTCAGTCGGTAGAGCGTTGGACTTTTAATCCAACGGTCAAGGGTTCAAGTCCCTTATCGGGCTGTTTATATTTGTTGTTCCATTTAAACTTAGCTTAACGTTAGAGGTTAGCGTTTTGAAACACGATCCCGAGCCCGGTTAGCTCAATCGGTAGAGCGTTGCACTTTTAATCCAACGGTCAAGGGTTCAAGACCCTTATCGGGATGTTGGTGTTTGTTTTTGCCTTTAAAGTTAAATCAACGTTACTTGATAGCGTTTTGAAGCACCAACAAAGCCCGGTTAGCGCAGTCGGTAGAGCGTTGGACTTTTAATCCAACGGTCAAGGGTTCAAGTCCCTTATCGGGCTGTTGGTATTTGTTGTTGCATTTAGAGTTAAATCAACGTTACTTGATAGCGTTTTGA
The DNA here is from genome assembly GCF_009617815.1 of Ciona robusta. Lineage (NCBI taxonomy): Eukaryota > Metazoa > Chordata > Ascidiacea > Phlebobranchia > Cionidae > Ciona > Ciona robusta. The sequence continues at coordinate 222,244 of NW_028323123.1, forward strand.
AGCACCAACAAAGCCCGGTTAGCTCAGTCGGTAGAGCGTTGGACTTTTTATCCAACGGTCAAGGGTTAAAGTCCCTTTTCGGGCTGTTTATATTTGTTGTTGCATTGAAACTTAACTCAACGTTAGAGAATAGCGTTTTGAAGCACCAACAAAGCCCGGTTAGCTCAGTCGGTAGAGCGTTGTCATTTTAATCCAACGGACAAGGGATGTAATCCCTATCGGGCTGTTTATAATTGTTGTTCCATTTAAACATAACTCAACGTTAGAGGATAGCGTTTTGAAACACTATCCCGAGCCCGGTTAGCTCAGTCGGTAGAGCGTTGGACTTTTTATCCAACGGTCAAGGGTTTAAGTCCCTTTTCGGGCTGTTTATATTTGTTGTTGCATTGAAACTTAACTCAACGTTAGAGAATAGCGTTTTGAAGCACCAACAAAGCCCGGTTAGCTCAGTCGGTAGAGCGTTGGCCTTTTAATCCAACGGACAAGGGATGTAATCCCTATCGGGCTGTTTATAATTGTTGTTCCATTTAAACTTAACTCAACGTTAGAGGATAGCGTTTTGAAACACTATCCCGAGCCCGGTTAACTCAGTCGGTAGAGCGTTGGACTTTTAATCCAACGGTCAAGGGTTCAAGTCCCTTATCGGGCTGTTGGTATTTGTTGTTGCATTTAAACTTAACTCAACGTTAGAGGATAGTCCCTTATCGGGATGTTTATATTTTGTGTTGCATTTAAACTTAACTCAACGTTAGAAGATAGCGTTTTGAAACACGAGCCAGAGCCCGGTTAGCTCAGTCGGTAGACCGTTGGACTTTCAATCCAACGGTCAATGGTTCAAGTCCCTTATCGGGCTGTTTATATTTTTTGTTGCTTTTAAACTTAACTCAACGTTAGAGGATACCGTTATAAAAGAACAGCCCGAGCCCGGTTAGCTCAGTCGGTAGAGCGCTGGACTTTTAATCCAACGGTCAAGGGTTCAAGTCCCTATCGGGCTGTTTATATTTGTTGCTGCATTGAAACTTAACTCAACGTTAGAGAATAGCGTTTTGAAGCACCAACAAAGCCCGGTTAGCTCAGTCGGTAGAGCGTTGGCCTTTTAATTCAACGGACAAGGGATGTAATCCCTATCGGGCTGTTTATAATTGTTGTTCCATTTAAACTTAACTCAACGTTAGAGGAAAGCGTTTTTTTTCGTTTAGAGAACGATCTAACGTTGAGTTAAGTTTCAATGCATCAACAAATATAAACAGCCCGAAAAGGGACTTAAACCCTTGACCGTTGGATAAAAAGTCCAACGCTCTACCGACTGAGCTAACCGGGCTTTGTTGGTGCTTCAAAACGCTATCAAGTAACGTTCATTTAACTCTAAATGCAACAACAAATACCAACAGCCCGATAAGGGACTTGAACAATTGACCGTTGGATTAAAAGTCCAACGCTCTACCGACTGCGCTAACCGGGCTTTGTTGGTGCTTCAAAACGCTATCAAGTAACGTTGATTTAACTTTAAAGGCAAAAACAAATACCAACATCCCGATAAGGGTCTTGAACCCTTGACCGTTGGATTAAAAGTGCAACGCTCTACCGATTGAGCTAACCGGGCTCGGGATCGTGTTTCAAAACGTAACCTCTAACGTTAAGCTAAGTTTAAATGGAACAACAAATATAAACAGCCCGATAAGGGACTTGAACCCTTGACCGTTGGATTAAAAGTCCAACGCTCTACCGACTGAGCTAACCGGGCTCGGGATAGTGTTTCAAAACGCTATCCTCTAACGTTGAGTTAAGTTTAAATGCAACAACAAATATAAACACCCGAAAAGGGACTTAACCCTTGACCGTTGGATAAAAAGTCCAACGCTCTACCGACTGAGCTAACCGGGCTTTGTTGGTGCTTCAAAACGCTATCTCTAACGTTGAGTTAAGTTTCAATGCATCAACAAATATAAACAGCCCGAAAAGGGACTTAAACCCTTGACCGTTGGATAAAAAGTCCAACGCTCTACCGACTGAGCTAACCGGGCTTTGTTGGTGCTTCAAAACGCTATTCTAACGTTGATTAACTTAATGCAACAACAAATAAACAGCCCGAAAGGGACTTAAAATTGACCGTTGGATTAAAAGTCCAACGCTCTACCGACTGCGCTAACCGGGCTTTGTTGGTGCTTCAAAACGCTATCAAGTAACGTTGATTTAACTTAAAGGCAAAACAAATACCAACATCCCGATAAGGGTCTTGAACCCTTGACCGTTGGATTAAAAGTCAACGCTCTACCGATTGAGCTAACCGGGCTCGTTGGTGTTCAAAACGCTATCAAGTAACGTTGATTTAACTTTAAAGGCAAAACAAATACCAACAGCCCGATAAGGGTCTTGAACCCTTGACCGTTGGATTAAAAGTCCAACGCTCTACCGACTTGAGCTAACCGGGCTCGGGATCGTGTTTCAAAACGCTAACCTCTAACGTTGAGTAAGTTTAAATGCAACAACAAATATAAACAGCCCCGAAAAGGGACTTGAACCCTTGACCGTTGGATAAAAGTCAACGCTCTACCGACTGAGCTAACCGGGCTCGGGTGTGTTTCAAAACGCTATCCTCTAACGTTGAGTTAAGTTTAAATGCAACAACAATTATAAACACCCGAAGGGATTGACACCCTTGACCGTTGGATTAAAAACAACGCTCTACCGACTGAGCTAACCGGGCTTTGTTGGTGCTTCAAAACGCTATTCCTCTAACGTTGAGTTAAGTTTCAAAGGAACAACAATATAAACAGCCCGATAGGGACTTAACCCTTGACCGTTGGATTAAAAGGCCAACGCTCTACCGACTGAGCTAACCGGGCTCGGGCTGCTTTTAAAACGCTATTCTCTAACGTTGAGTTAAGTTTAAAGCAAAATATAAACAGCCCGATAAGGGACTTGAACCCTTGACCGTTGGATTAAAAGTCCAACGCTCTACCGACTGAGCTAACCGGGCTCGCTGTTCTTTTAAACCGCTATCCTCTAACGTTGAGTTAAGTTTAAAAGCAATAAAAATATAAACAGCCCGATAAGGGACTTGAACCATTGACCGTTGGATTAAAAGTCCAACGCTCTACCGACTGAGCTAACCGGGCTCTGGTGTTTCAAACCGCTATCCTCTAACGTTGAGTTAAGTTTAATGCAACAAAAATTATAAACAGCCCGATAAGGGACTATCCTCTAACGCTGAGTTAAGTTTAAATGCAACAACAAATATAAACAACCAGATAAGGGACTTGAACCATTGACCGTTGGATTAAAAGTCCAACGCTCTACCGACTGAGCTAACCGGGCTCGGGATAGTGTTTCAAAACGCTATCCTCTAACGTTGAGTTAAGTTTAAATGGAACAACAATTATAAACAGCCCGATAGGGATTACATCCCTTGTCCGTTGGTTTAAAAGGCCAACGCTCTACCGACTGAGCTAACCGGGCTTTGTTGGTGCTTCAAAACGCTATCCAGTAACGTTGATTAAAGTTTAAATGCAACAACAAATACCAACAGCCCGATAAGGGATTTGAACCCTTGACCGTTGGATTAAAAGTCCAACGCTCTACCTACTGAGCTAACCGGGCTCGGGCTCTTCTTTTATAACGGTATCCTCTAACGTTGAGTTAAGTTTAAAAGCAACAAAAAATACCAACAGCCCGATAAGGGACTTGAACCCTTGACCGTTGGATTAAAAGTCCAACTCTCTACCGACTGCGCTAACCGGGCTTTGTTAATGCTTCAAAACGCTATCAAGTAACGTTGATTTAACTTTAAAGGCAAAAACAAATACCAACATCCCGATAAGGGTCTTGAACCCTTGACCGTTGGATTAAAAGTCCAACGCTCTACCGACTGAGCTAACCGGGCTTTGTTGGTGCTTAAAAACGCTATCAAGTAACGTTGATTTAACTCTAAATGCAACAACAAATACCAACAGCCCGATAAGGGACTTGAACCCTTGACCGTTGGATTAAAAGTCCAACGCTCTACCGACTGCGCTAACCGGGCTTTTTTGGTGCTTCAAAACGCTATCAAGTAACGTTGATTTAACTTTAAAGGCAAAAACAAATACCAACATCCCGATAAGGGTCTTGAACCCTTGACCGTTGGATTAAAAGTCCAACGCTCTACCGATTGAGCTAACCGGGCTCGGGATCGTGTTTCAAAACGCTAACCTCTAACGTTAAGCTAAGTTTAAATGGAACAACAAATATAAACTGCCCGATAAGGGACTTGAACCCTTGACCGTTGGATTAAAAGTCCAACGCTCTACCGACTAACTAACCGGGCTCGGGATAGCGTTTCAAAACGCTATCCTCTAACGTTGAGTTAAGTTTAAATGGAACAACAATTATAAACAGCCCGATAGGGATTACATCCCTTGTCCGTTGGATTAAAAGGCCAACGCTCTACCGACTGAGCTAACCGGGCTTTGTTGGTGCTTCAAAACGCTATTCTCTAACGTTGAGTTAAGTTTCAATGCAACAACAAATATAAACAGCCCGATAAGGGACTTGAACCCTTGACCGTTGGATTAAAAGTCCAACGCTCTACCGACTGAGCTAACCGGGCTCGGGATAGTGTTTCAAAACGCTATCCTCTAACGTTGAGTTAAGTTTAAATGGAACAACAATGATAAACCCAACAAAGCCCGGTTAGCTCAGTCGGTAGAACGTTGGCCTTTTAATCCAACGGACAAGGGATGTAATCCCTATCGGGCTGTTTATAATTGTTGTTCCATTTAAACTTAACTCAACGTTAGAGGATAGCGTTTTGAAACACTATCCCGAGCCCGGTTAGCTCAGTCGGTAGAGCGTTGGACTTTTAATCCAACGGTCAAGGGTTCAAGTCCCTTATCGGGCTGTTTAAATTTGTTGTTGCATTGAAACTTAACTCAACGTTAGAGAATAGCGTTTTGAAGCACCAACAAAGCCCGGTTAGCTCAGTCGGTAGAGCGTTGGCCTTTTAATCCAACGGACAAGGGATGTAATCCCTATCGGGCTGTTTATAATTGTTGTTCCATTTAAACTTAACTCAACGTTAGAGGATAGCGTTTTGAAACGCTATCCCGAGCCCGGTTAGCTCAGTCGGTAGAGCGTTGGACTTTTAATCCAACGGTCAAGGGTTCAAGTCCCTTATCGGGCTGTTGGTATTTGTTGTTGCATTTAAAGTTAAATCAACGTTACTTGATAGCGTTTTGAAGCACCAACAAAGCCCGGTTAGCTCAGTCGGTAGAGCGTTGGACTTATAATCCAACAGTCAAGGGTTCAAGACCCTTATCGGGCTGTTTATATTTGTTGTTCCATTTAAACTTAGCTTAACGTTAGAGGATAGCGTTTTGAAACACGATCCCGAGCCCGGTTAGCTCAATCGGTAGAGCGTTGGACTTTTAATCCAACGGTCAAGGGTTCAAGACCCTTATCGGGATGTTGGTATTTGTTTTTGCCTTTAAAGTTAAATCAACGTTACTTGATAGCGTTTTGAAGCACCAACAAAGCCCGGTTAGCTCAGTCGGTAGAGCGTTGGACTTTTAATCCAACGGTCAAGGGTTCAAGTCCCTTATCGGGCTGTTGGTATTTGTTGTTGCATTTAGATTTAAATCAACGTTACTTGATAGCGTTTTGAAGCACCAACAAAGCCCGGTTAGCTCAGTCGGTAGAGCGTTGGACTTTTTATCCAACGGTCAAGGGTTTAAGTCCCTTTTCGGGCTGTTTATATTTGTTGTTGCATTGAAACTTAACTCAACGTTAGAGAATAGCGTTTTGAAGCACAAACAAAGCCCGGTTAGCTCAGTCGGTAGAGCGTTGGCCTTTTAATCCAACGGACAAGGGATGTAATCCCTATCGGGCTGTTTATATTGTTGTTCCATTTAAACTTAACTCAACGTTAGAGGATAGCGTTTTGAAACACTATCCCGAGCCCGGTTAGATGAGTCGGTAGAGCGTTGGACTTTTTATCCAACGGTCAAGGGTTTAAGTCCCTTTTCGGGCTGTTTATATTTGTTGTTGCATTGAAACTTAACTCAACGTTAGAGAATAGCGTTTTGAAGCACCAACAAAGCCCGGTTAGCTCAGTCGGTAGAGCGTTGGCCTTTTAATCCAACGGACAAGGGTGTAATCCCTATCGGGCTGTTTATAATTGTTGTTCCATTTAAACTTAACTCAACGTTAGAGGATAGCGTTTTGAAACACTATCCCGAGCCCGGTTAGCTCAGTCGGTAGAGCGTTGGACTTTTAATCCAACGGTCAAGGGTTCAAGTCCCTTATCGGGCTGTTGGTATTTGTTTTTGCATTTAAAGTTAAATCAACGTTACTTGATAGCGTTTTGAAGCACCAACAAAGCCCGGTTAGCTCAGTCGGTAGAGCGTTGGACTTTTTATCCAACGGTCAAGGGTTCAAGTCCATTTTCGGGCTGTTTATATTTGTTGTTGCATTGAAACTTAACTCAACGTTAGAGAATAGCGTTTTAAAGCACCAACAAAGCCCGGTTAGCTCAGTCGGTAGAGCGTTGGCCTTTTAATCCAACGGACAAGGGATGTAATCCCTAACGGGCTGTTTATAATTGTTGTTCCATTTAAACTTATCTCAACGTTAGAGGATAGCGTTTTGAAACACTATCCCGAGCCCGGTTAGCTCAGTCGGTAAAGCGTTGGACTTTTAATCCAACGGTCAAGGGTTCAAGTCCCTTATCGGGCTGTTGGTATTTGTTGTTGCATTTAAAGTTAAATCAACGTTACTTGATAGCGTTTTGAAGCACCAACAAAGCCCGGTTAGCTCAGTCGGTAGAGCGTTGGACTTTTAATCCAACGGTCAAGGGTTCAAGTCCCTTATCGGGCTGTTTATATTTGTTGTTCCATTTAAACTTAACTCAACGTTAGAGGTTAGCGTTTTGAAACACGATCCCGAGCCCGGTTAGCTCAGTCGGTAGAGCGTTGGACTTTTAATCCAACGGTCAAGGGTTCAAGTCCCTTATCGGGCTGTTGGTATTTGTTTTGCATTTAAAGTTAAATCAACGTTACTTGATAGCGTTTTGAAGCACCAACAAAGCCCGGTTAGCTCAGTCGGTAGAGCGTTGGACTTTTAATCCAACGGTCAAGGGTTCAAGTCCCTTATCGGGCTGTTGGTATTTGTTGTTGCATTTAAGTTAAATCAACGTTACTTATAGCGTTTTGAAGCACCAACAAAGCCCGGTTAGCTCAGTCGGTAGAGCGTTGGACTTTTTAATCCAACGGTCAAGGGTCAAGTCCCTTTTCGGGCTGTTTATATTTGTTGTTGCATTTAAACTTAACTCAACGTTAGAGATAGCGTTTTGAAGCACCAACAAAGCCCGGTTAGCTCAGTCGGTAGAGCGTTGGCCTTTTAATCCAACGGTCAAGGGTTAATCCCTATCGGGCTGTTTATAATTGTTGTTCCATTTAAACTTAACTCAACGTTAGAGGATAGCGTTTTGAAACACTATCCCGAGCCCGGTTAGCTCAGTCGGTAGAGCGTTGGACTTTTAATCCAACGGTCAAGGGTTCAAGTCCCTTATCGGGCTGTTGGTATTTGTTGTTGCATTGAAACTTAACTCAACGTTAGAGAATAGCGTTTTGAAGCACCAACAAAGCCCGGTTAGCTCAGTCGGTAGAGCGTTGGCCTTTAATCCAACGGACAAGGGATTAATCCCTATCGGGCTGTTTATAATTGTTGTTCCATTTAAACTTAACTCAACGTTAGAGGATAGCGTTTTGAAACACTATCCCGAGCCCGGTTAGCTCAGTCGGTAGAGCGTTGGACTTTTAATCCAACGGTCAAGGGTTCAAGTCCCTTATCTGGCTGTTGGTATTTGTTGTTGCATTTAAAGTTAAATCAACGTTACTTGATAGCGTTTTGATGCACCAACAAAGCCCGGTTAGCTCAGTCGGTAGAGCGTTGGACTTTTAATCCAACGGTCAAGGGTTCAAGTCCCTTATCGGGCTGTTTATATTTGTTGTTCCATTTAAACTTAGCTTATCGTTAGAGGTTAGCGTTTTGAAGCACCAACAAAGCCCGGTTAGCTCAGTCGGTAGAGCGTTGGCCTTTTAATCCAACGGACAAGGGATGTAATCCCTAACGGGCTGTTTATAATTGTTGTTCCATTTAAACTTAACTCAACGTTAGAGGATAGCGTTTTGAAACACTATCCCGAGCCCGGTTAGCTTAATCGGTAGAGCGTTGGTCTTTTAATCCAACGGTCAAGGGTTCAAGACCCTTATCGGGATGTTGGTATTTGTTTTTGCCTTTAAAGTTAAATCAACGTTACTTGATAGCGTTTTGAAGCACCAACAAAGCCCGGTTAGCGCAGTCGGTAGAGCGTTGGACTTTTAATCCAACGGTCAAGGGTTCAAGTCCCTTATCGGGCTGTTGGTATTTGTTGTTGCATTTAAGTTAAATCAACGTTACTTGATAGCGTTTTGAAGCACCAACAAAGCCCGGTTAGCTCAGTCGGTAGAGCGTTGGACTTTTAATCCAACGGTCAAGGGTTTAAGTCCCTTTCGGGCTGTTTATATTTGTTGTTGCATTTAAACTTAACTCAACGTTAGAGATAGCGTTTTGAAGCACCAACAAAGCCCGGTTAGCTCAGTCGGTAGAGCGTTGGCCTTTTAATCCAACGGACAAGGGTTAATCCCTTATCGGGCTGTTTATAATTGTTGTTCCATTTAAACTTAACTCAACGTTAGAGGATAGCGTTTTGAAACACATCAGCCCGGTTAGCTCAGTCGGTAGAGCGTTGGACTTTTAATCCAACGGCCAAGGGTTCAAGTCCCTTATCGGGCTGTTGGTATTTGTTGTTGCATTTAAAGTTAAATCAACGTTACTTGATAGCGTTTTGAAGCACCAACAAAGCCCGGTTAGCTCAGTCGGTAGAGCGTTGGACTTTTATCCAACGGTCAAGGGTTCAAGTCCCTTTTCGGGCTGTTTATATTTGTTGTTGCATTGAAACTTAACTCAACGTTAGAGAATAGCGTTTTGAAGCACCAACAAAGCCCGGTTAGCTCAGTCGGTAGAGCGTTGGCTTTTAATCCAACGGACAAGGGATGTAATCCCTAACGGGCTGTTTATAATTGTTGTTCCATTTAAACTTAACTCAACGTTAGAGGATAGCGTTTTGAAACACTATCCCGAGCCCGGTTAGCTCAGTCGGTAGAGCGTTGGACTTTTAATCCAACGGTCAAGGGTTCAAGTCCCTTATCGGGCTGTTTATTTGTTGTTGCATTTAAAGTTAAATCAACGTTACTTGATAGCGTTTTGAAGCACCAACAAAGCCCGGTTAGCTCAGTCGGTAGAGCGTTGGACTTTTTAATCCAACGGTCAAGGGTTCAAGTCCTTTTCGGGCTGTTTATATTTGTTGTTGCATTGAAACTTAACTCAACGTTAGAGAATAGCGTTTTGAAGCACCAACAAAGCCCGGTTAGCTCAGTCGGTAGAGCGTTGGCCTTTTAATCCAACGGACAAGGGATGTAATCCCTAACGGGCTGTTTATAATTGTTGTTCCATTTAAACTTAACTCAACGTTAGAGGATAGCGTTTTGAAACACTATCCCGAGCCCGGTTAGCTCAGTCGGTAGAGCGTTGGACTTTTAATCCAACGGTCAAGGGTTCAAGTCCCTTATCGGGCTGTTGGTATTTGTTGTTGCATTTAAAGTTAAATCAACGTTACTTGATAGCGTTTTGAAGCACCAACAAAGCCCGGTTAGCTCAGTCGGTAGAGCGTTGGACTTTTAATCCAACGGTCAAGGGTTCAAGTCCCTTATCGGGCTGTTGGTATTTGTTGTTGCATTTAAAGTTAAATCAACGTTACTTGATAGCGTTTTGAAGCACCAACAAAGCCCGGTTAGCTCAGTCGGTAGAGCGTTGGACTTTTAATCCAACGGTCAAGGGTTCAAGTCCCTTATCGGGCTGTTTATATTTGTTGTTCCATTTAAACTTAGCTTAACGTTAGAGGTTAGCGTTTTGAAACACGATCCCGAGCCCGGTTAGCTCAGTCGGTAGAGCGTTGGACTTTTAATCCAACGGTCAAGGGTTCAAGACCCTTATCGGGCTGTTGGTATTTGTTTTTGCCTTTAAAGTTAAATCAACGTTACTTGATAGCGTTTTGAAGCACCAACAAAGCCCGGTTAGCTCAGTCGGTAGAGCGTTGGACTTTTAATCCAACGGTCAAGGGTTCAAGTCCCTTATCGGGCTGTTGGTATTTGTTGTGCATTTAGAGTTAAATCAACGTTACTTGATAGCGTTTTGAAGCACCAACAAAGCCCGGTTAGCTCAGTCGGTAGAGCGTTGGACTTTTAATCCAACGGTCAAGGGTTTAAGTCCCTTTTCGGGCTGTTTATATTTGTTGTTGCATTGAAACTTAACTCAACGTTAGAGAATAGCGTTTTGAAGCACCAACAAAGCCCGGTTAGCTCAGTCGGTAGAGCGTTGGCCTTTTAATCCAACGGACAAGGGTTAATCCCTATCGGGCTGTTTATAATTGTTGTTCCATTTAAAATTAACTCAACGTTAGAGGATAGCGTTTTGAAACACTATCCCGAGCCCGGTTAGCTCAGTCGGTAGAGCGTTGGACTTTTAATCCAACGGCAAGGGTTCAAGTCCCTTATCGGGCTGTTGGTATTTGTTGTTGCATTTAAAGTTAAATCAACGTTACTTGATAGCGTTTTGAAGCACCAACAAAGCCCGGTTAGCTCAGTCGGTAGAGCGTTGGACTTTTTCCAACGGTCAAGGGTTCAAGTCCTTTTCGGGCTGTTTATATTTGTTGTTGCATTGAAACTTAACTCAACGTTAGAGAATAGCGTTTTGAAGCACCAACAAAGCCCGGTTAGCTCAGTCGGTAGAGCGTTGGCCTTTTAATCCAACGGACAAGGGATGTAATCCCTAACGGGCTGTTTATAATTGTTGTTCCATTTAAACTTAACTCAACGTTAGAGGATAGCGTTTTGAAACACTATCCCGAGCCCGGTTAGCTCAGTCGGTAGAGCGTTGGACTTTTAATCCAACGGTCAAGTGTTCAAGTCCCTTATCGGGCTGTTGGTATTTGTTGTTGCATTTAAAGTTAAATCAACGTTACTTGATAGCGTTTTGAAGCACCAACAAAGCCCGGTTAGCTCAGTCGGTAGAGCGTTGGACTTTTAATCCAACGGTCAAGGGTTCAAGTCCCTTATCGGGCTGTTTATATTTGTTGTTCCATTTAAACTTAGCTTAACGTTAGAGGTAGCGTTTTGAAACACGACCCGAGCCCGGTTAGCTCAGTCGGTAGAGCGTTGGACTTTTAATCCAACGGTCAAGGGTTCAAGACCCTTATCGGGATGTTGGTATTTGTTTTTGCCTTTAAAGTTAAATCAACGTTACTTGATAGCGTTTTGAAGCACCAACAAAGCCCGGTTAGCTCAGTCGGTAGAGCGTTGGACTTTTAATCCAACGGTCAAGGGTTCAAGTCCCTTATCGGGCTGTTGGTATTTGTTGTGCATTTAAGTTAAATCAACGTTACTTGATAGCGTTTTGAAGCACCAACAAAGCCCGGTTAGCTCAGTCGGTAGAGCGTTGGACTTTTATCCAACGGTCAAGGGTTTAAGTCCCTTTTCGGGCTGTTTATATTTGTTGTTGCATTGAAACTTAACTCAACGTTAGAGAATAGCGTTTTGAAGCACCAACAAAGCCCGGTTAGCTCAGTCGGTAGAGCGTTGGCCTTTTAATCCAACGGACAAGGGTGTAATCCCTATCGGGCTGTTTATATTTGTTGTTCCATTTAAACTTAACTCAACGTTAGAGGATAGCGTTTTGAAACACTAACCCGAGCCCGGTTAGCTCAGTCGGTAGAGCGTTGGACTTTTAATCCAACGGTCAAGGGTTCAAGTCCCTTATCGGGCTGTTTATATTTGTTGTTGCATTGAAACTTAACTCAACGTTAGAGGATAGCGTTTTGAAACACTATCCCGAGCCCGGTTAGCTCAGTCGGTAGAGCGTTGGACTTTTAATCCAACGGTCAAGGGTTCAAGTCCCTTATCGGGCTGTTTATATTTGTTGTTGCATTGAAACTTAACTCAACGTTAGAGAATAGCGTTTTGAAGCACCAACAAAGCCCGGTTAGCTCAGTTGGTAGAGCGTTGGCCTTTTAATCCAACGGACAAGGGTGTAATCCCTATCGGGCTGTTTATAATTGTTGTTCCATTTAAACTTAACTCAACGTTAGAGGATAGCGTTTTGAAACACTATCCCGAGCCCGGTTAGCTCAGTCGGTAGAGCGTTGGACTTTTAATCCAACGGTCAAGGGTTCAAGTCCCTTATCGGGCTGTTGGTATTTGTTGTTGCATTTAAAATTAAATCAACGTTACTTGATAGCGTTTTGAAGCACCAACAAAGCCCGGTTAGCTCAGTCGGTAGAGCGTTGGACTTTTTATCCAACGGTCAAGGGTTCAAGTTCCTTTTCGGGCTGTTTATATTTGTTGTTGCATTGAAACTTAACTCAACGTTAGAGAATAGCGTTTTGAAGCACCAACAAAGCCCGGTTAGCTCAGTCGGTAGAGCGTTGGCCTTTTAATCCAACGGACAAGATGTAATCCCTAACGGGCTGTTTATAATTGTTGTTCCATTTAAACTTAACTCAACGTTAGAGGATAGCGTTTTGAAACACTACCCGAGCCCGGTTAGCTCAGTCGGTAGAGCGTTGGACTTTTAATCCAACGGACAAGGGATGTAATCCCTAACGGGCTGTTTATAATTGTTGTTCCATTTAAAATTAACTCAACGTTAGAGATAGCGTTTTGAAACACTATCCCGAGCCCGGTTAGCTCAGTCGGTAGAGCGTTGGACTTTTAATCCAACGGCAAGGGTTCAAGTCCCTTATCGGGCTGTTGGTATTTGTTGTTGCATTTAAAGTTAAATCAACGTTACTTGATAGCGTTTTGAAGCACCAACAAAGCCCGGTTAGCTCAGTCGGTAGAGCGTTGGACTTTTAATCCAACGGTCAAGGGTTCAAGTCCTTTCGGGCTGTTTATATTTGTTGTTGCATTGAAACTTAACTCAACGTTAGAGAATAGCGTTTTGAAGCACCAACAAAGCCCGGTTAGCTCAGTCGGTAGAGCGTTGGCCTTTTAATCCAACGGTCAAGGGTTAATCCCTAACGGGCTGTTTATAATTGTTGTTCCATTTAAACTTAACTCAACGTTAGAGGATAGCGTTTTGAAACACATCCCGAGCCCGGTTAGCTCAGTCGGTAGAGCGTTGGACTTTTAATCCAACGGTCAAGGTTCAAGTCCCTTATCGGGCTGTTGGTATTTGTTGTTGCATTTAAAGTTAAATCAACGTTACTTGATAGCGTTTTGAAGCACCAACAAAGCCCGGTTAGCTCAGTCGGTAGAGCGTTGGACTTTTAATCCAACGGTCAAGGGTTCAAGTCCCTTATCGGGCTGTTTATATTTGTTGTTCCATTTAAACTTAACTTAACGTTAGAGGTAGCGTTTTGAAACACGACCCGAGCCCGGTTAGCTCAGTCGGTAGAGCGTTGGACTTTTAATCCAACGGTCAAGGGTTCAAGTCCCTTATCGGGCTGTTTATTTGTTTTTGCCTTTAAAGTTAAATCAACGTTAGATAGCGTTTTGAAGCACCAACAAAGCCCGGTTAGCTCAGTCGGTAGAGCGTTGGACTTTTAATCCAACGGTCAAGGGTTCAAGTCCCTTATCGGGCTGTTGGTATTTGTTGTGCATTTAGAGTTAAATCAACGTTAGATAGCGTTTTGAAGCACCAACAAAGCCCGGTTAGCTCAGTCGGTAGAGCGTTGGACTTTTATCCAACGGTCAAGGGTTTAAGTCCCTTTTCGGGCTGTTTATATTTGTTGTTGCATTGAAACTTAACTCAACGTTAGAGAATAGCGTTTTGAAGCACCAACAAAGCCCGGTTAGCTCAGTCGGTAGAGCGTTGGACCTTTTAATCCAACGGACAAGGGATGTAATCCCTATCGGGCTGTTTATATTGTTGTTCCATTTAAACTTAACTCAACGTTAGAGGATAGCGTTTTGAAACACTATCCCGAGCCCGGTTAGCTCAGTCGGTAGAGCGTTGGACTTTTAATCCAACGGTCAAGGGTTCAAGTCCCTTATCGGGCTGTTTATATTTGTTGTTGCATTGAAACTTAACTCAACGTTAGAGGATAGCGTTTTGAAACACTATCCCGAGCCCGGTTAGCTCAGTCGGTAGAGCGTTGGACTTTTAATCCAACGGTCAAGGGTTCAAGTCCCTTATCGGGCTGTTTATATTTGTTGTTGCATTGAAACTTAACTCAACGTTAGAGATAGCGTTTTGAAGCACCAACAAAGCCCGGTTAGCTCAGTCGGTAGAGCGTTGGCCTTTTAATCCAACGGACAAGGGTGTAATCCCTATCGGGCTGTTTATAATTGTTGTTCCATTTAAACTTAACTCAACGTTAGAGGATAGCGTTTTGAAACACTATCCCGAGCCCGGTTAGCTCAGTCGGTAGAGCGTTGGACTTTTAATCCAACGGTCAAGGGTTCAAGTCCCTTATCGGGCTGTTGGTATTTGTTGTTGCATTTAAAATTAAATCAACGTTACTTGATAGCGTTTTGAAGCACCAACAAAGCCCGGTTAGCTCAGTCGGTAGAGCGTTGGACTTTTAATCCAACGGTCAAGGGTTCAAGTCCTTTCGGGCTGTTTATATTTGTTGTTGCATTTAAACTTAACTCAACGTTAGAGATAGCGTTTTGAAGCACCAACAAAGCCCGGTTAGCTCAGTCGGTAGAGCGTTGGCTTTTAATCCAACGGTCAAGGTAATCCCTATCGGGCTGTTTATATTGTTGTTCCATTTAAACTTAACTCAACGTTAGAGGATAGCGTTTTGAAACACTACCCGAGCCCGGTTAGCTCAGTCGGTAGAGCGTTGGACTTTTAATCCAACGGTCAAGGGTTCAAGTCCCTTATCGGGCTGTTTATTTGTTGTTGCATTTAAAGTTAAATCAACGTTAGAATAGCGTTTTGAAGCACCAACAAAGCCCGGTTAGCTCAGTCGGTAGAGCGTTGGACTTTTAATCCAACGGTCAAGGGTTCAAGTCCCTTATCGGGCTGTTTATATTTGTTGTTCCATTTAAACTTAACTTAACGTTAGAGGTAGCGTTTTGAAACACGATCCCGAGCCCGGTTAGCTCAGTCGGTAGAGCGTTGGACTTTTAATCCAACGGTCAAGGGTTCAAGTCCCTTATCGGGCTGTTTATTTGTTTTTGCCTTTAAAGTTAACTCAACGTTAGATAGCGTTTTGAAGCACCAACAAAGCCCGGTTAGCTCAGTCGGTAGAGCGTTGGACTTTTTAATCCAACGGTCAAGGGTTCAATCCCTTCGGGCTGTTTATATTTGTTGTTGCATTTAAACTTAACTCAACGTTAGAGATAGCGTTTTGAAGCACCAACAAAGCCCGGTTAGCTCAGTCGGTAGAGCGTTGGACTTTTAATCCAACGGTCAAGGGTTCAAGTCCCTTATCGGGCTGTTTATTTGTTGTGCATTTAAGTTAAATCAACGTTACTTGATAGCGTTTTGAAGCACCAACAAAGCCCGGTTAGCTCAGTCGGTAGAGCGTTGGACTTTTAATCCAACGGTCAAGGGTTCAATCCCTTTCGGGCTGTTTATATTTGTTGTTGCATTTAAACTTAACTCAACGTTAGAGAATAGCGTTTTGAAGCACCAACAAAGCCCGGTTAGCTCAGTCGGTAGAGCGTTGGACTTTTAATCCAACGGACAAGGGTTAATCCCTATCGGGCTGTTTATAATTGTTGTTCCATTTAAACTTAACTCAACGTTAGAGGATAGCGTTTTGAAACACTATCAGCCCGGTTAGCTCAGTCGGTAGAGCGTTGGACTTTTAATCCAACGGTCAAGGGTTCAAGTCCCTTATCGGGCTGTTTTATTTGTTGTTGCATTTAAACTTAAATCAACGTTAGATAGCGTTTTGAAGCACCAACAAAGCCCGGTTAGCTCAGTCGGTAGAGCGTTGGACTTTTTAATCCAACGGTCAAGGGTTTAATCCCTTTCGGGCTGTTTATATTTGTTGTTGCATTTAAACTTAACTCAACGTTAGAGATAGCGTTTTGAAGCACCAACAAAGCCCGGTTAGCTCAGTCGGTAGAGCGTTGGCCTTTTAATCCAACGGTCAAGGGTGTAATCCCTATCGGGCTGTTTATATTGTTGTTCCATTTAAACTTAACTCAACGTTAGAGGATAGCGTTTTGAAACACACCAGCCCGGTTAGCTCAGTCGGTAGAGCGTTGGACTTTTAATCCAACGGTCAAGGGTTCAAGTCCCTTATCGGGCTGTTTATTTGTTGTTGCATTTAAAGTTAAATCAACGTTAGATAGCGTTTTGAAGCACCAACAAAGCCCGGTTAGCTCAGTCGGTAGAGCGTTGGACTTTTAATCCAACGGTCAAGGGTTCAAGTCCCTTATCGGGCTGTTTATATTTGTTGTTCCATTTAAACTTAACTTAACGTTAGAGGTAGCGTTTTGAAACACGATCCCGAGCCCGGTTAGCTCAGTCGGTAGAGCGTTGGACTTTTAATCCAACGGTCAAGGGTTCAAGTCCCTTATCGGGCTGTTTATTTGTTTTGCATTTAAAGTTAAATCAACGTTACTTGATAGCGTTTTGAAGCACCAACAAAGCCCGGTTAGCTCAGTCGGTAGAGCGTTGGACTTTTAATCCAACGGTCAAGGGTTCAAGTCCCTTATCGGGCTGTTTATTTGTTGTTGCATTTAAGTTAACTCAACGTTAGATAGCGTTTTGAAGCACCAACAAAGCCCGGTTAGCTCAGTCGGTAGAGCGTTGGACTTTTAATCCAACGGTCAAGGGTTTAAGTCCCTTTCGGGCTGTTTATATTGTTGTTGCATTGAAACTTAACTCAACGTTAGAGATAGCGTTTTGAAGCACCAACAAAGCCCGGTTAGCTCAGTCGGTAGAGCGTTGGCCTTTTAATCCAACGGACAAGGGTGTAATCCCTATCGGCTGTTTATAATTGTTGTTCCATTTAAACTTAACTCAACGTTAGAGGATAGCGTTTTGAAACACTATCCCGAGCCCGGTTAGCTCAGTCGGTAGAGCGTTGGACTTTTAATCCAACGGTCAAGGGTTCAAGTCCCTTATCGGGCTGTTTATTTGTTGTTGCATTTAAACTTAATCAACGTTAGATAGCGTTTTGAAGCACCAACAAAGCCCGGTTAGCTCAGTCGGTAGAGCGTTGGCTTTTAATCCAACGGACAAGGGTTCAATCCCTATCGGGCTGTTTATATTGTTGTTCCATTTAAACTTAACTCAACGTTAGAGGATAGCGTTTTGAAACACTATCCCGAGCCCGGTTAGCTCAGTCGGTAGAGCGTTGGACTTTTAATCCAACGGTCAAGGGTTCAAGTCCCTTATCGGGCTGTTGGTATTTGTTGTTGCATTTAAAGTTAAATCAACGTTACTTGATAGCGTTTTGAAGCACCAACAAAGCCCGGTTAGCTCAGTCGGTAGAGCGTTGGCTTTTAATCCAACGGACAAGGGATGTAATCCCTATCGGGCTGTTTATAATTGTTGTTCCATTTAAACTTAACTCAACGTTAGAGGTAGCGTTTTGAAACACGATCCCGAGCCCGGTTAGCTCAATCGGTAGAGCGTTGGACTTTTAATCCAACGGTCAAGGGTTCAAGACCCTTATCGGGATGTTGGTATTTGTTTTTGCCTTTAAAGTTAAATCAACGTTACTTGATAGCGTTTTGAAGCACCAACAAAGCCCGGTTAGCTCAGTCGGTAGAGCGTTGGACTTTTAATCCAACGGTCAAGGGTTCAAGTCCCTTATCGGGCTGTTGGTATTTGTTGTTGCATTTAAACTTAAATCAACGTTAGATAGCGTTTTGAAGCACCAACAAAGCCCGGTTAGCTCAGTCGGTAGAGCGTTGGACTTTTAATCCAACGGTCAAGGGTTTAAGTCCCTTTTCGGGCTGTTTATATTTGTTGTTGCATTGAAACTTAACTCAACGTTAGAGATAGCGTTTTGAAGCACCAACAAAGCCCGGTTAGCTCAGTCGGTAGAGCGTTGGCCTTTTAATCCAACGGACAAGGGTGTAATCCCTTATCGGGCTGTTTATATTGTTGTTCCATTTAAACTTAACTCAACGTTAGAGATAGCGTTTTGAAACACTATCCCGAGCCCGGTTAGCTCAGTCGGTAGAGCGTTGGACTTTTAATCCAACGGTCAAGGTTCAAGTCCCTTATCGGGCTGTTTATATTTGTTGTTGCATTGAAACTTAACTCAACGTTAGAGATAGCGTTTTGAAGCACCAACAAAGCCCGGTTAGCTCAGTCGGTAGAGCGTTGGCTTTTAATCCAACGGACAAGGTGTAATCCCTTATCGGGCTGTTTATATTGTTGTTCATTTAAACTTAACTCAACGTTAGAGGATAGCGTTTTGAAACACATCCGAGCCCGGTTAGCTCAGTCGGTAGAGCGTTGGACTTTTAATCCAACGGTAAAGGGTTCAAGTCCCTTATCGGGCTGTTTATTTGTTGTTGCATTTAAAGTTAACTCAACGTTAGATAGCGTTTTGAAGCACCAACAAAGCCCGGTTAGCTCAGTCGGTAGAGCGTTGGACTTTTAATCCAACGGTCAAGGGTTCAAGTCCCTTATCGGGCTGTTTATATTTGTTGTTCCATTTAAACTTAACTTAACGTTAGAGGATAGCGTTTTGAAACACGATCCCGAGCCCGGTTAGCTCAATCGGTAGAGCGTTGGACTTTTAATCCAACGGTCAAGGGTTCAAGACCCTTATCGGGATGTTGGTATTTGTTTTTGCCTTTAAAGTTAAATCAACGTTACTTGATAGCGTTTTGAAGCACCAACAAAGCCCGGTTAGCTCAGTCGGTAGAGCGTTGGACTTTTAATCCAACGGTCAAGGGTTCAAGTCCCTTATCGGGCTGTTGGTATTTGTTGTTGCATTTAGAGTTAAATCAACGTTACTTGATAGCGTTTTGAAGCACCAACAAAGCCCGGTTAGCTCAGTCGGTAGAGCGTTGGACTTTTAATCCAACGGTCAAGGGTTCAAGTCCCTTATCGGGCTGTATATTTGTTGTTGCATTTAAAGTTAAATCAACGTTACTTGATAGCGTTTTGAAGCACCAACAAAGCCCGGTTAGCTCAGTCGGTAGAGCGTTTTACTTTTAATCCAACGGTCAAGGGTTCAAGTCCCTTATCGGGCTGTAGGTATTTGTTGTTGCATTTAAAGTTAATCAACGTTACTTGATAGCGTTTTGAAGCACCAACAAAGCCCGGTTAGCTCAGTCGGTAGAGCGTTGGACTTTTAATCCAACGGTCAAGGGTTCAAGTCCCTTATCGGGCTGTTTATATATTCTTTTTTCAAGGGTTCAATCCCTTATCGGGCTGTTTATATTTGTTGTTCCATTTAAACTTAGCTTAACGTTAGAGGATAGCGTTTTGAAACACGATCCCGAGCCCGGTTAGCTCAATCGGTAGAGCGTTGGACTTTTAATCCAACGGTCAAGGGTTCAAGACCCTTATCGGGATGTTGGTATTTGTTTTTGCCTTTAAAGTTAAATCAACGTTACTTGATAGCGTTTTGAAGCACCAACAAAGCCCGGTTAGCTCAGTCGGTAGAGCGTTGGACTTTTAATCCAACGGTCAAGGGTTCAAGTCCCTTATCGGGCTGTTTATTTGTTGTTGCATTTAGTTTAAATCAACGTTACTTGATAGCGTTTTGAAGCACCAACAAAGCCCGGTTAGCTCAGTCGGTAGAGCGTTGGACTTTTATCCAACGGTCAAGGTTCAAGTCCCTTTTCGGGCTGTTTATATTGTTGTTGCATTTAAACTTAACTCAACGTTAGAGAATAGCGTTTTGAAGCACCAACAAAGCCCGGTTAGCTCAGTCGGTAGAGCGTTGGCCTTTTAATCCAACGGACAAGGGATGTAATCCCTATCGGGCTGTTTATATTGTTGTTCCATTTAAACTTAACTCAACGTTAGAGGATAGCGTTTTGAAAACTATCCCGAGCCCGGTTAGCTCAGTCGGTAGAGCGTTGGACTTTTAATCCAACGGTCAAGGGTTTAAGTCCCTTTTCGGGCTGTTTATATTTGTTGTTGCATTGAAACTTAACTCAACGTTAGAGAATAGCGTTTTGAAGCACCAACAAAGCCCGGTTAGCTCAGTCGGTAGAGCGTTGGCCTTTTAATCCAACGGACAAGGGATGTAATCCCTATCGGGCTGTTTATAATTGTTGTTCCATTTAAACTTAACTCAACGTTAGAGGATAGCGTTTTGAAACACTATCCCGAGCCCGGTTAGCTCAGTCGGTAGAGCGTTGGACCTTTTAATCCAACGGACAAGGGATTAATCCCTATCGGGCTGTTTATAATTGTTGTTCCATTTAAACTTAACTCAACGTTAGAGGATAGCGTTTTGAAACACTATCCCGAGCCCGGTTAGACTTTTAATCCAACGGTCAAGGGTTCAAGTCCCTTATCGGGTGTTTATATTTGTTGTTCCATTTAAACTTAGCTTAACGTTAGAGGATAGCGTTTTGAAACACGATCCCGAGCCCGGTTAGCTCAATCGGTAGAGCGTTGGACTTTTAATCCAACGGTCAAGGGTTCAAGTCCCTTATCGGGATGTTGGTATTTGTTTTGCCTTTAAAGTTAAATCAACGTTACTTGATAGCGTTTTGAAGCACCATCAAAGCCCGGTTAGCTCAGTCGGTAGAGCGTTGGACTTTTAATCCAACGGTCAAGGGTTCAAGTCCCTTATCGGGCTGTTTATATTTGTTGTTCCATTTAAACTTAACTTAACGTTAGAGGATAGCGTTTTGAAACACGATCCGAGCCCGGTTAGCTCAGTCGGTAGAGCGTTGGACTTTTAATCCAACGGTCAAGGGTTCAAGTCCCTTATCGGGCTGTTTATATTTGTTGTTGCATTGAAACTTAACTCAACGTTAGAGAATAGCGTTTTGAAGCACCAACAAAGCCCGGTTAGCTCAGTCGGTAGAGCGTTGGCTTTTAATCCAACGGACAAGGGATGTAATCCCTATCGGGCTGTTTATAATTGTTGTTCCATTTAAACTTAACTCAACGTTAGAGATAGCGTTTTGAAACACCAACAGCCCGGTTAGCTCAGTCGGTAGAGCGTTGGACTTTTAATCCAACGGTCAAGGGTTCAAGTCCCTTATCGGGCTGTTGGTATTTGTTGTTGCCATTTAAACTTAAATCAACGTTAGATAGCGTTTTGAAGCACCAACAGCCCGGTTAGCTCAGTCGGTAGAGCGTTGGCCTTTTAATCCAACGGACAAGGGTTAAGTCCCTATCGGGCTGTTTATATTGTTGTTCATTTAAACTTAACTCAACGTTAGAGATAGCGTTTTGAAACAACAAGCCCGGTTAGCTCAGTCGGTAGAGCGTTGGCTTTTAATCCAACGGACAAGGGTTCAATCCCTATCGGGCTGTTTATATTTGTTGCATTGAAACTTAACTCAACGTTAGAGAATAGCGTTTTGAAGCACCAACAAAGCCCGGTTAGCTCAGTCGGTAGAGCGTTGGTCATTTTAATCCAACGGACAAGGGATGTAATCCCTATCGGGCTGTTTATAATTGTTGTTCCATTTAAACATAACTCAACGTTAGAGGATAGCGTTTTGAAACACTATCCCGAGCCCGGTTAGCTCAGTCGGTAGAGCGTTGGACTTTTATCCAACGGTCAAGGGTTTTAAGTCCCTTTCGGGCTGTTTATATTTGTTGTTGCATTAAAACTTAACTCAACGTTAGAGAATAGCGTTTTGAAGCACCAACAAAGCCCGGTTAGCTCAGTCGGTAGAGCGTTGGCCTTTTAATCCAACGGGACAAGGGATGTAATCCCTATCGGGCTGTTTATAATTGTTGTTCCATTTAAACTTAACTCAACGTTAGAGGATAGCGTTTTGAAACACTATCCCGAGCCCGGTTAGCTCAGTCGGTAGAGCGTTGGACTTTTAATCCAACGGTCAAGGGTTCAAGTCCCTTATCGGGCTGTTTATATTGTTGTTGCATTTGAAACTTAACTCAACGTTAGAGATAGCGTTTTGAAGCACCAACAAAGCCCGGTTAGCTCAGTCGGTAGAGCGTTGGGCCTTTTAATCCAACGGACAAGGGATGTAATCCCTATCGGGCTGTTTATATTGTTGTTCCATTTAAACTTAACTCAACGTTAGAGGATAGCGTTTTGAAACACTATCCCGAGCCCGGTTAGCTCAGTCGGTAGAGCGTTGGACTTTTAATCCAACGGTCAAGGGTTCAAGTCCCTTATCGGGCTGTAGGTATTTGTTGTTGCATTTAAAGTTAAATCAACGTTACTTGATAGCGTTTTGAGCACCAACAAAGCCCGGTTAGCTCAGTCGGTAGAGCGTTGGACTTTTAATCCAACGGTCAAGGGTTCAAGTCCCTTATCGGGCTGTTTATATATTCTTTTAATCCAACGGTCAAGGGTTCAAGTCCCTTATCGGGCTGTTTATATTTGTTGTTCCATTTAAACTTAGCTTAACGTTAGAGGATAGCGTTTTGAAACACGATCCCGAGCCCGGTTAGCTCAGTCGGTAGAGCGTTGGACTTTTAATCCAACGGTCAAGGGTTCAAGTCCCTTATCGGGATGTTGGTATTTGTTTTTGCCTTTAAAGTTAAATCAACGTTACTTGATAGCGTTTTGAACCACCAACAAAGCCCGGTTAGCTCAGTCGGTAGAGCGTTGGACTTTTAATCCAACGGTCAAGGGTTCAAGTCCCTTATCGGGCTGTTGTATTTGTTGTTGCATTTAGTGTTAAATCAACGTTACTTGATAGCGTTTTGAAGCACCAACAAAGCCCGGTTAGCTCAGTCGGTAGAGCGTTGGACTTTTAATCCAACGGTCAAGGGTTCAAGTCCCTTATCGGCTTGGTATTTGTTGTTGCATTTAAAGTTAAATCAACGTTACTTGATAGCGTTTTGGAAGCACCAACAAAGCCCGGTTAGCTCAGTCGGTAGAGCGTTGGACTTTTAATCCAACGGTCAAGGGTTCAAGTCCCTTATCGGGCTGTTTATATATTGTTTTTCAACCAATTGTACTGTTTATATGTTGTTCCATTTAAACTTAGCAACGTTAGAGGATAGCGTTTTGAAACACTATCCCGAGCCCGGTTAGCTCAGTCGGTAGAGCGTTGGACTTTTAATCCAACGGTCAAGGGTTCAAGACCCTTATCGGGATGTTTGGTATTTGTTGTTGCATTTAAACTTAAATCAACGTTACTTGATAGCGTTTTGAAGCACCAACAAAGCCCGGTTAGCTCAGTCGGTAGAGCGTTGGACTTTTAATCCAACGGTCAAGGGTTCAAGTCCCTTATCGGGCTGTTTATTTGTTGTTGCATTTACTTAAATCAACGTTAGAGGATAGCGTTTTGAAGCACCAACAAAGCCCGGTTAGCTCAGTCGGTAGAGCGTTGGACTTTTTATCCAACGGTCAATGGTTTAAGTCCCTTTTCGGGCTGTTTATATTTGTTGTTGCATTTGAAACTTAATCAACGTTAGAGAATGCGTTTTGAAGCACCAACAAAGCCCGGTTAGCTCAGTCGGTAGAGCGTTGGGCTTTTAATCCAACGGACAAGGGATGTAATCCCTATCGGGCTGTTTATAATTGTTGTTCCATTTAAACTTAACTCAACGTTAGAGGATAGCGTTTTGAAATACTATCCCGAGCCCGGTTAGCTCAGTCGGTAGAGCGTTGGACTTTTTATCCAACGGTCAAGGGTTTAAGTCCCTTTTCGGGCTGTTTATATTTGTTGTTGCATTGAAACTTAACTCAACGTTAGAGAATAGCGTTTTGAAGCACCAACAAAGCCCGGTTAGCTCAGTCGGTAGAGCGTTGGCCTTTTAATCCAACGGACAAGGGATGTAATCCCTATCGGGCTGTTTATAATTGTTGTTCCATTTAAACTTAACTCAACGTTAGAGGATAGCGTTTTGAAACACTATCCCGAGCCCGGTTAGCTCAGTCGGTAGACCGTTGGCCTTTTAATCCAACGGACAAGGGATGTAATCCCTATCGGGCTGTTTATAATTGTTGTTCCATTTAAACTTAACTCAACGTTAGAGGATAGCGTTTTGAAACACTATCCCGAGCCGGTTAGACTTTTAATCCAACGGTCAATGGTTCAAGTCCCTTATCGGGTTGTTTATATTTGTTGTTCCATTTAAACTTAGCTTAACGTTAGAGGATAGCGTTTTGAAACACGATCCCGAGCCCGGTTAGCTCAATCGGTAGAGCGTTGGACTTTTAATCCAACGGTCAAGGGTTCAAGACCCTTATCGGGATGTTGGTATTTGTGTTTGCCTTTAAAGTTAAATCAACGTTACTTGATAGCGTTTTGAAGCACCATCAAAGCCCGGTTAGCTCAGTCGGTAGAGCGTTGGACTTTTAATCCAACGGTCAAGGGTTCAAGTCCCTTATCGGGCTGTTTATATTTGTTGTTCCATTTAAACTTAGCTTAACGTTAGAGGATAGCGTTTTGAAACACGATCCCGAGCCCGGTTAGCTCAGTCGGTAGAGCGTTGGACTTTTAATCCAACGGTCAAGGGTTCAAGTCCCTTATCGGGCTGTTTATATTTGTTGTTGCATTGAAACTTAACTCAACGTTAGAGAATAGCGTTTTGAAGCACCAACAAAGCCCGGTTAGCTCAGTCGGTAGAGCGTTGGCCTCGGTAGAGCGTTGGCCTTTTAATCCAACGGACAAGGGATGTAATCCCTATCGGGCTGTTTATAATTGTTGTTCCATTTAAACTTAACTCAACGTTAGAGGATAGCGTTTTGAAA
This sequence comes from Ciona robusta, assembly GCF_009617815.1. Lineage (NCBI taxonomy): Eukaryota > Metazoa > Chordata > Ascidiacea > Phlebobranchia > Cionidae > Ciona > Ciona robusta. Next base: position 247,115 of record NW_028323123.1, read on the forward strand.
CACTATCCCGAGCCCGGTTAGCTCAGTCGGTAGAGCGTTGGACTTTTAATCAAGGGTTCAAGTTATCGGCTGTTTGTATTTGTTGTTGCATTTAAAGTTAAATCAGCGTTACTTGATAGCGTTTTGAAGCACCAACAAAGCCCGGTTAGCTCAGTCGGTAGAGCGTTGGCCTTTTAATCCAACGGACAAGGGAAGTAATCCCTATCGGGTTGTTTATAATTGTTGTTCCATTTAAACTTAACTCAACGTTAGAGGATAGCGTTTTGAAACACTATCCCGAGCCCGGTTAGCTCAGTAGGTAGAGCGTTGGACTTTTAATCCAACGGTCAAGGGTTCAAATCCCTTATCGGGCTGTTGCTATTTGTTGTTGCATTTAAACTTTAATCAACGTTACTGGATAGCGTTTTGAAGCACCAACAAAACCCGGTTAGCTCAGTCGGTAGAGCGTTGGCCTTTTAATCCAACGGACAAGGGATGTAATCCCTATCGGGCTGTTTATAATTGTTGTTCCATTTAAACTTAACTCAACGTTAGAGGATAGCGTTTTGAAACACTATCCCGAGCCCGGTTAGCTCAGTCGGTAGAGCGTTGGACTTTTAATCCAACGGTCAATGGTTCAAGTCCCTTATCTGGTTGTTTATATTTGTTGTTGCATTTAAACTTAACTCAGCGTTAGAGGATAGCGTTTTGAAACACGAGCCAGAGCCCGGTTAGCTCAGTCGGTAGACCGTTGGACTTTTAATCCAACGGTCAATGGTTCAAGTCCTTTATCGGGCTGTTTATATTTTTTGATGCTTTTAAACTTGACTCAACGTTAGATGATACCGTTTTAAAAGGAGAGACCGAGCTAGGTTAGCTCAGTCGGTAGACCGTTGGACTTTTAATCCAACGGTCAAGGGTTCAAGTCCCTTATCGGGCTGGTTATATTTGTTGTTGCATTTAAACTTAACTCAACGTTTAAGGATAGTCCCTTATCGGGATGTTTATATTTTGTGTTGCATTTAAACTTAACTCAACGTTAGAAGATAGCGTTTTGAAACACGAGCCAGAGCCCGGTTAGCTCAGTCGGTAGACCGTTGGACTTTCAATCCAACGGTCAATGGTTCAAGTCCCTTATCGGGCTGTTTATATTTTTTGTTGCTTTTAAACTTAACTCAACGTTAGAGGATACCGTTATAAAAGAACAGCCCGAGCCCGGTTAGCTCAGTCGGTAGAGCGTTGGACTTTTAATCCAACGGTCAAGGGTTCAAGTCCCTTATCGGGCTGGTTATATTTGTTGTTGCATTTAAACTTAACTCAACGTTAGAGGATAGTCCCTTATCGGGATGTTTATATTTTGTGTTGCATTTAAACTTAACTCAACGTTAGAAGATAGCGTATTGAAACACGAGCCAGAGCCCGGTTAGCTCAGTCGGTAGAGCGTTGGACTTTTAATCCAACGGTTTAGGGTTCAAGTCCCTTATCGGGCTGTTTATATTTGTCGCTGCATTGAAACTTAACTCAACGTTACAGAATAGCGTTTTGAAGCACCAACAAAGCCCGGTTAGCTCAGTCGGTAGAGCGTTGGCCTTTTAATCCAACGGACAAGGGATGTAATCCCTATCGGGCTGTTTATAATTGTTGTTCCATTTAAACTTAACTCAACGTTAGAGGATAGCGTTTTGAAACACTATCCCGAGCCCGGTTAGCTCAGTCGGTAGAGCGTTGGACTTTTAATCCAACGGTCAAGGGTTCAAGTCCCTTATCGGGCTGTTGGTATTTGTTGTTGCATTTAAAGTTAAATCAACGTTACTTGATAGCGTTTTGAAGCACCAACAAAGCCCGGTTAGCTCAGTCGGTAGAGCGTTGGACTTTTTATCCAACGGTCAAGGGTTCAAGTCCCTTTTCGGGCTGTTTATATTTGTTGTTGCATTGAAACTTAACTCAACGTTAGAGAATAGCGTTTTGAAGCACCAACAAAGCCCGGTTAGCTCAGTCGGTAGAGCGTTGGCCTTTTAATCCAACGGACAAGGGATGCAATCCCTATCGGGCTGTTTATAATTGTTGTTTCATTTAAACTTAACTCAACGTTAGAGGATAGCGTTTTGAAACACTATCCCGAGCCCGGTTAGCTCAGTCGGTGGAGCGTTGGACTTTTAATCCAACGGTCAAGTGTTCAAGTCCCTTATCGGGCTGTTGGTATTTGTTGTTGCATTTAAAGTTAAATCAACGTTACTTGATAGCGTTTTGAAGCACCAACAAAGCCCGGTTAGCTCAGTCGGTAGAGCGTTGGACTTTTAATCCAACGGTCAAGGGTTCAAGTCCCTTATCGGGCTGTTTATATTTGTTGTTCCATTTAAACTTAGCTTAACGTTAGAGGTTAGCGTTTTGAAACACGATCCCGAGCCCGGTTAGCTCAATCGGTAGAGCGTTGCACTTTTAATCCAACGGTCAAGGGTTCAAGACCCTTATCGGGATGTTGGTGTTTGTTTTTGCCTTTAAAGTTAAATCAACGTTACTTGATAGCGTTTTGAAGCACCAACAAAGCCCGGTTAGCGCAGTCGGTAGAGCGTTGGACTTTTAATCCAACGGTCAAGGGTTCAAGTCCCTTATCGGGCTGTTGGTATTTGTTGTTGCATTTAGAGTTAAATCAACGTTACTTGATAGCGTTTTGAAGCACCAACAAAGCCCGGTTAGCTCAGTCGGTAGAGCGTTGGACTTTTTATCCAACGGTCAAGGGTTAAAGTCCCTTTTCGGGCTGTTTATATTTGTTGTTGCATTGAAACTTAACTCAACGTTAGAGAATAGCGTTTTGAAGCACCAACAAAGCCCGGTTAGCTCAGTCGGTAGAGCGTTGTCATTTTAATCCAACGGACAAGGGATGTAATCCCTATCGGGCTGTTTATAATTGTTGTTCCATTTAAACATAACTCAACGTTAGAGGATAGCGTTTTGAAACACTATCCCGAGCCCGGTTAGCTCAGTCGGTAGAGCGTTGGACTTTTTATCCAACGGTCAAGGGTTTAAGTCCCTTTTCGGGCTGTTTATATTTGTTGTTGCATTGAAACTTAACTCAACGTTAGAGAATAGCGTTTTGAAGCACCAACAAAGCCCGGTTAGCTCAGTCGGTAGAGCGTTGGCCTTTTAATCCAACGGACAAGGGATGTAATCCCTATCGGGCTGTTTATAATTGTTGTTCCATTTAAACTTAACTCAACGTTAGAGGATAGCGTTTTGAAACACTATCCCGAGCCCGGTTAACTCAGTCGGTAGAGCGTTGGACTTTTAATCCAACGGTCAAGGGTTCAAGTCCCTTATCGGGCTGTTGGTATTTGTTGTTGCATTTAAACTTAACTCAACGTTAGAGGATAGTCCCTTATCGGGATGTTTATATTTTGTGTTGCATTTAAACTTAACTCAACGTTAGAAGATAGCGTTTTGAAACACGAGCCAGAGCCCGGTTAGCTCAGTCGGTAGACCGTTGGACTTTCAATCCAACGGTCAATGGTTCAAGTCCCTTATCGGGCTGTTTATATTTTTTGTTGCTTTTAAACTTAACTCAACGTTAGAGGATACCGTTATAAAAGAACAGCCCGAGCCCGGTTAGCTCAGTCGGTAGAGCGCTGGACTTTTAATCCAACGGTCAAGGGTTCAAGTCCCTATCGGGCTGTTTATATTTGTTGCTGCATTGAAACTTAACTCAACGTTAGAGAATAGCGTTTTGAAGCACCAACAAAGCCCGGTTAGCTCAGTCGGTAGAGCGTTGGCCTTTTAATTCAACGGACAAGGGATGTAATCCCTATCGGGCTGTTTATAATTGTTGTTCCATTTAAACTTAACTCAACGTTAGAGGAAAGCGTTTTTTTTCGTTTAGAGAACGATCTAACGTTGAGTTAAGTTTCAATGCATCAACAAATATAAACAGCCCGAAAAGGGACTTAAACCCTTGACCGTTGGATAAAAAGTCCAACGCTCTACCGACTGAGCTAACCGGGCTTTGTTGGTGCTTCAAAACGCTATCAAGTAACGTTCATTTAACTCTAAATGCAACAACAAATACCAACAGCCCGATAAGGGACTTGAACAATTGACCGTTGGATTAAAAGTCCAACGCTCTACCGACTGCGCTAACCGGGCTTTGTTGGTGCTTCAAAACGCTATCAAGTAACGTTGATTTAACTTTAAAGGCAAAAACAAATACCAACATCCCGATAAGGGTCTTGAACCCTTGACCGTTGGATTAAAAGTGCAACGCTCTACCGATTGAGCTAACCGGGCTCGGGATCGTGTTTCAAAACGTTAACCTCTAACGTTAAGCTAAGTTTAAATGGAACAACAAATATAAACAGCCCGATAAGGGACTTGAACCCTTGACCGTTGGATTAAAAGTCCAACGCTCTACCGACTGAGCTAACCGGGCTCGGGATAGTGTTTCAAAACGCTATCCTCTAACGTTGAGTTAAGTTTAAATGCAACAACAAATATAAACAGCCCGAAAAGGGACTTAAACCCTTGACCGTTGGATAAAAAGTCCAACGCTCTACCGACTGAGCTAACCGGGCTTTGTTGGTGCTTCAAAACGCTATTCTCTAACGTTGAGTTAAGTTTCAATGCATCAACAAATATAAACAGCCCGAAAAGGGACTTAAACCCTTGACCGTTGGATAAAAAGTCCAACGCTCTACCGACTGAGCTAACCGGGCTTTGTTGGTGCTTCAAAACGCTATCAAGTAACGTTCATTTAACTCTAAATGCAACAACAAATACCAACAGCCCGATAAGGGACTTGAACAATTGACCGTTGGATTAAAAGTCCAACGCTCTACCGACTGCGCTAACCGGGCTTTGTTGGTGCTTCAAAACGCTATCAAGTAACGTTGATTTAACTTTAAAGGCAAAAACAAATACCAACATCCCGATAAGGGTCTTGAACCCTTGACCGTTGGATTAAAAGTGCAACGCGCTACCGATTGAGCTAACCGGGCTCGGGATCGTGTTTCAAAACGCTAACCTCTAACGTTAAGCTAAGTTTAAATGGAACAACAAATATAAACAGCCCGATAAGGGACTTGAACCCTTGACCGTTGGATTAAAAGTCCAACGCTCTACCGACTGAGCTAACCGGGCTCGGGATAGTGTTTCAAAACGCTATCCTCTAACGTTGAGTTAAGTTTAAATGCAACAACAAATATAAACACCCCGAAAAGGGACTTGAACCCTTGACCGTTGGATAAAAAGTACAACGCTCTACCGACTGAGCTAACCGGGCTTTGTTGGTGCTTCAAAACGCTATCCTCTAACGTTGAGTTAAGTTTAAATGGAACAACAATTATAAACAGCCCGATAGGGATTACATCCCTTGTCCGTTGGATTAAAAGGCCAACGCTCTACCGACTGAGCTAACCGGGCTTTGTTGGTGCTTCAAAACGCTATTCTCTAACGTTGAGTTAAGTTTCAATGCAGCGACAAATATAAACAGCCCGATAAGGGACTTGAACCCTTGACCGTTGGATTAAAAGTCCAACGCTCTACCGACTGAGCTAACCGGGCTCGGGCTGTTCTTTTATAACGGTATCCTCTAACGTTGAGTTAAGTTTAAAAGCAATAAAAAATATAAACAGCCCGATAAGGGACTTGAACCATTGACCGTTGGATTAAAAGTCCAACGCTCTACCGACTGAGCTAACCGGGCTCTGCCTCGTGTTTCAAACCGCTATCCTCTAACGTTGAGTTAAGTTTAAATGCAACAAAAATTATAAACAGCCCGATAAGGGACTATCCTCTAACGCTGAGTTAAGTTTAAATGCAACAACAAATATAAACAACCAGATAAGGGACTTGAACCATTGACCGTTGGATTAAAAGTCCAACGCTCTACCGACTGAGCTAACCGGGCTCGGGATAGTGTTTCAAAACGCTATCCTCTAACGTTGAGTTAAGTTTAAATGGAACAACAATTATAAACAGCCCGATAGGGATTACATCCCTTGTCCGTTGGTTTAAAAGGCCAACGCTCTACCGACTGAGCTAACCGGGCTTTGTTGGTGCTTCAAAACGCTATCCAGTAACGTTGATTAAAGTTTAAATGCAACAACAAATACCAACAGCCCGATAAGGGATTTGAACCCTTGACCGTTGGATTAAAAGTCCAACGCTCTACCTACTGAGCTAACCGGGCTCGGGCTCTTCTTTTATAACGGTATCCTCTAACGTTGAGTTAAGTTTAAAAGCAACAAAAAATACCAACAGCCCGATAAGGGACTTGAACCCTTGACCGTTGGATTAAAAGTCCAACTCTCTACCGACTGCGCTAACCGGGCTTTGTTATCAAGTAACGCTATCAAGTAACGTTGATTTAACTTTAAAGGCAAAAACAAATACCAACATCCCGATAAGGGTCTTGAACCCTTGACCGTTGGATTAAAAGTCCAACGCTCTACCGACTGAGCTAACCGGGCTTTGTTGGTGCTTAAAAACGCTATCAAGTAACGTTGATTTAACTCTAAATGCAACAACAAATACCAACAGCCCGATAAGGGACTTGAACCCTTGACCGTTGGATTAAAAGTCCAACGCTCTACCGACTGCGCTAACCGGGCTTTTTTGGTGCTTCAAAACGCTATCAAGTAACGTTGATTTAACTTTAAAGGCAAAAACAAATACCAACATCCCGATAAGGGTCTTGAACCCTTGACCGTTGGATTAAAAGTCCAACGCTCTACCGATTGAGCTAACCGGGCTCGGGATCGTGTTTCAAAACGCTAACCTCTAACGTTAAGCTAAGTTTAAATGGAACAACAAATATAAACTGATAAGGGACTTGAACCCTTGACCGTTGGATTAAAAGTCCAACGCTCTACCGACTAACTAACCGGGCTCGGGATAGCGTTTCAAAACGCTATCCTCTAACGTTGAGTTAAGTTTAAATGGAACAACAATTATAAACAGCCCGATAGGGATTACATCCCTTGTCCGTTGGATTAAAAGGCCAACGCTCTACCGACTGAGCTAACCGGGCTTTGTTGGTGCTTCAAAACGCTATTCTCTAACGTTGAGTTAAGTTTCAATGCAACAACAAATATAAACAGCCCGATAAGGGACTTGAACCCTTGACCGTTGGATTAAAAGTCCAACGCTCTACCGACTGAGCTAACCGGGCTCGGGATAGTGTTTCAAAACGCTATCCTCTAACGTTGAGTTAAGTTTAAATGGAACAACAATGATAAACCCAACAAAGCCCGGTTAGCTCAGTCGGTAGAACGTTGGCCTTTTAATCCAACGGACAAGGGATGTAATCCCTATCGGGCTGTTTATAATTGTTGTTCCATTTAAACTTAACTCAACGTTAGAGGATAGCGTTTTGAAACACTATCCCGAGCCCGGTTAGCTCAGTCGGTAGAGCGTTGGACTTTTAATCCAACGGTCAAGGGTTCAAGTCCCTTATCGGGCTGTTGGAATTTGTTTTTGCATTTAAAGTTAAATCAACGTTACTTGATAGCGTTTTGAAGCACCAACAAAGCCCGGTTAGCTCAGTCGGTAAAGCGTTGGACTTTTAATCCAACGGTCAAGGGTTCAAGTCCCTTATCGGGCTGTTGGTATTTGTTGTTGCATTTAAAGTTAAATCAACGTTACTTGATAGCGTTTTGAAGCACCAACAAAGCCCGGTTAGCTCAGTCGGTAGAGCGTTGGACTTTTTATCCAGCGGTCAAGGGTTTAATTCCTTTTTCGGGCTGTTTATATTTGTTGTTGCATTGAAACTTAACTCAACGTTAGAGAATAGCGTTTTGAAGCACCAACAAAGCCCGGTTAGCTCAGTCGGTAGAGCGTTGGCCTTTTAATCCAACGGACAAGGGATGTAATCCCTAACGGGCTGTTTATAATTGTTGTTCCATTTAAACTTAACTCAACGTTAGAGGATAGCGTTTTGAAACACTATCCCGAGCCCGGTTAGCTCAGTCGGTAGAGCGTTGGACTTTTAATCCAACGGCCAAGGGTTCAAGTCCCTTATCGGGCTGTTGGTATTTGTTGTTGCATTTAAAGTTAAATCAACGTTACTTGATAGCGTTTTGAAGCACCAACAAAGCCCGGTTAGCTCAGTCGGTAGAGCGTTGGACTTTTTATCCAACGGTCAAGGGTTCAAGTTCCTTTTCGGGCTGTTTATATTTGTTGTTGCATTGAAACTTAACTCAACGTTAGAGAATAGCGTTTTGAAGCACCAACAAAGCCCGGTTAGCTCAGTCGGTAGAGCGTTGGCCTTTTAATCCAACGGACAAGGGTTCAAGTCCCTTATCGGGCTGTTGGTATTTGTTGTTGCATTTAAAGTTAAATCAACGTTACTTGATAGCGTTTTGAAGCACCAACAAAGCCCGGTTAGCTCAGTCGGTAGAGCGTTGGACTTTTTATCCAGCGGTCAAGGGTTTAATTCCTTTTTCGGGCTGTTTATATTTGTTGTTGCATTGAAACTTAACTCAACGTTAGAGAATAGCGTTTTGAAGCACCAACAAAGCCCGGTTAGCTCAGTCGGTAGAGCGTTGGCCTTTTAATCCAACGGACAAGGGATGTAATCCCTAACGGGCTGTTTATAATTGTTGTTCCATTTAAACTTAACTCAACGTTAGAGGATAGCGTTTTGAAACACTATCCCGAGCCCGGTTAGCTCAGTCGGTAGAGCGTTGGACTTTTAATCCAACGGCCAAGGGTTCAAGTCCCTTATCGGGCTGTTGGTATTTGTTGTTGCATTTAAAGTTAAATCAACGTTACTTGATAGCGTTTTGAAGCACCAACAAAGCCCGGTTAGCTCAGTCGGTAGAGCGTTGGACTTTTTATCCAACGGTCAAGGGTTCAAGTTCCTTTTCGGGCTGTTTATATTTGTTGTTGCATTGAAACTTAACTCAACGTTAGAGAATAGCGTTTTGAAGCACCAACAAAGCCCGGTTAGCTCAGTCGGTAGAGCGTTGGCCTTTTAATCCAACGGACAAGGGATGTAATCCCTAACGGGCTGTTTATAATTGTTGTTCCATTTAAACTTAACTCAACGTTAGAGGATAGCGTTTTGAAACACTATCCCGAGCCCGGTTAGCTCAGTCGGTAGAGCGTTGGACTTTTAATCCAACGGTCAAGGGTTCAAGTCCCTTATCGGGCTGTTGGTATTTGTTGTTGCATTTAAAGTTAAATCAACGTTACTTGATAGCGTTTTGAAGCACCAACAAAGCCCGGTTAGCTCAGTCGGTAGAGCGTTGGACTTTTTATCCAACGGTCAAGGGTTCAAGTTCCTTTTCGGGCTGTTTATATTTGTTGTTGCATTGAAACTTAACTCAACGTTAGAGAATAGCGTTTTGAAGCACCAACAAAGCCCGGTTAGCTCAGTCGGTAGAGCGTTGGCCTTTTAATCCAACGGACAAGGGATGTAATCCCTAACGGGCTGTTTATAATTGTTGTTCCATTTAAACTTAACTCAACGTTAGAGGATAGCGTTTTGAAACACTATCACGAGCCCGGTTAGCTCAGTCGGTAGAGCGTTGGACTTTTAATCCAACGGTCAAGGGTTCAAGTCCCTTATCGGGCTGTTGGTATTTGTTGTTGCATTTAAAGTTAAATCAACGTTACTTGATAGCGTTTTGAAGCACCAACAAAGCCCGGTTAGCTCAGTCGGTAGAGCGTTGGACTTTTAATCCAACGGTCAAGGGTTCAAGTCCCTTATCGGGCTGTTGGTATTTGTTGTTGCATTTAAAGTTAAATCAACGTTACTTGATAGCGTTTTGAAGCACCAACAAAGCCCGGTTAGCTCAGTCGGTAGAGCGTTGGACTTTTAATCCAACGGTCAAGGGTTCAAGTCCCTTATCGGTCTGTTTATATTTGTTGTTCCATTTAAACTTAGCTTAACGTTAGAGGTTAGCGTTTTGAAACACGATCCCGAGCCCGGTTAGCTCAATCGATAGAGCGTTGGACTTTTAATCCAACGGTCAAGGGTTCAAGACCCTTATCGGGATGTTGGTATTTGTTTTTGCCTTTAAAGTTAAATCAACGTTACTTGATAGCGTTTTGAAGCACCAACAAAGCCCGGTTAGCGCAGTCGGTAGAGCGTTGGACTTTTAATCCAACGGTCAAGGGTTCAAGTCCCTTATCGGGCTGTTGGTATTTGTTGTGGCATTTAGAGTTAAATCAACGTTACTTGATAGCGTTTTGAAGCACCAACAAAGCCCGGTTAGCTCAGTCGGTAGAGCGTTGGACTTTTTATCCAGCGGTCAAGGGTTTAAGTCCCTTTTCGGGCTGTTTATATTTGTTGTTGCATTGAAACTTAACTCAACGTTAGAGAATAGCGTTTTGAAGCACCAACAAAGCCCGGTTAGCTCAGTCGGTAGAGCGTTGGCCTTTTAATCCAACGGACAAGGGATGTAATCCCTAACGGGCTGTTTATAATTGTTGTTCCATTTAAAATTAACTCAACGTTAGAGGATAGCGTTTTGAAACACTATCCCGAGCCCGGTTAGCTCAGTCGGTAGAGCGTTGGACTTTTAATCCAACGGCCAAGGGTTCAAGTCCCTTATCGGGCTGTTGGTATTTGTTGTTGCATTTAAAGTTAAATCAACGTTACTTGATAGCGTTTTGAAGCACCAACAAAGCCCGGTTAGCTCAGTCGGTAGAGCGTTGGACTTTTTATCCAACGGTCAAGGGTTCAAGTCCTTTTCGGGCTGTTTATATTTGTTGTTGCATTGAAACTTAACTCAACGTTAGAGAATAGCGTTTTGAAGCACCAACAAAGCCCGGTTAGCTCAGTCGGTAGAGCGTTGGCCTTTTAATCCAACGGACAAGGGATGTAATCCCTAACGGGCTGTTTATAATTGTTGTTCCATTTAAACTTAACTCAACGTTAGAGGATAGCGTTTTGAAACACTATCCCGAGCCCGGTTAGCTCAGTCGGTAGAGCGTTGGACTTTTAATCCAACGGTCAAGTGTTCAAGTCCCTTATCGGGCTGTTGGTATTTGTTGTTGCATTTAAAGTTAAATCAAGTTACTTGATAGCGTTTTGAAGCACCAACAAAGCCCGGTTAGCTCAGTCGGTAGAGCGTTGGACTTTTAATCCAACGTTCAAGGGTTCAAGTCCCTTATCGGTCTGTTTATATTTGTTGTTCCATTTAAACTTAGCTTAACGTTAGAGGTTAGCGTTTTGAAACACGATCCCGAGCCCGGTTAGCTCAATCGGTAGAGCGTTGGACTTTTAATCCAACGGTCAAGGGTTCAAGACCCTTATCGGGATGTTGGTATTTGTTTTTGCCTTTAAAGTTAAATCAACGTTACTTGATAGCGTTTTGAAGCACCAACAAAGCCCGGTTAGCGCAGTCGGTAGAGCGTTGGACTTTTAATCCAACGGTCAAGGGTTCAAGTCCCTTATCGGGCTGTTGGTATTTGTTGTGGCATTTAGAGTTAAATCAACGTTACTTGATAGCGTTTTGAAGCACCAACAAAGCCCGGTTAGCTCAGTCGGTAGAGCGTTGGACTTTTTATCCAGCGGTCAAGGGTTTAAGTCCCTTTTCGGGCTGTTTATATTTGTTGTTGCATTGAAACTTAACTCAACGTTAGAGAATAGCGTTTTGAAGCACCAACAAAGCCCGGTTAGCTCAGTCGGTAGAGCGTTAGCCTTTTAATCCAACGGACAAGGGATGTAATCCCTATCGGGCTGTTTATATTTGTTGTTCCATTTAAACTTAACTCAACGTTAGAGGATAGCGTTTTGAAACACTATCCCGAGCCCGGTTAGCTCAGTCGGTAGAGCGTTGGACTTTTAATCCAACGGTCAAGGGTTCAAGTCCCTTATCGGGCTGTTTATATTTGTTGTTGCATTGAAACTTAACTCAACGTTAGAGGATAGCGTTTTGAAACACTATCCCGAGCCCGGTTAGCTCAGTCGGTAGAGCGTTGGACTTTTAATCCAACGGTCAAGGGTTCAAGTCCCTTATCGGGCTGTTTATATTTGTTGTTGCATTGAAACTTAACTCAACGTTAGAGAATAGCGTTTTGAAGCACCAACAAAGCCCGGTTAGCTCAGTTGGTAGAGCGTTGGCCTTTTAATCCAACGGACAAGGGTGTAATCCCTATCGGGCTGTTTATAATTGTTGTTCCATTTAAACTTAACTCAACGTTAGAGGATAGCGTTTTGAAACACTATCCCGAGCCCGGTTAGCTCAGTCGGTAGAGCGTTGGACTTTTAATCCAACGGTCAAGGGTTCAAGTCCCTTATCGGGCTGTTGGTATTTGTTGTTGCATTTAAAATTAAATCAACGTTACTTGATAGCGTTTTGAAGCACCAACAAAGCCCGGTTAGCTCAGTCGGTAGAGCGTTGGACTTTTTATCCAACGGTCAAGGGTTCAAGTTCCTTTTCGGGCTGTTTATATTTGTTGTTGCATTGAAACTTAACTCAACGTTAGAGAATAGCGTTTTGAAGCACCAACAAAGCCCGGTTAGCTTAGTCGGTAGAGCGTTGGCCTTTTAATCCAACGGACAAATGATGTAATCCCTAACGGGCTGTTTATAATTGTTGTTCCATTTAAACTTAACTCAACGTTAGAGGATAGCGTTTTGAAACACTACCCGAGCCCGGTTAGCTCAGTCGGTAGAGCGTTGGACTTTTAATCCAACGGTCAAGGGTTCAAGTCCCTTATCGGGCTGTTGGTATTTGTTGTTGCATTTAAAGTTAAATCAACGTTACTTGATAGCGTTTTGAAGCACCAACAAAGCCCGGTTAGCTCAGTCGGTAGAGCGTTGGACTTTTAATCCAACGGTCAAGGGTTCAAGTCCCTTATCGGTCTGTTTAAATTTGTTGTTCCATTTAAACTTAGCTTAACGTTAGAGGTTAGCGTTTTGAAACAGGATCCCGAGCCCGGTTAGCTCAATCGGTAGAGCGTTGGACTTTTAATCCAACGGTCAAGGGTTCAAGACCCTTATCGGGATGTTGGTATTTGTTTTTGCCTTTAAAGTTAAATCAACGTTACTTGATAGCGTTTTGAAGCACCAACAAAGCCCGGTTAGCTCAGTCGGTAGAGCGTTGGACTTTTTATCCAACGGTCAAGGGTTTAATTCCTTTTTCGGGCTGTTTATATTTGTTGTTGCATTGAAACTTAACTCAACGTTAGAGAATAGCGTTTTGAAGCACCAACAAAGCCCGGTTAGCGCAGTCGGTAGAGCGTTGGACTTTTAATCCAACGGTCAAGGGTTCAAGTCCCTTATCGGGCTGTTGGTATTTGTTGTGGCATTTAGAGTTAAATCAACGTTACTTGATAGCGTTTTGAAGCACCAACAAAGCCCGGTTAGCTCAGTCGGTAGAGCGTTGGACTTTTTATCCAGCGGTCAAGGGTTTAATTCCTTTTTCGGGCTGTTTATATTTGTTGTTGCATTGAAACTTAACTCAACGTTAGAGAATAGCGTTTTGAAGCACCAACAAAGCCCGGTTAGCTCAGTCGGTAGAGCGTTGGCCTTTTAATCCAACGGACAAGGGATGTAATCCCTAACGGGCTGTTTATAATTGTTGTTCCATTTAAACTTAACTCAACGTTAGAGGATAGCGTTTTGAAACACTATCCCGAGCCCGGTTAGCTCAGTCGGTAGAGCGTTGGACTTTTAATCCAACGGCCAAGGGTTCAAGTCCCTTATCGGGCTGTTGGTATTTGTTGTTGCATTTAAAGTTAAATCAACGTTACTTGATAGCGTTTTGAAGCACCAACAAAGCCCGGTTAGCTCAGTCGGTAGAGCGTTGGACTTTTTATCCAGCGGTCAAGGGTTTAATTCCTTTTTCGGGCTGTTTATATTTGTTGTTGCATTGAAACTTAACTCAACGTTAGAGAATAGCGTTTTGAAGCACCAACAAAGCCCGGTTAGCTCAGTCGGTAGAGCGTTGGCCTTTTAATCCAACGGACAAGGGATGTAATCCCTAACGGGCTGTTTATAATTGTTGTTCCATTTAAACTTAACTCAACGTTAGAGGATAGCGTTTTGAAACACTATCCCGAGCCCGGTTAGCTCAGTCGGTAGAGCGTTGGACTTTTAATCCAACGGTCAAGGGTTCAAGTCCCTTATCGGGCTGTTGGTATTTGTTGTTGCATTTAAAGTTAAATCAACGTTACTTGATAGCGTTTTGAAGCACCAACAAAGCCCGGTTAGCTCAGTCGGTAGAGCGTTGGACTTTTAATCCAACGGTCAAGGGTTCAAGTCCCTTATCGGCTGTTTATATTGTTGTTCCATTTAAACTTACTTAACGTTAGAGGTTAGCGTTTTGAAACACGATCCCGAGCCCGGTTAGCTCAATCGGTAGAGCGTTGGACTTTTAATCCAACGGTCAAGGGTTCAAGACCCTTATCGGGCTGTTGGTATTTGTTTTTGCCTTTAAAGTTAAATCAACGTTACTTGATAGCGTTTTGAAGCACCAACAAAGCCCGGTTAGCTCAGTCGGTAGAGCGTTGGACTTTTAATCCAACGGTCAAGGGTTCAAGTCCCTTATCGGGCTGTTGGTATTTGTTGTGGCATTTAGAGTTAAATCAACGTTACTTGATAGCGTTTTGAAGCACCAACAAAGCCCGGTTAGCTCAGTCGGTAGAGCGTTGGACTTTTTATCCACGGTCAAGGGTTTAAGTCCCTTTTCGGGCTGTTTATATTTGTTGTTGCATTGAAACTTAACTCAACGTTAGAGAATAGCGTTTTGAAGCACCAACAAAGCCCGGTTAGCTCAGTCGGTAGAGCGTTGGCCTTTTAATCCAACGGACAAGGGATGTAATCCCTAACGGGCTGTTTATAATTGTTGTTCCATTTAAAATTAACTCAACGTTAGAGGATAGCGTTTTGAAACACTATCCCGAGCCCGGTTAGCTCAGTCGGTAGAGCGTTGGACTTTTAATCCAACGGCCAAGGGTTCAAGTCCCTTATCGGGCTGTTGGTATTTGTTGTTGCATTTAAAGTTAAATCAACGTTACTTGATAGCGTTTTGAAGCACCAACAAAGCCCGGTTAGCTCAGTCGGTAGAGCGTTGGACTTTTTATCCAACGGTCAAGGGTTCAAGTTCCTTTCGGGCTGTTTATATTTGTTGTTGCATTGAAACTTAACTCAACGTTAGAGAATAGCGTTTTGAAGCACCAACAAAGCCCGGTTAGCTCAGTCGGTAGAGCGTTGGCCTTTTAATCCAACGGACAAGGGATGTAATCCCTAACGGGCTGTTTATATTGTTGTTCCATTTAAACTTAACTCAACGTTAGAGGATAGCGTTTTGAAACAGTATCCCGAGCCCGGTTAGCTCAGTCGGTAGAGCGTTGGACTTTTAATCCAACGGTCAAGTGTTCAAGTCCCTTATCGGGCTGTTGGTATTTGTTGTTGCATTTAAAGTTAAATCAACGTTACTTGATAGCGTTTTGAAGCACCAACAAAGCCCGGTTAGCTCAGTCGGTAGAGCGTTGGACTTTTAATCCAACGTTCAAGGGTTCAAGTCCCTTATCGGTCTGTTTATATTTGTTGTTCCATTTAAACTTAGCTTAACGTTAGAGCTTAGCGTTTTGAAACACGATCCCGAGCCCGGTTAGCTCAATCGGTAGAGCGTTGGACTTTTAATCCAACGGTCAAGGGTTCAAGACCCTTATCGGGATGTTGGTATTTGTTTTGCCTTTAAAGTTAAATCAACGTTACTTGATAGCGTTTTGAAGCACCAACAAAGCCCGGTTAGCTCAGTCGGTAGAGCGTTGGACTTTTAATCCAACGGTCAAGGGTTCAAGTCCCTTATCGGGCTGTTGGTATTTGTTGTGCATTTAGAGTTAAATCAACGTTACTTGATAGCGTTTTGAAGCACCAACAAAGCCCGGTTAGCTCAGTCGGTAGAGCGTTGGACTTTTTATCCACGGTCAAGGGTTTAAGTCCCTTTTCGGGCTGTTTATATTGTTGTTGCATTGAAACTTAACTCAACGTTAGAGAATAGCGTTTTGAAGCACCAACAAAGCCCGGTTAGCTCAGTCGGTAGAGCGTTGGCCTTTTAATCCAACGGACAAGGGATGTAATCCCTATCGGGCTGTTTATATTTGTTGTTCCATTTAAACTTAACTCAACGTTAGAGGATAGCGTTTTGAAACACTATCCCGAGCCCGGTTAGCTCAGTCGGTAGAGCGTTGGACTTTTAATCCAACGGTCAAGGGTTCAAGTCCCTTATCGGGCTGTTTATATTTGTTGTTGCATTAAACTTAACTCAACGTTAGAGGATAGCGTTTTGAAACACTATCCCGAGCCCGGTTAGCTCAGTCGGTAGAGCGTTGGACTTTTAATCCAACGGTCAAGTGTTCAAGTCCCTTATCGGGCTGTTTATATTTGTTGTTGCATTGAAACTTAACTCAACGTTAGAGAATAGCGTTTTGAAGCACCAACAAAGCCCGGTTAGCTCAGTTGGTAGAGCGTTGGCCTTTTAATCCAACGGACAAGGGTGTAATCCCTATCGGGCTGTTTATAATTGTTGTTCCATTTAAACTTAACTCAACGTTAGAGGATAGCGTTTTGAAACACTATCCCGAGCCCGGTTAGCTCAGTCGGTAGAGCGTTGGACTTTTAATCCAACGGTCAAGGGTTCAAGTCCCTTATCGGGCTGTTTATTTGTTGTTGCATTTAAAGTTAAATCAACGTTACTTGATAGCGTTTTGAAGCACCAACAAAGCCCGGTTAGCTCAGTCGGTAGAGCGTTGGACTTTTAATCCAACGGTCAAGGGTTCAAGTCCTTTCGGGCTGTTTATATTTGTTGTTGCATTGAAACTTAACTCAACGTTAGAGATAGCGTTTTGAAGCACCAACAAAGCCCGGTTAGCTCAGTCGGTAGAGCGTTGGCCTTTTAATCCAACGGACAAATGTAATCCCTATCGGGCTGTTTATAATTGTTGTTCCATTTAAACTTAACTCAACGTTAGAGGATAGCGTTTTGAAACACTACCCGAGCCCGGTTAGCTCAGTCGGTAGAGCGTTGGACTTTTAATCCAACGGTCAAGGGTTCAAGTCCCTTATCGGGCTGTTTATTTGTTGTTGCATTTAAATTAAATCAACGTTACTTGATAGCGTTTTGAAGCACCAACAAAGCCCGGTTAGCTCAGTCGGTAGAGCGTTGGACTTTTAATCCAACGGTCAAGGGTTCAAGTCCCTTATCGGCTGTTTAATTTGTTGTTCCATTTAAACTTACTTAACGTTAGAGGTTAGCGTTTTGAAACACGATCCCGAGCCCGGTTAGCTCAGTCGGTAGAGCGTTGGACTTTTAATCCAACGGTCAAGGGTTCAAGCCCTTATCGGGCTGTTGGTATTTGTTGTTGCCTTTAAAGTTAAATCAACGTTACTTGATAGCGTTTTGAAGCACCAACAAAGCCCGGTTAGCTCAGTCGGTAGAGCGTTGGACTTTTAATCCAACGGTCAAGGGTTAATCCCTTTCGGGCTGTTTATATTTGTTGTTGCATTTAAACTTAACTCAACGTTAGAGATAGCGTTTTGAAGCACCAACAAAGCCCGGTTAGCTCAGTCGGTAGAGCGTTGGACTTTTAATCCAACGGTCAAGGGTTCAAGTCCCTTATCGGCTGTTATTTGTTGCATTTAAGTTAAATCAACGTTACTTGATAGCGTTTTGAAGCACCAACAAAGCCCGGTTAGCTCAGTCGGTAGAGCGTTGGACTTTTATCCAACGGTCAAGGGTTAAGTCCCTTTTCGGGCTGTTATATTTGTTGTTGCATTAAACTTAACTCAACGTTAGAGATAGCGTTTTGAACACCAACAAAGCCCGGTTAGCTCAGTCGGTAGAGCGTTGGCCTTTTAATCCAACGGACAAGGGTGTAATCCCTTATCGGGCTGTTTATATTGTTGTTCATTTAAACTTAATCAACGTTAGAGGATAGCGTTTTGAAACACCCCGAGCCCGGTTAGCTCAGTCGGTAGAGCGTTGGACTTTTAATCCAACGGTCAAGGGTTCAAGTCCCTTATCGGGCTGTTGGTATTTGTTGTTGCATTTAAAGTTAAATCAACGTTGATAGCGTTTTGAAGCACCAACAAAGCCCGGTTAGCTCAGTCGGTAGAGCGTTGGACTTTTAATCCAACGGTCAAGGGTTCAAGTCCTTATCGGGCTGTTTATATTTGTTGTTGCATTTGAAACTTAATCAACGTTAGAGATAGCGTTTTGAAGCACAACAAAGCCCGGTTAGCTCAGTCGGTAGAGCGTTGGACTTTTAATCCAACGGACAAGGGTTAATCCCTCGGGCTGTTTATATTGTTGTTGCCATTTAAACTTAACTCAACGTTAGAGATAGCGTTTTGAAACACACCCAAAGCCCGGTTAGCTCAGTCGGTAGAGCGTTGGCCTTTTAATCCAACGGACAAGGGTTAATCCCTATCGGGCTGTTTATTTGTTGTTGCATTTAAAACTTAAACTCAACGTTAGGATAGCGTTTTGAAGCACCTACGAGCCCGGTTAGCTCAGTCGGTAGAGCGTTGGACTTTTAATCCAACGGTCAAGGGTTCAAGTCCCTTATCGGGCTGTTTATATTTGTTGTTGCATTTAAACTTAAATCAACGTTAGAGATAGCGTTTTGAAGCACCAACAAAGCCCGGTTAGCTCAGTCGGTAGAGCGTTGGCCTTTTAATCCAACGGACAAGGGATGTAATCCCTCGGGCTGTTTATAATTTGTTGTTCCATTTAAACTTAACTCAACGTTAGAGGATAGCGTTTTGAAACACACGAGCCCGGTTAGCTCAGTCGGTAGAGCGTTGGACTTTTAATCCAACGGTCAAGGGTTCAAGTCCCTTATCGGGCTGTTGGTATTTGTTGTTGCATTTAAAGTTAAATCAACGTTACTTGATAGCGTTTTGAAGCACCAACAAAGCCCGGTTAGCTCAGTCGGTAGAGCGTTGGACTTTTAATCCAACGGTCAAGGGTTCAAGTCCCTTATCGGCTGTTTATATTTGTTGTTCATTTAAACTTAACTTAACGTTAGAGGATAGCGTTTTGAAACACAACGAGCCCGGTTAGCTCAGTCGGTAGAGCGTTGGACTTTAATCCAACGGTCAAGGGTTCAAGACCCTTATCGGGCTGTTTATTTGTTTGTTCCATTTAAACTTAATCAACGTTAGATAGCGTTTTGAAACACCCGAGCCCGGTTAGCTCATCGGTAGAGCGTTGGACTTTTAATCCAACGGTCAAGGTTCAAGTCCCTTATCGGGCTGTTTATTTGTTGTTGCATTTAAACTTAATCAACGTTACTGATAGCGTTTTGAAGCACCAACGAGCCCGGTTAGCTCAGTCGGTAGAGCGTTGGACTTTTAATCCAACGGTCAAGGGTTCAAGTCCCTATCGGGCTGTTTATATTTGTTGTTGCATTGAAACTTAACTCAACGTTAGAGAATAGCGTTTTGAAGCACCAACAAAGCCCGGTTAGCTCAGTCGGTAGAGCGTTGGCCTTTTAATCCAACGGACAAGGGTTAAGTCCCTTATCGGGCTGTTATAATTTGTTGTTCCATTTAAACTTAACTCAACGTTAGAGATAGCGTTTTGAACACTATCCCGAGCCCGGTTAGCTCAGTCGGTAGAGCGTTGGACTTTTAATCCAACGGTCAAGGGTTCAAGTCCCTTATCGGGCTGTTGGTATTTGTTGTTGCATTTAAAGTTAAATCAACGTTACTTGATAGCGTTTTGAAGCACCAACAAAGCCCGGTTAGCTCAGTCGGTAGAGCGTTGGACTTTTAATCCAACGGTCAAGGGTTCAAGTCCTTATCGGGCTGTTATATTTGTTGTTGCATTTAAACTTAATCAACGTTAGAGATAGCGTTTTGAAGCACCAACAAAGCCCGGTTAGCTCAGTCGGTAGAGCGTTGGACTTTTAATCCAACGGTCAAGGATAATCCCTATCGGGCTGTTTATTAATTGTTGTTCCATTTAAACTTAACTCAACGTTAGAGATAGCGTTTTGAAACACAACGAGCCCGGTTAGCTCAGTCGGTAGAGCGTTGGACTTTTAATCCAACGGTCAAGGGTTCAAGTCCCTTATCGGGCTGTTTATTTGTTGTTGCATTTAAACTTAAATCAACGTTAGATAGCGTTTTGAAGCACCAACGAGCCCGGTTAGCTCAGTCGGTAGAGCGTTGGACTTTTAATCCAACGGTCAAGGGTTCAAGTCCCTTATCGGGCTGTTATATTTGTTGTTGCATTTAAAATCAACGTTAGATAGCGTTTTGACAGACCAACAAAGCCCGGTTAGCTCAGTCGGTAGAGCGTTGGACTTTTAATCCAACGGTCAAGGGTTCAAGTCCCTTATCGGGCTGTTTATTTGTTGTTGCTTTAAACTTAAATCAACGTTACTTGATAGCGTTTTGAAGCACCAACAAAGCCCGGTTAGCTCAGTCGGTAGAGCGTTGGACTTTTAATCCAACGGTCAAGGGTTCAAGTCCCTTATCGGGCTGTTTATTTGTTGTTGCATTTAACTTAAATCAACGTTAGATAGCGTTTTGAAGCACAACAAAGCCCGGTTAGCTCAGTCGGTAGAGCGTTGGACTTTTAATCCAACGGTCAAGGGTTAAGTCCCTATCGGGCTGTTTTATTTGTTGTTGCATTTAAACTTAACTCAACGTTAGAGATAGCGTTTTGAAGCACAACAAAGCCCGGTTAGCTCAGTCGGTAGAGCGTTGGACTTTTAATCCAACGGTCAAGGGTTAAGTCCCTTATCGGGCTGTTTATTTGTTGTTCCATTTAAACTTAACTCAACGTTAGAGGATAGCGTTTTGAAACACATCCCGAGCCCGGTTAGCTCAGTCGGTAGAGCGTTGGACTTTTAATCCAACGGTCAAGGGTTCAAGTCCCTTATCGGGCTGTTTATATTTGTTGTTGCATTTAAACTTAACTCAACGTTAGAGATAGCGTTTTGAACACACCCGAGCCCGGTTAGCTCAGTCGGTAGAGCGTTGGACTTTTAATCCAACGGTCAAGGGTTCAAGTCCCTTATCGGGCTGTTTATATTTGTTGTTGCATTTAAACTTAACTCAACGTTAGAGATAGCGTTTTGAAGCACCAACAAAGCCCGGTTAGCTCAGTCGGTAGAGCGTTGGACTTTTAATCCAACGGTCAAGGGTTAAGTCCCTATCGGGCTGTTTATTTGTTGTTGCATTTAAACTTAACTCAACGTTAGAGATAGCGTTTTGAAACACACCCGAGCCCGGTTAGCTCAGTCGGTAGAGCGTTGGACTTTTAATCCAACGGTCAAGGGTTCAAGTCCCTTATCGGGCTGTTTATTTGTTGTTGCATTTAAACTTAATCAACGTTAGATAGCGTTTTGAAGCACCAACAAAGCCCGGTTAGCTCAGTCGGTAGAGCGTTGGACTTTTAATCCAACGGTCAAGGGTTCAAGTCCCTTTATCGGGCTGTTTATATTTGTTGTTGCATTTAAACTTAACTCAACGTTAGAGATAGCGTTTTGAAGCACCAACAAAGCCCGGTTAGCTCAGTCGGTAGAGCGTTGGCCTTTTAATCCAACGGACAAGGGATGTAATCCCTATCGGGCTGTTTAATTTGTTGTTCCATTTAAACTTAACTCAACGTTAGAGGATAGCGTTTTGAAACACTATCCCGAGCCCGGTTAGCTCAGTCGGTAGAGCGTTGGACTTTTAATCCAACGGTCAAGGGTTCAAGTCCCTTATCGGGCTGTTGGTATTTGTTGTTGCATTTAAAGTTAAATCAACGTTACTTGATAGCGTTTTGAAGCACCAACAAAGCCCGGTTAGCTCAGTCGGTAGAGCGTTGGACTTTTAATCCAACGGTCAAGGGTTCAAGTCCCTTATCGGGCTGTTTATATTTGTTGTTCCATTTAAACTTAACTCAACGTTAGAGGATAGCGTTTTGAACACACCCGAGCCCGGTTAGCTCAGTCGGTAGAGCGTTGGACTTTTAATCCAACGGTCAAGGGTTCAACCCTTATCGGGCTGTTTATTTGTTTTGCTTTAAAGTTAAATCAACGTTACTTGATAGCGTTTTGAAGCACCAACAAAGCCCGGTTAGCTCAGTCGGTAGAGCGTTGGACTTTTAATCCAACGGTCAAGGGTTCAAGTCCCTTATCGGGCTGTTGGTATTTGTTGTTGCATTTAAGTTAAATCAACGTTACTTGATAGCGTTTTGAAGCACCAACAAAGCCCGGTTAGCTCAGTCGGTAGAGCGTTGGACTTTTATCCACGGTCAAGGGTTAAGTCCCTTTCGGGCTGTTTATATTTGTTGTTGCATTAAACTTAACTCAACGTTAGAGAATAGCGTTTTGAAGCACCAACAAAGCCCGGTTAGCTCAGTCGGTAGAGCGTTGGCCTTTTAATCCAACGGACAAGGGATGTAATCCCTATCGGGCTGTTTATAATTGTTGTTCCATTTAAACTTAACTCAACGTTAGAGGATAGCGTTTTGAAACACACCCGAGCCCGGTTAGCTCAGTCGGTAGAGCGTTGGACTTTTAATCCAACGGTCAAGGGTTCAAGTCCCTTATCGGGCTGTTTATATTTGTTGTTGCATTAAACTTAACTCAACGTTAGAGATAGCGTTTTGAAGCACCAACAAAGCCCGGTTAGCTCAGTCGGTAGAGCGTTGGCCTTTTAATCCAACGGACAAGGGTCAATCCCTTATCGGGCTGTTTATAATTGTTGTTCCATTTAAACTTAACTCAACGTTAGAGGATAGCGTTTTGAAACACTACGAGCCCGGTTAGCTCAGTCGGTAGAGCGTTGGACTTTTAATCCAACGGTCAAGGGTTCAAGTCCCTTATCGGGCTGTTTATTTGTTGTTGCATTTAAAGTTAATCAACGTTAATAGCGTTTTGAAGCACAACAAAGCCCGGTTAGCTCAGTCGGTAGAGCGTTGGACTTTTAATCCAACGGTCAAGGGTTCAAGTCCCTTATCGGGCTGTTTATATTTGTTGTTGCATTTAAACTTAACTTAACGTTAGGATAGCGTTTTGAAAGACCCGAGCCCGGTTAGCTCAGTCGGTAGAGCGTTGGACTTTTAATCCAACGGTCAAGGGTTCAAGTCCCTTATCGGGCTGTTTATTTGTTTTTGCCTTTAAGTTAAATCAACGTTACTTGATAGCGTTTTGAAGCACCAACAAAGCCCGGTTAGCTCAGTCGGTAGAGCGTTGGACTTTTAATCCAACGGTCAAGGGTTAAGTCCCTTATCGGGCTGTTTATATTGTTGTTGCATTAAACTTAACTCAACGTTAGAGATAGCGTTTTGAAGCACCAACAAAGCCCGGTTAGCTCAGTCGGTAGAGCGTTGGCCTTTTAATCCAACGGACAAGGGTGTAATCCCTATCGGGCTGTTTATAATTGTTGTTCCATTTAAACTTAACTCAACGTTAGAGGATAGCGTTTTGAAACACTACCCGAGCCCGGTTAGCTCAGTCGGTAGAGCGTTGGACTTTTAATCCAACGGTCAAGGGTTCAAGTCCCTTATCGGGCTGTTTATATTTGTTGTTGCATTTAAACTTAACTCAACGTTAGAGATAGCGTTTTGAAGCACCAACAAAGCCCGGTTAGCTCAGTCGGTAGAGCGTTGGACTTTTAATCCAACGGTCAAGGGTTAATCCCTATCGGGCTGTTTATATTGTTGTTCCATTTAAACTTAACTCAACGTTAGAGGATAGCGTTTGAAGAACACGAGCCCGGTTAGCTCAGTCGGTAGAGCGTTGGACTTTTAATCCAACGGTCAAGGGTTCAAGTCCCTTATCGGGCTGTTTATATTTGTTGTTCCATTTAAACTTAACTCAACGTTAGAGGATAGCGTTTTGAAACACATCCCGAGCCCGGTTAGCTCAGTCGGTAGAGCGTTGGACTTTTAATCCAACGGTCAAGGGTTCAAGTCCCTTATCGGGCTGTTGGTATTTGTTGTTGCATTTAAAGTTAAATCAACGTTACTTGATAGCGTTTTGAAGCACCAACAAAGCCCGGTTAGCTCAGTCGGTAGAGCGTTGGACTTTTAATCCAACGGTCAAGGGTTCAAGTCCCTTATCGGGCTGTTTATTTGTTGTTGCATTTAATTAAATCAACGTTACTTGATAGCGTTTTGAAGCACCAACAAAGCCCGGTTAGCTCAGTCGGTAGAGCGTTGGACTTTTAATCCAACGGTCAAGGGTTAAGTCCCTCGGGCTGTTTATTTGTTGTTGCATTAAACTTAACTCAACGTTAGAGATAGCGTTTTGAAGCACCAACAAAGCCCGGTTAGCTCAGTCGGTAGAGCGTTGGACTTTTAATCCAACGGTCAAGGGATTAATCCCTTCGGGCTGTTTATAATTGTTGTTCCATTTAAACTTAACTCAACGTTAGAGATAGCGTTTTGAAACACAACGAGCCCGGTTAGCTCAGTCGGTAGAGCGTTGGACTTTTAATCCAACGGTCAAGGGTTCAAGTCCCTTATCGGGCTGTTATTTGTTGTTGCATTTAAAGTTAAATCAACGTTACTTGATAGCGTTTTGAAGCACCAACAAAGCCCGGTTAGCTCAGTCGGTAGAGCGTTGGACTTTTAATCCAACGGTCAAGGGTTCAAGTTCCTTTTCGGGCTGTTTATATTTGTTGTTGCATTTAAACTTAACTCAACGTTAGAGATAGCGTTTTGAAGCACCAACAAAGCCCGGTTAGCTCAGTCGGTAGAGCGTTGGCCTTTTAATCCAACGGACAAGGGATGTAATCCCTATCGGGCTGTTTATAATTGTTGTTCCATTTAAACTTAACTCAACGTTAGAGGATAGCGTTTTGAAACACTATCCCGAGCCCGGTTAGCTCAGTCGGTAGAGCGTTGGACTTTTAATCCAACGGTCAAGGGTTCAAGTCCCTTATCGGGCTGTTTATATTTGTTGTTGCATTAAACTTAACTCAACGTTAGAGATAGCGTTTTGAAGCACCAACAAAGCCCGGTTAGCTCAGTCGGTAGAGCGTTGGACTTTTAATCCAACGGACAAGGGTTAATCCCTATCGGGCTGTTTATAATTTGTTGTTCCATTTAAACTTAACTCAACGTTAGAGATAGTTTGAACAGCCCGAGCCCGGTTAGCTCAGTCGGTAGAGCGTTGGACTTTTAATCCAACGGTCAAGGGTTCAAGTCCCTTATCGGGCTGTTTATATTTGTTGTTCCATTTAAACTTCTAACGTTAGATAGCGTTTTGAAACACATCCCGAGCCCGGTTAGCTCAGTCGGTAGAGCGTTGGACTTTTAATCCAACGGTCAAGGGTTCAACCTTATCGGGCTGTTGGTATTTGTTGTTGCATTTAAACTTAAATCAACGTTACTTGATAGCGTTTTGAAGCACCAACAAAGCCCGGTTAGCTCAGTCGGTAGAGCGTTGGACTTTTAATCCAACGGTCAAGGGTTCAAGTCCCTTATCGGGCTGTTTATATTTGTTGTTGCATTTAAGTTAAATCAACGTTAGATAGCGTTTTGAAGCACCAACAAAGCCCGGTTAGCTCAGTCGGTAGAGCGTTGGACTTTTAATCCAACGGTCAAGGGTTAAGTCCCTTTATCGGGCTGTTTATATTTGTTGTTGCATTTAAACTTAACTCAACGTTAGAGATAGCGTTTTGAAGCACCAACAAAGCCCGGTTAGCTCAGTCGGTAGAGCGTTGGACTTTTAATCCAACGGTCAAGGGTTAATCCCTTATCGGGCTGTTTATAATTGTTGTTGCATTTAAACTTAACTCAACGTTAGGATAGCGTTTTGAAACAACGAGCCCGGTTAGCTCAGTCGGTAGAGCGTTGGACTTTTAATCCAACGGTCAAGGGTTCAAGTCCCTTATCGGGCTGTTTATATTTGTTGTTGCATTAAACTTAACTCAACGTTAGAGATAGCGTTTTGAAGCACCAACAAAGCCCGGTTAGCTCAGTCGGTAGAGCGTTGGACTTTTAATCCAACGGACAAGGGATGTAATCCCTTATCGGGCTGTTTATATTGTTGTTCCATTTAAACTTAACTCAACGTTAGAGGATAGCGTTTTGAAACACTATCCGAGCCCGGTTAGCTCAGTCGGTAGAGCGTTGGACTTTTAATCCAACGGTCAAGGGTTCAAGTCCCTTATCGGGCTGTTGGTATTTGTTGTTGCATTTAAAGTTAAATCAACGTTACTTGATAGCGTTTTGAAGCACCAACAAAGCCCGGTTAGCTCAGTCGGTAGAGCGTTGGACTTTTAATCCAACGGTCAAGGGTTCAAGTCCCTTTTCGGGCTGTTTATATTTGTTGTTGCATTTAAACTTAACTCAACGTTAGAGATAGCGTTTTGAAGCACCAACAAAGCCCGGTTAGCTCAGTCGGTAGAGCGTTGGCCTTTTAATCCAACGGACAAGGGATGTAATCCCTAACGGGCTGTTTATAATTGTTGTTCCATTTAAACTTAACTCAACGTTAGGATAGCGTTTTGAAACACCAACGAGCCCGGTTAGCTCAGTCGGTAGAGCGTTGGACTTTTAATCCAACGGTCAAGGTTCAAGTCCCTTATCGGGCTGTTGGTATTTGTTGTTGCATTTAAAGTTAAATCAACGTTACTTGATAGCGTTTTGAAGCACCAACAAAGCCCGGTTAGCTCAGTCGGTAGAGCGTTGGACTTTTAATCCAACGGTCAAGGGTTCAAGTCCCTTATCGGCTGTTTATATTTGTTGTTCCATTTAAACTTAACTTAACGTTAGAGGTTAGCGTTTTGAAACACGATCCCGAGCCCGGTTAGCTCAATCGGTAGAGCGTTGGACTTTTAATCCAACGGTCAAGGGTTCAAGACCCTTATCGGGCTGTTGGTATTTGTTTTTGCCTTTAAACTTAAATCAACGTTACTTGATAGCGTTTTGAAGCACCAACAAAGCCCGGTTAGCTCAGTCGGTAGAGCGTTGGACTTTTAATCCAACGGTCAAGGGTTCAAGTCCCTTATCGGGCTGTTGGTATTTGTTGTTGCATTTAAGTTAAATCAACGTTACTTGATAGCGTTTTGAAGCACCAACAAAGCCCGGTTAGCTCAGTCGGTAGAGCGTTGGACTTTTTATCCAACGGTCAAGGGTTTAAGTCCCTTTTCGGGCTGTTTATATTTGTTGTTGCATTGAAACTTAACTCAACGTTAGAGATAGCGTTTTGAAGCACCAACAAAGCCCGGTTAGCTCAGTCGGTAGAGCGTTGGCCTTTTAATCCAACGGACAAGGGATGTAATCCCTATCGGGCTGTTTATATTTGTTGTTCCATTTAAACTTAACTCAACGTTAGAGGATAGCGTTTTGAAACACTATCCCGAGCCCGGTTAGCTCAGTCGGTAGAGCGTTGGACTTTTAATCCAACGGTCAAGGGTTCAAGTCCCTTATCGGGCTGTTTATATTTGTTGCATTTAAACTTAACTCAACGTTAGAGGATAGCGTTTTGAACACTATCCCGAGCCCGGTTAGCTCAGTCGGTAGAGCGTTGGACTTTTAATCCAACGGTCAAGGGTTCAAGTCCCTTATCGGGCTGTTTATATTTGTTGTTGCATTGAAACTTAACTCAACGTTAGAGATAGCGTTTTGAAGCACCAACAAAGCCCGGTTAGCTCAGTGGTAGAGCGTTGGCCTTTTAATCCAACGGACAAGGGTAATCCCTATCGGGCTGTTTATAATTGTTGTTCCATTTAAACTTAACTCAACGTTAGAGGATAGCGTTTTGAAACACTATCCCGAGCCCGGTTAGCTCAGTCGGTAGAGCGTTGGACTTTTAATCCAACGGTCAAGGGTTCAAGTCCCTTATCGGGCTGTTGGTATTTGTTGTTGCATTTAAAGTTAAATCAACGTTACTTGATAGCGTTTTGAAGCACCAACAAAGCCCGGTTAGCTCAGTCGGTAGAGCGTTGGACTTTTATCCAACGGTCAAGGGTTCAAGTCCTTTTCGGGCTGTTTATATTTGTTGTTGCATTGAAACTTAACTCAACGTTAGAGAATAGCGTTTTGAAGCACCAACAAAGCCCGGTTAGCTCAGTCGGTAGAGCGTTGGCCTTTTAATCCAACGGACAAGGATGTAATCCCTACGGGCTGTTTATAATTGTTGTTCCATTTAAACTTAACTCAACGTTAGAGGATAGCGTTTTGAAACACTATCCCGAGCCCGGTTAGCTCAGTCGGTAGAGCGTTGGACTTTTAATCCAACGGTCAAGGGTTCAAGTCCCTTATCGGGCTGTTGGTATTTGTTGTTGCATTTAAAGTTAAATCAACGTTACTTGATAGCGTTTTGAAGCACCAACAAAGCCCGGTTAGCTCAGTCGGTAGAGCGTTGGACTTTTAATCCAACGGTCAAGGGTTCAAGTCCCTTATCGGCTGTTTATATTTGTTGTTCCATTTAAACTTAGCTTAACGTTAGAGGTTAGCGTTTTGAAACACGATCCCGAGCCCGGTTAGCTCAATCGGTAGAGCGTTGGACTTTTAATCCAACGGTCAAGGGTTCAAACCCTTATCGGGCTGTTGGTATTTGTTTTTGCCTTTAAAGTTAAATCAACGTTACTTGATAGCGTTTTGAAGCACCAACAAAGCCCGGTTAGCTCAGTCGGTAGAGCGTTGGACTTTTAATCCAACGGTCAAGGGTTCAAGTCCCTTATCGGGCTGTTGGTATTTGTTGTGCATTTAAGTTAAATCAACGTTACTTGATAGCGTTTTGAAGCACCAACAAAGCCCGGTTAGCTCAGTCGGTAGAGCGTTGGACTTTTAATCCACGGTCAAGGGTTAAGTCCCTTTTCGGGCTGTTTATATTTGTTGTTGCATTAAACTTAACTCAACGTTAGAGAATAGCGTTTTGAAGCACCAACAAAGCCCGGTTAGCTCAGTCGGTAGAGCGTTGGACTTTTAATCCAACGGACAAGGATGTTAATCCCTATCGGGCTGTTTATAATTGTTGTTCCATTTAAACTTAACTCAACGTTAGAGGATAGCGTTTTGAAACCAATCCCGAGCCCGGTTAGCTCAGTCGGTAGAGCGTTGGACTTTTAATCCAACGGTCAAGGGTTCAAGTCCCTTATCGGGCTGTTTATATTTGTTGTTGCATTGAAACTTAACTCAACGTTAGAGAATAGCGTTTTGAAGCACCAACAAAGCCCGGTTAGCTCAGTCGGTAGAGCGTTGGCTTTTAATCCAACGGACAAGGGATGTAATCCCTATCGGGCTGTTTATAATTGTTGTTCCATTTAAACTTAACTCAACGTTAGAGGATAGCGTTTTGAAACACTATCCCGAGCCCGGTTAGCTCAGTCGGTAGAGCGTTGGACTTTTAATCCAACGGTCAAGGGTTCAAGTCCCTTATCGGGCTGTTGGTATTTGTTGTTGCATTTAAAGTTAAATCAACGTTACTTGATAGCGTTTTGAAGCACTAACAAAGCCCGGTTAGCTCAGTCGGTAGAGCGTTGGACTTTTAATCCAACGGTCAAGGGTTCAAGTCCCTTATCGGGCTGTTTATATTTGTTGTTCCATTTAAACTTAGAACGTTAGAATAGCGTTTTGAAACACGATCCGAGCCCGGTTAGCTCATCGGTAGAGCGTTGGACTTTTAATCCAACGGTCAAGGGTTCAAGACCCTTATCGGGATGTTGGTATTTGTTTTTGCCTTTAAGTTAAATCAACGTTACTTGATAGCGTTTTGAAGCACCAACAAAGCCCGGTTAGCGCAGTCGGTAGAGCGTTGGACTTTTTATCCAACGGTCAAGGGTTTAAGTCCCTTTTCGGGCTGTTTATATTTGTTGTTGCATTGAAACTTAACTCAACGTTAGAGAATAGCGTTTTGAAGCACCAACAAAGCCCGGTTAGCTCAGTCGGTAGAGCGTTGGCCTTTTAATCCAACGGACAAGGGATGTAATCCCTATCGGGCTGTTTATAATTGTTGTTCCATTTAAACTTAACTCAACGTTAGAGGATAGCGTTTTGAAACACTATCCCGAGCCCGGTTAGCTCAGTCGGTAGAGCGTTGGACTTTCAATCCAACGGTCAAGGGTTCAAGTCCCTTATCTGGATGTTTATATTTGTTGTTGCATTGAAACTTAACTCAACGTTAGAGAATAGCGTTTTGAAGCACCAACAAAGCCCGGTTAGCTCAGTCGGTAGAGCGTTGGCCTTTTAATCCAACGGACAAGGGTTAATCCCTATCGGGCTGTTTATTGTTGTTCCATTTAAACTTAACTCAACGTTAGAGGATACCGTTATAAAAGAACAGCCCGAGCCCGGTTAGCTCAGTCGGTACAGCGTTGGACTTTTAATCCAACGGTCAAGGGTTCAAGTCCCTTATCGGTCTGTTTATATTTGTTGTTCCATTTAAACTTACTCAACGTTAGAGGATAGCGTTTTGAAACACGACGAGCCCGGTTAGCTCAGTCGGTAGAGCGTTGGACTTTTAATCCAACGGTCAAGGGTTCAAGTCCCTTATCGGGCTGTTGGTATTTGTTTTTGCCTTTAAAGTTAAATCAACGTTACTTGATAGCGTTTTGAAGCACCAACAAAGCCCGGTTAGCTCAGTCGGTAGAGCGTTGGACTTTTAATCCAACGGTCAAGGGTTCAAGTCCCTTATCGGCTGTTGGTATTTGTTGTTGCATTTAAGTTAAATCAACGTTACTTGATAGCGTTTTGAAGCACCAACAAAGCCCGGTTAGCTCAGTCGGTAGAGCGTTGGACTTTTAATCCAACGGTCAAGGGTTTTAAGTCCCTTTTCGGGCTGTTTATTGTTGTTGCATTAAACTTAACTCAACGTTAGAGATAGCGTTTTGAAGCACCAACAAAGCCCGGTTAGCTCAGTCGGTAGAGCGTTGGACTTTTAATCCAACGGTCAAGGGTTAATCCCTATCGGGCTGTTTATATTGTTGTTGCATTTAAACTTAACTCAACGTTAGAGATAGCGTTTTGAACACTATCCCGAGCCCGGTTAGCTCAGTCGGTAGAGCGTTGGACTTTTAATCCAACGGTCAAGGGTTCAAGTCCCTTATCGGGCTGTTTATTTGTTGTTGCATTTAAAGTTAACTCAACGTTAGATAGCGTTTTGAAGCACCAACAAAGCCCGGTTAGCTCAGTCGGTAGAGCGTTGGACTTTTATCCAACGGTCAAGGGTTCAAGTCCCTTTTCGGGCTGTTTATATTTGTTGTTGCATTGAAACTTAACTCAACGTTAGAGAATAGCGTTTTGAAGCACCAACGAAGCCCGGTTAGCTCAGTCGGTAGAGCGTTGGCCTTTTAATCCAACGGACAAGGGATGTAATCCCTATCGGGCTGTTTATATTGTTGTTCCATTTAAACTTAACTCAACGTTAGAGGATAGCGTTTTGAAACACTATCCCGAGCCCGGTTAGCTCAGTCGGTAGAGCGTTGGACTTTTAATCCAACGGTCAAGGGTTCAAGTCCCTTATCGGGCTGTTTATATGTTGTTGCATTTAAACTTAACTCAACGTTAGAGATAGCGTTTTGAAGCACCAACAAAGCCCGGTTAGCTCAGTCGGTAGAGCGTTGGCCTTTTAATCCAACGGACAAGGGATGTAATCCCTATCGGGCTGTTTATAATTGTTGTTCCATTTAAACTTAACTCAACGTTAGAGGATACCGTTATAAGAACACCCGAGCCCGGTTAGCTCAGTCGGTAGAGCGTTGGACTTTTAATCCAACGGTCAAGGGTTCAAGTCCCTTATCGGGCTGTTTATATTTGTTGTTCCATTTAAACTTAGCTTAACGTTAGATAGCGTTTTGAAACACATCCGAGCCCGGTTAGCTCAGTCGGTAGAGCGTTGGACTTTTAATCCAACGGTCAAGGGTTCAAGTCCCTTATCGGGATGTGGTATTTGTTTTTGCATTTAAACTTAAATCAACGTTAGATAGCGTTTTGAAGAACCAACAAAGCCCGGTTAGCTCAGTCGGTAGAGCGTTGGACTTTTAATCCAACGGTCAAGGGTTCAATCCCTTATCGGGCTGTTTATTTGTTGTTGCATTTAGAGTTAAATCAACGTTAGATAGCGTTTTGAACCAACAAAGCCCGGTTAGCTCAGTCGGTAGAGCGTTGGACTTTTAATCCAACGGTCAAGGGTTAAGTCCCTTTTCGGGCTGTTTATATTTGTTGTTGCATTAAACTTAACTCAACGTTAGAGAATAGCGTTTTGAAGCACCAACAAAGCCCGGTTAGCTCAGTCGGTAGAGCGTTGGCCTTTTAATCCAACGGACAAGGGATGTAATCCCTATCGGGCTGTTTATAATTGTTGTTCCATTTAAACTTAACTCAACGTTAGAGGATAGCGTTTTGAAAACTATCCCGAGCCGGTTAGCTCAGTCGGTAGAGCGTTGGACTTTTAATCCAACGGTCAAGGGTTCAAGTCCCTTATCGGGCTGTTTATATTTGTTGTTGCATTAAACTTAACTCAACGTTAGAGATAGCGTTTTGAAGCACCAACAAAGCCCGGTTAGCTCAGTCGGTAGAGCGTTGGACTTTTAATCCAACGGACAAGGGTTCAATCCCTTATCGGGCTGTTTATATTGTTGTTGCATTTAAACTTAACTCAACGTTAGAGGATAGCGTTTTGAAACACATCCGAGCCCGGTTAGCTCAGTCGGTAGAGCGTTGGACTTTTAATCCAACGGTCAAGGGTTCAAGTCCCTTATCGGGCTGTTTATTTGTTGTTGCATTTAAACTTAAATCAACGTTAGATAGCGTTTTGAAGCACCAACAAAGCCCGGTTAGCTCAGTCGGTAGAGCGTTGGACTTTTAATCCAACGGTCAAGGGTTCAAGTCCCTTATCGGGCTGTTTATATTTGTTGTTCCATTTAAACTTAACTCAACGTTAGAGGTAGCGTTTTGAAGCACCAACAAAGCCCGGTTAGCTCAGTCGGTAGAGCGTTGGACTTTTAATCCAACGGTCAAGGGTTCAAGCCCTTATCGGGCTGTTGGTATTTGTTGCCATTTAAAGTTAAATCAACGTTACTTGATAGCGTTTTGAAGCACCAACAAAGCCCGGTTAGCTCAGTCGGTAGAGCGTTGGACTTTTAATCCAACGGTCAAGGGTTTCAAGTCCCTTATCGGGCTGTTGGTATTTGTTGTTGCATTTAAACTTAAATCAACGTTAGATAGCGTTTTGAAGCACCAACAAAGCCCGGTTAGCTCAGTCGGTAGAGCGTTGGACTTTTTATCCAACGGTCAAGGGTTTAATCCCTATCGGGCTGTTTATATTGTTGTTGCATTTAAACTTAACTCAACGTTAGGAATAGCGTTTTGAACACCAACAAAGCCCGGTTAGCTCAGTCGGTAGAGCGTTGGACTTTTAATCCAACGGTCAAGGGTTCAATCCCTTATCGGGCTGTTTATTTGTTGTTCCATTTAAACTTAACTCAACGTTAGAGGATAGCGTTTTGAAACACACGAGCCCGTTAGCTCAGTCGGTAGAGCGTTGGACTTTTAATCCAACGGTCAAGGGTTCAAGTCCCTTATCGGGCTGTTTATATTTGTTGTTGCATTGAAACTTAACTCAACGTTAGAGGATAGTCCCTTATCGGGCTGGTTATATTTGTTTTTGCATTTAAACTTAACTCAACGTTAGAGGATAGTCCCTTATCGGGATGTTTATAGTTCCATTTAAACTTAACTCAGCGTTAGAGGATAGTCCCTTATCGGGCTGTTGTTTTAATCCAACGTTAAGGAGTCCCTTATCGGATGTTTATATTTGTGTTGCATTTAAACTTAACTCAACGTTAGAAGATAGCGTTTTGAACACAAGCCAGAGCCCGGTTAGCTCAGTCGGTAGACCGTTGGACTTTTAATCCAACGGTCAAGGGTTCAAGACCCTTTTCGGGATGTTGGTATTTGTTTTTGCATTTAAAGTTAAATCAACGTTACTTGATAGCGTTTTGAAGCACCAACAAAGCCAGGTTAGCTCACTCGGTAGAGCGTTGGACTTTTAATCCAACGGTCAAGGGTTCAAGTCCCTTTTCGGGCTGTTTATGTTGTTGCATTGAAACTTAACTCAACGTTAGAGAATAGCGTTTTGAAGCACCAACAAAGCCCGGTTAGCTCAGTCGGTAGAGCGTTGGCCTTTTAATCCAACGGACAAGGGATTAATCCCTATCGGCTGTTTATAATTGTTGTTCCATTTAAACTTAACTCAACGTTAGAGGATAGCGTTTTGAAACACTATCCCGAGCCCGGTTAGCTCAGTCGGTAGAGCGTTGGACTTTTAATCCAACGGTCAAGGGTTCAAGTCCCTTATCGGGCTGTTGGTATTTGTTGTTGCATTTAAACTTAATCAACGTTACTGGATAGCGTTTTGAAACATCAACAAAGCCCGGTTAGCTCAGTCGGTAGATCGTTGGACTTTTAATCCAACGGTCAATGGTTCAAGTCCCTTATCGGGCTGTTTATATTTGTTGTTGCATTTAAACTTAACTCAGCGTTAGAGGATAGTCCCTTATCGGGCTGTTTAAATTTTTTGTTGCATTTAAACTTAACTCAACGTTAGAGGATAGCGTTTTGAAACACGAGCCAGAGCCCGGTTAGCTCAGTCGGTAGATCGTTGGACTTTTAATCAAACGGTCAATGGTTCAAGTCCCTTATCGGGCTGTTTATATTTGTTGTTGCATTTAAACTTAACTCAGCGTTAGAGGATAGTCCCTTACCGGGCTGTTTATATTTTTTGTTGCTTTTAAACTTAACTCAAATTTAGAGGATACCGTTATAAAAAAGAACACCGCGAGCCCGGTTCGCTCAGTCGGTAGAGCGTTGGACTTTTAATCCAATGGTCAAGGGTTCAAGTCCCTTATCGGGCTGTTGGTATTTGTTGTTGCATTTAAAGTTTAATCAACGTTACTTGATAGCGTTTTGAAGCACCAACAAAGCCCGGTTAGCTCAGTCGGTAGAGCGTTGGACTTTTAATCCAACGGTCAAGGGTTCAAGTCCTGTTACGTCCTTCGGTCGTTTATTAAATGAGAAACAAGTTTATCAAAACTAAACAGATCCTAAAAAGTAGTTCAAACGTCACGGTGTAATATGAGTAACCAAAGTTGTTGTTTTACCTTCTGCCACCACTTTAAGAACTTATAGGTAAATGAAACATACTTTTATTTGTGTGTAGCTATGTGTTTATTTGTATCGCTATGTAGCAATTAAGTGCCCAATATATACGTGTGTGCTCGGAGGCGTGTCCATAACAGCTAGAATATGTTTTTACAAGTCTGTTTTTCAGAAGCATGGTTACTCCAAAACCTGGTTTAAATCAGGTGGCAATAAATGAAATCAAACGACTTGGTGGGAATATTGATGCCTATTTAACACTGGATGAGATGAAAAGTAAGCATTTAATGTATTAATCCAATAAAATGGTCAAATTTGTTACCACAAATCAGAAACTTTTATTATTGTGGTATATATGCTGTTTTAGTAAAATCTTATTATTATTAGTTCGAGAAAATTTAGTGTATCGAAATGGAAAATGGACAGGAAAGGTGGACTTTGGTGATCGCACATCCGTGGATAAATTGGCTAGTCATATTTGTGGTATGAATCTATATGCATTAGTCATAAATATATTTAATACTGACATAATTTTAAATTTAGTGATATATCTGAGATCTTTTCATAAGACCATTTCGCTTCCTTTATCCTGGTTTCCCACTACTACAACTCCAGCTTTTCAGCTGTGTTCAACATTTTGGGAGGCAGTAGGGATATGTGAAAGTAATGGTGTTAGGATTCACGCTGTGGTTGCTGATGGCGCTTCCACCAACAGAAAGTTTTTTGAATTGCTGGCAGGAAAATTTTCATCTGATACTAAGGAATTTTATGGTTGTATCAACTCATATGATACCTCTCGGAAAATATTAATATTTTCGGATTTTTGTCATTTACTGAAGGCAAGTTGCATTAAAAAATATTGTGAAATTTAGTGGTTCATAGGAATATCTAATTACAGACAACTCGTAATGGCATTTTATAGCTCAAAGCCGAGCGGAACGAAATACTTTAATAAAAGTGGCAAAGATATCTTATGGTCCCATATGGTTTCATTGTACAATTTGGATAATGCAACACTGTTAAGTAAAACCAGATTGTCTAACCTGCACATGTTATTAAATACTTACAACAAGGTAAGTGCTGCTATCAATGAAGAGTAAATTGCATAATGTGCTCCATTGCTCGACAGACATTGAGCCACAATGTGGCATGTGCTTTGGAAGATATTGAAGGGGCTGATGGCACGGCGGGAGTTTATACAATTGTTTCACAAGTATGTTATCATTTAATAAAATATTTATCAGTAACAATTAACTCAATCATTGTAACTCAGATGGTTTACCATAATAAACATCAAGCGCCCCATAACAGATTTGAAGGATGAAAATCTGTTGTGGCTGAAAGACCAGTTTATTCCTTATCTGATGGAATGGAGGGTAATAGTAGTTATTTATTTAGATTTTATATTTTTTATTTAGATTACAACCTAATTTTTGTAGAGTGAGGTGACAAACATGCACCCGGGAGAAGAGAAGCGTATTCTTGCAAAGCAAACGTTTGAAGGACTTCTCTTCAGCACCAACAACATTTTACCTTTAACAAAGCAGTTGTTGCACTATATTGATGGTGTTCCACTAGGCAACCTTACACAAGATTGCCTCGAAGCCATG
Source organism: Ciona robusta (assembly GCF_009617815.1). Classification (NCBI taxonomy): domain Eukaryota; kingdom Metazoa; phylum Chordata; class Ascidiacea; order Phlebobranchia; family Cionidae; genus Ciona; species Ciona robusta. Next base: position 283,707 of record NW_028323123.1, read on the forward strand.
TTTGGCAATCTGGTAAATTCTACATACTAATCTAAATCAGTAAGAGTATTCACTTGTATTTTTACTTTCAGAGACAATACATGCATCGGAATACAAATCCTAATATATCACAAGTTGGATACGGAATAAATGCTCTTTCAAAGAGAAGAATAATTTTTAAAATTAAAGGTGACAACACCACTGGTTCACATGGTGCAATTAATGCATGGACGAAAGTTTGTAATGATCCTTTGGGTAAAAGAAAGAAAAAAACATAAACACATAAACATTCATTTTGATATAGTGGGGTGGGGAAAATTGGGACATAAAATCAATATATATAATATATACATGACTATGATGACAGTTTTATTTTTATTTCGGATCTTTTATTTTAAAATTGTTAATAACCTATGTATAATATATATAAATATAATATGTATAATAAAGTTTATTTATATATTTTTGTTTCACAAATTGGGTAGTACTACACCTCATTGCCCTTAAACTACCTCTCGTTAATTTGTCCAAGTGCATGCGACTGAATTTCAAATATATTTGTTATAGTCATTCAGATTATAAATCTTGTTATTATATCAGTATATTATATTTGAATTACTCATTAAGGTAGAAATTATTGAATTACACATCAAATCTCTTAAAGTTTCAAATGCCTAAAAATCTCTTAAAGGCTTCAAATGCCTAAAATTTAAAAATATAGTATTGTACTTAAATTGACACCAGACTATTTTTCTCACAAAACTACAACTAATTTTATCGGACAAAAACAAACTGTAGGAAATATTTTAGCCATTTTACCAACTATTCTGAATTGATTGTTTTAAGTTCACAAACTATGATGAATTGGAGGGTCATAAATAATATGATTTAGCACGTTTATTTTAAGATAGCCTTTCTTTTCATCAATTGTAAAAAATTCTATTTAACACCGATTTTTGATAATTAAGAACAGAATCGCTTTACTGCGCTTTATATTATAATGAGAATACTATTAAATAATCTTGTAAAATCTTAGTTTATTGGGTTTCAGCAAAAAGAAATTTAAAAAAGTGTCCCACATAACTCCACTATATTATGCTTTCAATGACTTTCGTAGGGCATTCTTCGTCTTTGTCTTAGTGTTCAGTTCGTTTAATATTTTTTTTGCAAAATTATAGCTAAATATTCTCACGACCAATCCAGCAATATAGGTAGTTATTTTAGTACCATCTTCATTAGCCTCTTCCGTAACACAGTTTTGAAATTGCATGAAACAAGCATCATTTAAAACTTTGGATAGTACCCTTGTAAAGTCAATGTCATTAATCTTTTTCCCACAGTGTTCTTTATTGTGAATATAATAAATGCGTTCTATAATCTATGTTACTTCTGGTGTAGGAAAACACAACCTGGCTTTATCATGGTACTTCATTAACTTTATCCAACGGGCATCAGATATTTCCTGCACAAAATAAGGTTTGACCTTTTCAAAAATGGTCTTGTGTTTTAAGCTTGCCTTTTTTACCACATATCAACCAATATATTGTATAACTTCATGCTCTCTGCAACTTATTCCGGCGATCATGGTTTCATTCTTAGTTTCGTTAATACAAAGTATAGTTGAGTCAATAATTTTAATCATCAACTGTGCGGCATAGTGTTGCGGATACTGTAAAATATTTGATGCTTTCCTTGATAGTTCCGGATATTGACTGTATAAGGTATTTTCACTTTTATTTTTTATGTAGTCCTGAGATAAGGTATCTATTAATTTGACGGCTTCGGAAGTGGGAGTTAGGGAAGAAAGACCATCAGGGCATTTGACACCAATCTTAAAAAGAGATTGAACAGCACTGTTGAATATTTTAAAAACTAAGTCATTATTAAAGTTGGTTTCAATGACAGTGTCTTCGGCAGCATGTCTTCTCCTATTACTGCTTGTTGGCTGATTGCATATCTCATCTGCTGGGTTAATTTGCTAAACTTCAGCATCTGGTAATTGGTCCCAATCCTCTATTATATCTTTTATAAAAGCTGCGTCCATTTTAAATATTTACAAAAGAATATTTTACTAAAGAAACTGCAAAACTTGAGTGAATCTTGAGTGAAATAAATTTTACTAAAGAAACTGCAAAACTTGAGTGAAGGTAAGGAGCGTTTTAGCTAAACAGTAAAGTTGGTAATTCTTTTACTTTAACTCGGATTAGTTTATACATTTTTCTACGTACAATTTCGGCTTGGCACTTGGATACCTTTGTTTTTCCACAGAGGTAATTAAGCACCTTCTAATAAAACAAAAGAAACAACGTCGTTGATGCAACTTGTTGATCGAAACAGGCGCAAGCACTTTACACCATAACTGTCTGTTATTGTATATGGCGGGGCGAACTCTACCCGCGCAATTCAACCGTGACGAATCTGACCTGCCATCTTTTGGTTTATATTGAATTTAAAGTTGGTTTAAAATGACGAAATTCTTCTCCAAAAAGCTCATTTTAAAGCTAGTCACGGTCTTTATACAATTTAAATGTTTGCTTGTTGTCTGAAAGCTTTTTATGAACATAAATCGACATTAAGCTTAAATCACGTGACTGAAACTTTCATTCTTGGTAGAGTATTCTTTGATGTCATTCAATGTCGTAACGTCACACGTGACTCACCGAATACCGTCTGGTGGCGCTATAACAAGAAAGTATTGGGGACCTAACGTAATATCATAACAAGTCCCTTATCGGGCTGTTTATATTTGTTGTTCCATTTAAACTTAGCTTAACGTTAGAGGATAGCGTTTTGAAACACGATCCCGAGCCCGGTTAGCTCATTCGGTAGAGCGTTGGACTTTTAATCCAACGGTCAAGGGTTCAAGACCCTTATCGGGATGTTGGTATTTGTTTTTGCATATAAAGTTAAATCAACGTTACTTGATAGCGTTTTGAATCACCAACAAAGCCCGGTTAGCTCAGTCGGTAGAGCGTTGGACTTTTAATCCAACGGTCAAGGGTTCAAGTCCCTTATCGGGCAGTTGGTATTTGTTGTTGCATTTAAAGTTAAATCAACGTTACTTGATAGTGTTTTGAAGCACCAACAAAGCCCGGTTAGCTTAGTCGGTAGAGCGTTGGACTTTTTATCCAACGGTCAAGGGTTCAAGTCCCTTTTCGGGCTGTTTATATTTGTTGTTGCATTGAAACTTAACTCAACGTTAAAGAATAGCGTTTTGAAGCACCAACAAAGCCCGGTTAGCTCAGTCGGTAGAGCGTTGGCCTTTTAATCCAACGGACAAGGGATGTAATCCCTATCGGGCTGATTATAATTGTTGTTCCATTTAAACTTAACTCAACGTTAGAGGATAGTGTTTTATACACTATCCCGAGCCCGGTTAGCTCAGTCGGTAGAGCGTTGGATTTTAATCCAACGGTCAAGGGTTCAAGTCCCTTATCGGGCTGTTGGTATTTGTTGTTGCATTTAAACTCTAATCAACGTTACTAGATAGCGTTTTGAAGCACCAACAAAGCCCGGTTAGCTCAGTCGGTAGATCGTTGGACTTTTAATCCAACGGTCAATGGTTCAAGTCCCTTATCGGGCTGTTTATATTTGTTGTTTCATTTAAACTTAACTCAGCGTTAGAGGATAGTCCCTTATCGGGCTGTTTATATTTTTTGCTGCATTTAAACTTAACTCAACGTTAGAGGATAGCGTTTTGAAACACGAGCCAGAGCCCGGTTAGCTCAGTCGGTAGACCGTTGGACTTTTAATCCAACGGTCCATGGTTCAAGTCCCTTATCGGGCTGTTTATATTTTTTGTTGCTTTTAAACTTAACTCAACGTTAGAGGATACCGTTATAAACGAACATCCCGAGCCCGGTTAGCTCAGTCGGTAGAGCGTTGGACTTTTAATCCAACGGTCAAGGGTTCAAGTCCCTTATCGGGCTGTTTATATTTGTTGTTGCATTAAAACTTAACTCAACATTAGAGAATAGCGTTTTGAAGCACCAACAAAGCCCGGTTAGCTCAGTCGGTAGAGCGTTGGCCTTTTAATCCAACGGACAAGGGATGTAATCCCTATCGGGCTGTTTATAATTGTTGTTCCATTTAAACTTAACTCAACGTTAGAGGATAGCGTTTTGAAACACTATCCCGAGCCCGGTTAGCTCAGTCGGTAGAGCGTTGGAGTTTTAATCCAACGGTCAAGGGTTCAAGTCCCTTATCGGGCTGTTGGTATTTGTTGTTGCATTTAAAGTTAAATCAACGTTACTTGATAGCGTTTTGTAGCACCAACAAAGCCCGGTTAGCTCAGTCGGTAGAGCGTTGGGCTTTTAATCCAACTGTCAAGGGTTCAAGTCCCTTATCGGGCTGTTGGTATTTGTTGTTGCATTTAAAGTTAAATCAACGTTACTTGATAGCGTTTTGAAGCACCAACAAAGCCCGGTTAGCTCAGTCGGTAGAGCGTTGGATTTTTATCCAACGGTCAAGGGTTCAAGTCCCTTTTCGGGCTGTTTATATTTGTTGTTGCATTGAAACTTAACTCAACGTTAGATGATAGCGTTTTGAAACACGAGCCAGAGCCCGGTTAGCTCAGTCGGTAGACCGTTGGACTTTTAATCCAACGGTCAATGGTTCAAGTCCCTTATCGGGCTGTTTATATTTTTTGATGCTTTTAAAATTAACTCAACGTTAGAGGATACCGTTTTAAAACGAGAGACCGAGCTCGGTTAGCTCAGTCGGTAGACCGTTGGACTTTTAATTCAACGGTCAATGGTTCAAGTCCCTTATCGGGCTGGTTATATTTGTTGTTGCATTTAAACTTAACTCAACGTTAGAGGATAGTCCCTTATCGGGATGTTTATATTTTGTGTTGCATTTAAACTTAACTCAACGTTAGAAGATAGCGTTTTGAAACACGAGCCAGAGCCCGGTTAGCTCAGTCGGTAGACCGTTGGACTTTTAATCCAACGGTCAATGGTTCAAGTCCCTTATCGGGCTGTTTATATTTTTCGTTGCTTTTAAACTTAACTCAACGTTAGAGGATACCGTTATAAAAGAACAGCCCGAGCCCGGTTAGCTCTGTCGGTAGACCGTTGGACTTTTTATCCAACGGTCAAGGGTTCAAGTCCCTTTTCGGGCTGTTTATATTTGTTGTTGCATTGAAACTTAACTCAACGTTAGAGAATAGCGTTTTGAAGCACCAACAAAGCCCGGTTATCTCAGGCGGTAGAGCGTTGGCCTTTTAATCCAACGGACAAGGGATGTAATCCCTATCGGGCTGTTTATAATTGTTGTTCCATTTAAACTTAACTCAAGGTTAGAGGATAGCGTTTTGAAACACTATCCCAAGCCCGGTTAGCTCAGTCGGTAGAGCGTTGGACTTTTAATCCAACGGTCAAGGGTTCAAGTCCCTTATCGGGCTGTTGGTATTTGTTGTTGCATTTAACCTTTAATCAACGTTACTGGATAGCGTTTTGAAGCACCAACAAAGCCCGGTTAGCTCAGTCGGTAGATCGTTGGACTTTTAATCCAACGGTCAATGGTTCAAGTCCCTTATCGGGCTGTTTATATTTGTTGTTGCATTTAAACTTAACTCAGCGTTAGAGGATAGTCCCTTATCGGGCTGTTTATATTTTTTGTTGCATTTAAACTTAACTCAACGTTAGAGGATAGCGTTTTGAAACACGAGCCAGAGCCCGGTTAGCTCAGTCGGTAGAGCGTTGGCCTTTTCATCCAACGGACAAGGAATGTAATCCCTATCGGGCTGTTTATAATTGTTGTTCCATTTAAACTTAACTCAACGTTAGAGGATAGCGTTTTGAAACACGAGCCAGAGCCCGGTTAGCTCAGTCGGTAGACCGTTGGACTTTTAATCCAACGGTCAATGGTTCAAGACCCTTATCGGGCTGTTTATATTTTTTGATGCTTTTAAACTTAACTCAACGTTAGAGGATACCGTTTTAAAAGGAGAGACCGAGCTCGGTTAGCTCAGTCGGTAGACCGTTGGACTTTTAATCCAACGGTCAATGGTTAAAGTCCCTTATCGGGCTGGTTATATTTGTTGTTGCATTTAAACTTAACTCAACGTTAGAGGATAGTCCCTTATCGGGATGTTTATATTTTGTGTTGCATTTAAACTTAACTCAACGTTAGAAGATAGCGTTTTGAAACACGAGCCAGAGCCCGGTTAGCTCAGTCGGTAGACCGTTGGACTTTTAATCCTTTAAGACTTTTAATCCAACGGTCAATGGTTTAAGTCCCTTATCGGGCTGTTTATATTTTTTGTTGCTTTTAAACTTAACTCAACGTTAGAAGATACCGTTATAAAAGAAAAGCCCGTGCCCGGTTAGCTCAGTCGGTAGAGCGTTGGACTTTTAATCCAACGGTCAAGGGTTCAAGTCCCTTATCGGGCTGTTGGTATTTGTTGTTGCATTTAAAGTTAAATCAACGTTACTTGATAGCGTTTTGAAGCACCAATAAAGCCCGGTTAGCTCAGTCGGTAGAGCGTTGGACTTTTTATCCAACGGTCAATGGTTCAAGTCCCTTTTTGGGCTGTTTATATTTGTTGTTGCATTGAAACTTAACTCAGCGTTAGAGAATAGCGTTTTGAAGCACCAACAAAGCCCGGTTAGCTCAGTCGGTAGAGCGTTGGCCTTTTAATCCAACGGACAAGGGATGTAATCCCTATCGGGCTGTTTATAATTGTTGTTCCATTTAAACTTAACTCAACGTTAGAGGATAGTATTTTGAAACACTATCCCAAGCCCGGTTAGCTCAGTCGGTAGAGCGTTGGACTTTTAATCCAACGGTCAAGGGTTCAAGTCCCTTATCGGGCTGTTGGTATTTGTTGTTGCATTTAACCTTTAATCAACGTTACTGGATAGCGTTTTGAAGCACCAACAAAGCCCGGTTAGCTCAGTCGGTAGATCGTTGGACTTTTAATCCAACGGTCAATGGTTCAAGTCCCTTATCGGGCTGTTTATATTTGTTGTTGCATTTAAACTTAACTCAGCGTTAGAGGATAGTCCCTTATCGGGCTGTTTATATTTTTTGTTGCATTTAAACTTAACTCAACGTTAGAGGATAGCGTTTTGAAACACGAGCCAGAGCCCGGTTAGCTCAGTCGGTAGACCGTTGGACTTTTAATCCAACGGTCAATGGTTCAAGTCCCTTATCGGGCTGTTTATATTTTTTGATGCTTTTAAACTTAACTCAACGTTAGAGGATAGTCCCTTATCGGGATGTTTATATTTTGTGTTGCATTTAAACTTAACTCAACGTTAGAGGATACCGTTTTAAAAGGAGAGACCGAGCTCGGTTAGCTCAGTCGGTAGACCTTTGGACTTTTAATCCAACGGTCAATGGTTCAAGTCCCTTATCGGGCTGGTTATATTTGTTGTTGCATTTAAACTTAACTCAACGTTAGAGGATAGTCCCTTATCGGGATGTTTATATTTTGTGTTGCATTTAAACTTAACTCAACGTTAGAAGATAGCGTTTTGAAACACGAGCCAGAGCCCGGTTAGTTCAGTAGGAAGACCGTTGGACTTTTAATCCAACGGTCAAGAGTCCAACGGTCAAGGGTTCAAGACCCTTATCGGGATGTTGGTATTTGTTTTTGCATTTAAAGTTAAATCAACGTTACTTGATAGCGTTTTGAAGCACCAACAAAGCCCGGTTAGCTCAGTCGGTAGAGCGTTGGACTTTTAATCCAACGGTCAAGGGTTCAAGTCCCTTATCGGGCTGTTGGTATTTGTTGTTGCATTTAAAGTTAAATCAACGTTACTTGATAGCGTTTTGAAGCACCAACAAAGCCCGGTTAGCTCAGTCGGTAGAGCGTTGGACCTTTTATCCAACGGTCAAGGGTTCAAGTCCCTTTTCGGGCTGTTCATATTTGTTGTTGCATTGAAACTTAACTCAACGTTAGAGAATAGCGTTTTGAAGCTCCAACAAAGCCCGGTTAGCTCAGTCGGTAGAGCGTTGGCCTTTTAATCCAACGGACAAGGGATGTAATCCCTATCGGGCTGATTATAATTGTTGTTCCATTTAAACTTAACTCAACGTTAGAGGATAGTGTTTTATACACTATCCCGAGCCCGGTTAGCTCAGTCGGTAGAGCGTTGGACTTTTAATCCAACGGTCAAGGGTTCAAGTCCCTTATCGGGCTGTTGGTATTTTGTTGTTGCATTTAAACTTTAATCAACGTTACTGGATAGCGTTTTGAAGCACCAACAATGCCCGGTTAGCTCAGTCGGTAGAGCGTTGGGCTTTTAATCCAACTGTCAAGGGTTCAAGTCCCTTATCGGGCTGTTGGTATTTGTTGTTGCATTTAAAGTTAAATCAACGTTACTTGATAGCGTTTTGAAGCACCAACAAAGCCCGGTTAGCTCAGTCGGTAGAGCGTTGGACTTTTTATCCAACGGTCAAGGGTTCAAGTCCCTTTTCGGGCTGTTTATATTTGTTGTTGCATTGAAACTTAACTCAACGTTAGAGAATAGCGTTTTGAAGCACCAACAAAGCCCGGTTAGCTCAGTCGGTAGAGCGTTGGCCTTTTGATCCAACGGACAAGGGATGTAATCCCTATCGGGCTGTTTATAATTGTTGTTCCATTTAGACTTAACTCAACGTTAGAGGATAGCGTTTTGAAACACTATCCCGAGCCCGGTTAGCTCAGTCGGTAGAGCGTTGGACTTTTAATCCATCGGTCAAGGGTTCAAGTTCCTTATCGGGCTGTTGGTATTTGTTGTTGCATTTAAACTTTAATCAACGTTACTGGATAGCGTTTTGAAGCACCAACAAAGCCCGGTTAGCTCAGTCGGTAGATCGTTGGACTTTTAATCCAACGGTCAATGGTTCAAGTCCCTTATCGGGCTGTTTATATTTGTTGTTGCATTTAAACTTAACTCAGCGTTAGAGGATAGTCCCTTATCGGGCTGTTTATATTTTTTGTTGCATTTAAACTTAACTCAACGTTAGAGGATAGCGTTTTGAAACACGAGCCAGAGCCCGGTTAGCTCAGTCGGTAGACCGTTGGACTTTTAATCCAACGGTCAATGGTTCAAGTCCCTTATCGGGCTGTTTATATTTTTTGATGCTTTTAAAATTAACTCAACGTTAGAGGATACCGTTTTAAAAGGAGAGACCGAGCTCGGTTAGCTCAGTCGGTAGACCGTTGGACTTTTAATTCAACGGTCAATGGTTCAAGTCCCTTATCGGGCTGGTTATATTTGTTGTTGCATTTAAACTTAACTCAACGTTAGAGGATAGTCCCTTATCGGGATGTTTATATTTTGTGTTGCATTTAAACTTGACTCAACGTTAGAAGATAGCGTTTTGAAACACGAGCCAGAGCCCGGTTAGCTCAGTCGGTAGACCGTTGGACTTTTAATCCAACGGTCAATGGTTCAAGTCCCTTATCGGGCTGTTTATATTTTTCGTTGCTTTTAAACTTAACTCAACGTTAGAGGATACCGTTATAAAAGAACAGACCGAGCCCGGTTAGCTCTGTCGTTAGACCGTTGGACTTTTTATCCAACGGTCAAGGGTTCAAGTCCCTTTTCGGGCTGTTTATATTTGTTGTTGCATTGAAACTTAACTCAACGTTAGAGAATAGCGTTTTGAAGCACCAACAAAGCCCGGTTAGCTCAGTCGGTAGAGCGTTGGCCTTTTAATCCAACGGACAAGGGATGTAATCCCTATCGGGCTGTTTATAATTGTTGTTCCATTTAAACTTAACTCAACGTTAGAGGATAGCGTTTTGAAACACTATCCCAAGCCCGGTTAGCTCAGTCGGTAGAGCGTTGGACTTTTAATCCAACGGTCAAGGGTTCAAGTCCCTTATCGGGCTGTTGGTATTTGTTGTTGCATTTAACCTTTATTCAACGTTACTGGATAGCGTTTTGAAGCACCAACAAAGCCCGGTTAGCTCAGTCGGTAGATCGTTGGACTTTTAATCCAACGGTCAATGGTTCAAGTCCCTTATCGGGCTGTTTATATTTGTTGTTGCATTTAAACTTAACTCAGCGTTAGAGGATAGTCCCTTATCGGGCTGTTTATATTTTTTGTTGCATTTAAACTTAACTCAACGTTAGAGGATAGCGTTTTGAAACACGAGCCAGAGCCCGGTTAGCTCAGTCGGTAGACCGTTGGACTTTTAATCCAACGGTCAATGGTTCAAGTCCCTTATCGGGCTGTTTATATTTTTTGATGCTTTTAAACTTAACTCAACGTTAGAGGATACCGTTTTAAAAGAGAGACCGAGCTCGGTTAGCTCAGTCGGTAGACCGTTGGACTTTTAATCCAACGGTCAATGGTTCAAGTCAGTTATCGGGCTGGTTATATTTGTTGTTGCATTTAAACTTAACTCAACGTTAGAGGATAGTCCCTTATCGGGATGTTTATATTTTGTGTTGCATTTAAACTTAACTCAACGTTAGAAGATAGCGTTTTGAAACACGAGCCAGAGCCCGGTTAGCTCAGTCGGTAGACCGTTGGACTTTTAATCCAACGGTCAAGAGTCCAACGGTCAAGGGTTCAAGACCCTTATCGGGATGTTGGCATTTGTTTTTGCATTTAAAGTTAAATCAACGTTACTTGATAGCGTTTTGAAGCACCAACAAAGCCCGGTTAGCTCAGTCGGTAGAGCGTTGGACTTTTAATCCAATGGTCAAGGGTTCAAGTCCCTTATCGGGCTGTTGGTATTTGTTGTTGCATTTAAAGTTAAATCAACGTTACTTGATAGCGTTTTGAAGCACCAACAAAGCCCGGTTAGCTCAGTCGGTAGAGCGTTGGACCTTTTATCCAACGGTCAAGGGTTCAAGTCCCTTTTCGGGCTGTTTATATTTGTTGTTGCATTGAAACTTAACTCAACGTTAGAGAATAGCGTTTTGAAGCACCAACAAAGCCCGGTTAGCTCAGTCGGTAGAGCGTTGGCCTTTTAATCCAACGGACAAGGGATGTAATCCCTATGGGGCTGATTATAATTGTTGTTTCATTTAAACTTAAGTCAACGTTAGAGGATAGTGTTTTATACACTATCCCGAGCCCGGTTAGCTCAGTCGGTAGAGCGTTGGACTTTTAATCCAACGGTCAAGGGTTCAAGTCCCTTATCGGGCTGTTGGTATTTGTTGTTGCATTTAAACTCTAATCAACGTTACTGGATAGCGTTTTGAAGCACCAACAAAGCCCGGTTAGCTCAGTCGGTAGATCGTTGGACTTTTAATCCAACGGTCAATGGTTCAAGTCCCTTATCGGGCTGTTTATATTTGTTGTTTCATTTAAACTTAACTCAGCGTTAGAGGATAGTCCCTTATCGGGCTGTTTATATTTTTTTTTGCTTTTAAACTTAACTCAACGTTAGAGGATACCGTTATAAACGAACATCCCGAGCACGGTTAGCTCAGTCGGTAGAGCGTTGGACTTTTAATCCAACGGTCAAGGGTTCAAGTCCCTTATCGGGCTGTTGGTATTTGTTGTTGCATTTAAACTTTAATCAACGTTACTGGATAGCGTTTTGAAGCACCAACAAAGCCCGGTTAGCTCAGTCGGTAGAGCGTTGGACTTTTAATCCAACGGTCAATGGTTCAAGTCCCTTATCGGGCTGTTTATATTTGTTGTTCCATTTAAACTTAACTCAACGTTAGAGGATAGCGTTTTGAAACACTATCCCGAGCCCGGTTAGCTCAGTCGGTAGAGCGTTGGACTTTTAATCCAACGGTCAAGGGTTCAAGTCCCTTATCGGGCTGTTTATATTTGTTGTTCCATTTAAACTTAGCTTAACGTTAGAGGATGGCGTTTTGAAACACGATCCCGAGCCCGGTTAGCTCAATCGGTAGAGCGTTGGACTTTTAATCCAACGGTCAAGGGTTCAAGATCCTTATCGGGATGTTGGTATTTGTTTTTGCATTTAAACTTAAATCAACGTTACTTGATAGCGTTTTGAAGCACCAACAAAGCCCCGTTAGCTCAGTCGGTAGAGCGTTGGACTTTTAATCCAACGGTCAAGGGTTCAAGTCCCTTATCGGGCTGTTGGTATTTGTTGTTGCATTGAAACTTAACTCAACGTTAGAGAATAGCGTTTTGAAGCACCAACAAAGCCCGGTTAGCTCAGTCGGTAGAGCGTTGGCCTTTTAATCCAACGGACAAGGGATGTAATCCCTATCGGGCTGTTTATAATTGTTGTTCCATTTAAACTTAACTCAACGTTAGAGGATAGCGTTTTGAAACACTATCCCGAGCCCGGTTAGCTCAGTCGGTAGAGCGTTGGACTTTTAATTCAACGGTCAAGGGTTCAAGTCCCTTATCGGGCTGTTGGTATTTGTTGTTGCATTTAAACTTTAATCAACGTTACTGGATAGCGTTTTGAAGCACCAACAAAGCCCGGTTAGCTCAGTTTGTAGATCGTTTGACTTTTAATCCAACGGTCAATGGTTCTAGTCCCTTATCGGGCTGTTTATATTTGTTGTTCCATTTAAACTTAACTCAACGTTAGAGGATAGCGTTTTGAAACACTATCCCGAGCCCGGTTAGCTCAGTCGGTAGAGCGTTGGACTTTTAATCCAACGGTCAAGGGTTCAAGTCCCTTATCGGGCTGTTGGTATTTGTTGTTGCATTTAAAGTTAAATCAACGTTACTTGATAGCGTTTTGAAGCACCAACAAAGCCCGGTTAGCTCAGTCGGTAGAGCGTTGGACTTTTAATCCAACGGTCAAGGGTTCAAGTCCCTTATCGGGCTGTTTATATTTGTTGTTCCATTTAAACTTAGCTTAACGTTAGAGGATAGCGTTTTGAAACACGATCCCGAGCCCGGTTAGCTCAATCGGTAGAGCGTTGGACTTTTAATCCAACGGTCAAGGGTTCAAGATCCTTATCGGGATGTTGGTATTTGTTTTTGCATTTAAACTTAAATCAACGTTACTTGATAGCGTTTTGAAGCACCAACAAAGCCCGGTTAGCTCAGTCGGTAGAGCGTTGGACTTTTAATCCAACGGTCAAGGGTTCAAGTCCCTTATCGGGCTGTTGGTATTTGTTGTTGCATTTAAAGTTAAATCAACGTTACTTGATAGCGTTTTGAAGCACCAACAAAGCCCGGTTAGCTCAGTCGGTAGAGCGTTAGACTTTTTATCCAACGGTCAAGGGTTCAAGTCCCTTTTCGGGCTGTTTATATTTGTTGTTGCATTGAAACTTAACTCAACGTTAGAGAATAGCGTTTTGAAGCACCAACAAAGCCCGGTTAGCTCAGTCGGTAGAGCGTTGGCCTTTTAATCCAACGGACAAGGGATGTAATCCCTATCGGGCTGTTTATAATTGTTGTTCCATTTAAACTTAACTCAACGTTAGAGGATAGCGTTTTGAAACACTATCCCGAGCCCGGTTAGCTCAGTCGGTAGAGCGTTGGACTTTTAATCCAACGGTCAAGGGTTCAAGTCCCTTATCGGGCTGTTGGTATTTGTTGTTGCATTTAAACTTTAATCAACGTTACTGGATATCGTTTTGAAGCACCAACAAAGCCCGGTTAGCTCAGTCGGTAGATCGTTGGACTTTTAATCCAACGGTCAATGGTTCAAGTCCCTTATCGGGCTGTTTATATTTGTTGTTGCATTTAAACTTAACTCAGCGTTAGAGGATAGTCCCTTATCGGGCTGTTTATATTTTTTGTTGCATTTAAACTTAACTCAACGTTAGAGGATAGCGTTTTGAAACACGAGCCAGAGCCCGGTTAGCTCAGTCGGTAGACCGTTGGACTTTTAATCCAACGGTCAATGGTTCAAGTCCCTTATCGGGCTGTTTATATTTTTTGATGCTTTTAAACTTAACTCAACGTTAGAGGATAGCGTTTTGAATCACCAACAAAGCCCGGTTAGCTCAGTCGGTAGAGCGTTGGCCTTTTAATCCAACGGACAAGGGATGTAATCCCTATCGGGCTGTTTATAATTGTTGTTCCATTTAAACTTAACTCAACGTTAGAGGATAGCGTTTTGAAACACTATCCCGAGCCCGGTTAGCTCAGTCGGTAGAGCGTTGGACTTTTAATCCAACGGTCAATGGTTCAAGTCCCTTATCGGGCTGTTTATATTTGTTGTTTCATTTAAACTTAACTCAGCGTTAGAGGATAGTCCCTTATCGGGCTGTTTATATTTTTTGTTGCATTTAAACTTAACTCAACGTTAGAGGATAGCGTTTTGAAACACGAGCCAGAGCCCGGTTAGCTCAGTCGGTAGACCGTTGGACTTTTAATCCAACGGTCAATGGGTCAAGTCCCTTATCGGGCTGTTTATATTTTTTGATGCTTTTAAACTTAACTCAACGTTAGAGGATAGCGTTTTGAAACACGATCCCGTGCCCGGTTAGCTCAATCGGTAGAGCGTTGGACTTTTAATCCAACGGTCAAGGGTTCAAGACCCTTATCGGGATGTTGGTATTTGTTTTTGCATTTAAAGTTAAATCAACGTTACTTGATAGCGTTTTGAAGCACCAAAAAGCCCGGTTAGCTCAGTCGGTAGAGCGTTGGACTTTTAATCTAACGGTCCAGGGTTCAAGACCCTTATCGGGATGTTGGTATTTGTTTTTGCATTTAAATTTAAATCAACGTTACTTGATAGCGTTTTGAAGCACCAACAAAGCCCGGTTAGCTCAGTCGGTAGAGCGTTGGACTTTTAATACAACGGTCAAGGATTCAAGTCCCTTATCGGGCTGTTGGTATTTGTTGTTGCATTTAAAGTTAAATCAACGTTACTTGATAGCGTTTTGATGCACCAACAAAGCCCGGTTAGCTCAGTCGGTAGAGCGTTGGACTTTTAATCCAACGGTCAAGGATTCAAGTCCCTTATCGGGCTGTTGGTATTTGTTGTTGCATTTAAAGTTAAATCAACGTTACTGGATAGCGTTTTGAAGCACCAACAAAGCCCGGTTAGCTCAGTCGTTAGATCGTTGGACTTTTAATCCAACGGTCAATGGTTCAAGTCCCTTATCGGGCTGTTTATATTTATTGTTGCATTTAAACTTAACTCAGCGTTAGAGGATAGTCCCTTATCGGGCTGTTTATACTTTTTGTTGCATTTAAACTTAACTCAACGTTAGAGGATAGCGTTTTGAAACACGAGCCAGAGCCCAGTTAGCTCAGTCGGTAGACCGTTGGACTTTTAATCCAACGGTCAATGGTTCAAGTCCCTTATCGGTCTGTTTATATTTGTTGTTGCATTTAAACTTAACTCAGCGTTAGAGGATAGTCCCTTATCGGGCTGTTTATACTTTTTGTTGCATTTAAACTTAACTCAACGTTAGAGGATAGCGTTTTGAAACACGATACCGAGCCCGGTTAGCTCAATCGGTACAGCGTTGGACTTTTAATCCAACGGTCAATGGTTCAAGTCCCTTATCGGGCTGGTTATATTTGTTGTTGCATTTAAACTTAACTCAACGTTAGAGGATAGTCCCTTATCGGGATGTTTATATTTTGTGTTGCATTTAAACTTAACTCAACGTTAGAAGATAGCGTTTTAAAACACGAGCCAGAGCCCGGTTAGCTCAGTCGGTAGACCGTTGGACTTTTAATCCAACGTCAATGGGTCAAATCCCTTATCGGGCTGTTTATATTTTTTGTTTCTTTTAAACTTAACTCAACGTTAGAGGATACCGTTATAAAAGAACAGCCCGAGCCCGGTTAGCTCAGTCGGTTGAGCGTTGGACTTTTTATACAACGGTCAAGGGTTCAAGTCCCTTTTCGGGCTGTTTATATTTGTTGTTGCATTGAAACTTAACTCAACGTTAGAGAATAGCGTTTTGAAGCACCAACAAAGCCCGGTTAGCTCAGTCGGTAGAGCGTTGGACTTTTTATCCAACGGTCAAGGGTTCAAGTCCCTTTTCGGGCTGTTTATATTTGTTGTTGCATTGAAACTTAACTCAACGTTAGAGAATAGCGTTTTGAAGCACCAACAAAGCCCGGTTAGCTCAGTCGGTAGAGCGTTGGCCTTTTAATCCAACGGACAAGGGATGTAATCCCTATCGGGCTGTTTATAATTGTTGTTGCATTTAAAGTTAAATCAACGTTACTTGATAGCGTTTTGAAGCACCAACAAAGCCCGGTTAGCTCAGTCGGTAGAGCGATGGATTTTAATCCAACGGTCAATGGTTCAAGTCCCTTATCGGGCTGTTTATATTTGTTGTTTCATTTAAACTTAACTCAGCGTTAGAGGATAGTCCCTTATCGGGCTGTTTATATTTTTTGTTGCATTTAAACTTAACTCAACGTTAGAGGATAGTGTTTTGAAACACGAGCCAGAGCCCGGTTAGCTCAGTCGGTAGACCGTTGGACTTTTAATCCAACGGTCAATGGTTCAAGTCCCTTATCGGGCTGTTTATATTTTTTGTTGCTTTTAAACTTAACTCAACGTTAGAGGATACCGTTATAAAAGAACATCCCGAGCCCGGTTAGCTCAGTCGGTAGAGCGTTGGACTTTTAATCCAACGGTCAAGGGTTCAAGTCCCTTATCGGGCTGTTGGTATTTGTTGTTGCATTTAAAGTTAAATCATCGTTACCTGATAGCGTGTTGAAGCACCAACAAAGCCCGGTTAGCTCAGTCGCTACAGCGTTGGACTTTTTATCCAACGGTCAAGGGTTCAAGTCCCTTTTCGGGCTGTTTATGTTTGTTGTTGCATTGAAACTTAACTCAACGTTAGAGAATAGCGTTTTGAAGCACCAACAAAGCCCGGTTAGCTCAGTCGGTAGAGCGTTGGCCTTTTAATCCAACGGACAAGGGATGTAATCCCTATCGGGCTGTTTATAATTGTTGTTCCATTAAAACTTAACTCAACGTTAGAGGATAGCGTTTTGAAACACTATCCCGAGCCCGGTTAGCTCAGTCGGTAGAGCGTTGGACTTTTAATCCAACGGTCAATGGTTCAAGTCCCTTATCGGGCTGTTTATATTTGTTGTTTCATTTAAACTTAACTCAGCGTTAGAGGATAGTCCCTTATCGGGCTGTTTATATTTTTTGTTGCATTTAAACTTAACTCAACGTTAGAGGATAGCGTTTTGAAACACGAGCCAGAGCCCGGTTAGCTCAGTCGGTAGACCGTTGGACTTTTAATCCAACGGTCAATGGTTCAAGTCCCTTATCGGGCTGTTTATATTTTTTGTTGCTTTTAAACTTAACTCAACGTTAGAGGATACCGTTATAAAAGAACATCCCGAGCCCGGTTAGCTCAGTCGGTAGAGCGTTGGACTTTTAATCCAACGGTCAAGGGTTCAAGTCCCTTATCGGGCTGTTGGTATTTGTTGTTGCATTTAAAGTTAAATCATCGTTACCTGATAGCGTGTTGAAGCACCAACAAAGCCCGGTTAGCTCAGTCGCTACAGCGTTGGACTTTTTATCCAACGGTCAAGGGTTCAAGTCCCTTTTCGGGCTGTTTATGTTTGTTGTTGCATTGAAACTTAACTCAACGTTAGAGAATAGCGTTTTGAAGCACCAACAAAGCCCGGTTAGCTCAGTCGGTAGAGCGTTGGCCTTTTAATCCAACGGACAAGGGATGTAATCCCTATCGGGCTGTTTATAATTGTTGTTCCATTTAAACTTAACTCAACGTTAGAGGATAGCGTTTTGAAACACTATCCCGAGCCCGGTTAGCTCAGTCGGTAGAGCGTTGGACTTTTAATCCAACGGTCAAGGGTTCAAGTCCCTTATCGGGCTGTTGGTATTTGTTGTTGCATTTAAAGTTAAATCAACGTTACTTGATAGCGTTTTGAAGCGCCAACAAAGCCCGGTTAGCTCAGTCGGTAGAGCGTTGGTCTTTTAATCCAACGGTCAAGGGTTCAAGTCCCTTATCGGGCTGTTTATATTTGTTGTTCCATTTAAACTTAGCTTAACGTTAGAGGATAGCGTTTTGAAACACGATCCCGAGCCCGGTTATCTCAATCGGTAGAGCGTTGGACTTTTAATCCAACGGTCAAGGGTTCAAGATCCTTATCGGGATGTTGGTATTTGTTTTTGCATTTAAACTTAAATCAACGTTACTTGATAGCGTTTTGAAGCACCAACAAAGCCCGGTTAGCTCAGTCGGTAAAGCGTTGGACTTTTAATCCAACGGTCAAGGGTTCAAGTCCCTTATCGGGCTGTTGGTATTTGTTGTTGCATTTAAAGTTAAATCAACGTTACTTGATAGCGTTTTGAAGCACCAACAAAGCCCGGTTAGCTCAGTCGGTAGAGCGTTGGACTTTTTATCCAACGGTCAAGGGTTCAAGTCCCTTTTCGGGCTGTTTATATTTGTTGTTGCATTGAAACTTAACTCAACGTTAGGGAATAGCGTTTTGAAGCACCAACAAAGCCCGGTTAGCTCAGTCGGTAGAGCGTTGGCCTTTTAATCCAACGGACAAGGGATGTAATCCCTATCGGGCTGTTTATAATTGTTGTTCCATTTAAACTTAACTCAACGTTAGAGGATAGCGTTTTGAAACACTATCCCGAGCCCGGTTAGCTCAGTCGGTAGAGCGTTGGACTTTTAATCCAACGGTCAAGGGTTCAAGTCCCTTATCGGGCTGTTGGTATTTGTTGTTGCATTTAAACTTTAATCAACGTTACTGGATAGCGTTTTGAAGCACCAACAAAGCCCGGTTAGCTCAGTCGGTAGATCGTTGGACTTTTAATCCAACGGTCAATGGTTCAAGTCCCTTATCGGGCTGTTTATATTTGTTGTTGCATTTAAACTTAACTCAGCGTTAGAGCATAGTCCCTTATCGGGCTGTTTATATTTTTTGTTGCATTTAAACTTAACTCAACGTTAGAGGATAGCGTTTTGAAACACGAGCCAGAGCCCGGTTAGCTCAGTCGGTAGACCGTTGGACTTTTAATCCAACGGTCAATGGGTCAAGTCCCTTATCGGGCTGTTTATATTTTTTGATGCTTTTAAACTTAACTCAACGTTAGAGGATAGCGTTTTGAAACACGATCCCGAGCCCGGTTAGCTCAATCGGTACAGCGTTGGACTTTTAATCCAACGGTCAATGGTTCAAGTCCCTTATCGGGCTGGTTATATTTGTTGTTGCATTTAAATTTAACTCAACGTTAGAGGATAGTCCCTTAACGGGATGTTTATATTTTGTGTTGCATTTAAACTTAACTTAACGTTAGAAGATAGCGTTTTGAAACACGAGCCAGAGCCCGGCTAGCTCAGTCGGTAGACCGTTGGACTTTTAATCCAGCGGTCAATGGTTCAAGTCCCTTCTCGGGCTGTTAATATTTTTTGTTGCTTTTAAACTTAACTCAACGTTAGAGGATACCGTTATAAAAGAACAGCCCGAGCCCGGTTAGCTCAGTCGGTTGAGCGTTGGTCTTTTTATCCAACGGTCAAGGGTTCAAGTCCCTTATCGGGCTGTTGGTATTTGTTGTTGCATTTAAAGTTAAATCAACGTTACTTGATAGCGTTTTGAAGCACCAACAAAGCCCGGTTAGCTCAGTCGGTAGAGCGTTGGACTTTTTATCCAACGGTCAAGGGTTCAAGTCCCTTTTCGGGCTGTTTATATTTGTTGTTCCATTGAAACTTAACTCAACGTTAGAGAATAGCGTTTTGAAGTACCAACAAAGCCCGGTTAGCTCAGTCGGTAGAGCGTTGGCCTTTTAATCCAACGGACAAGGGATGTAATCCCTATCGGGCTGTTTATAATTGTTGTTGCATTTAAAGTTAAATCAACGTTACTTGATAGCGTTTTGAAGCACCAACAAAGCCCGGTTAGCTCAGTCGGTAGAGCGTTGGACTTTTAATCCAACGGTCAAGGGTTCAAGTCCCTTATCGGGCTGTTTATATTTGTTGTTCCATTTAAACTTAGCTTAACGTTAGAGGATAGCGTTTTGAAACACGAGCCAGAGCCCGGTTAGCTCAGTCGGTAGACCGTTGGACTTTTAATCCAACGGTCAATGGGTCAAGTCCCTTATCGGGCTGTTTATATTTTTTGATGCTTTTAAACTTAACTCAACGTTAGAGGATAGCGTTTTGAAACACGATCCCGTGCCCGGTTAGCTCAATCGGTAGAGCGTTGGACTTTTAATCCAACGGTCAATGGTTCAAGTCCCTTATCGGGATGTTGGTATTTGTTTTTGCATTTAAATTTAAATCAACGTTACTTGATAGCGTTTTGAAGCACCAACAAAGCCCGGTTAACTCAGTCGGTAGAGCGTTGGACTTTTAATCCAACGGTCAAGGATTCAAGTCCCTTATCGGGATGTTGGTATTTGTTTTTGCATTTAAAGTTAAATCAACGTTACTTGATAGCGTTTTGAAGCACCAAAAAGCCCGGTTAGCTCAGTCGGTAGAGCGTTGGACTTTTAATCTAACGGTCCAGGGTTCAAGACCCTTATCGGGATGTTGGTATTTGTTTTTGCATTTAAATTTAAATCAACGTTACTTGATAGCGTTATGAAGCACCAACAAAGCCCGGTTAGCTCAGTCGGTAGAGCGTTGGACTTTTAATCCAACGGTCAAGGATTCAAGTCCCTTATCGGGCTGTTGGTATTTGTTGTTGCATTTAAAGTTAAATCAACGTTACTTGATAGCGTTTTGATGCACCAACAAAGCCCGGTTAGCTCAGTCGGTAGAGCGTTGGACTTTTAATCCAACGGTCAAGGATTCAAGTCCCTTATCGGGCTGTTGGTATTTGTTGTTGCATTTAAAGTTAAATCAACGTTACTGGATAGCGTTTTGAAGCACCAACAAAGCCCGGTTAGTTCAGTCGTTAGATCGTTGGACTTTTAATCCAACGGTCAATGGTTCAAGTCCCTTATCGGGCTGTTTATATTTATTGTTGCATTTAAACTTAACTCAGCGTTAGAGGATAGTCCCTTATCGGGCTGTTTATACTTTTTGTTGCATTTAAACTTAACTCAACGTTAGAGGATAGCGTTTTGAAACACGAGCCAGAGCCCAGTTAGCTCAGTCGGTAGACCGTTGGACTTTTAATCCAACGGTCAATGGTTCAAGTCCCTTATCGGTCTGTTTATATTTGTTGTTGCATTTAAACTTAACTCAGCGTTAGAGGATAGTCCCTTATCGGGCTGTTTATACTTTTTGTTGCATTTAAACTTAACTCAACGTTAGAGGATAGCGTTTTGAAACACGATCCCGAGCCCGGTTAGCTCAATCGGTACAGCGTTGGACTTTTAATCCAACGGTCAATGGTTCAAGTCCCTTATCGGGCTGGTTATATTTGTTGTTGCATTTAAACTTAACTCAACGTTAGAGGATAGTCCCTTATCGGGATGTTTATATTTTGTGTTGCATTTAAACTTAACTCAACGTTAGAAGATAGCGTTTTAAAACACGAGCCAGAGCCCGGTTAGCTCAGTCGGTAGACCGTTGGACTTTTAATCCAACGTCAATGGGTCAAATCCCTTATCGGGCTGTTTATATTTTTTGTTTCTTTTAAACTTAACTCAACGTTAGAGGATACCGTTATAAAAGAACAGCCCGAGCCCGGTTAGCTCAGTCGGTTGAGCGTTGGACTTTTTATACAACGGTCAAGGGTTCAAGTCCCTTTTCGGGCTGTTTATATTTGTTGTTGCATTGAAACTTAACTCAACGTTAGAGAATAGCGTTTTGAAGCACCAACAAAGCCCGGTTAGCTCAGTCGGTAGAGCGTTGGACTTTTTATCCAACGGTCAAGGGTTCAAGTCCCTTTTCGGGCTGTTTATATTTGTTGTTGCATTGAAACTTAACTCAACGTTAGAGAATAGCGTTTTGAAGCACCAACAAAGCCCGGTTAGCTCAGTCGGTAGAGCGTTGGCCTTTTAATCCAACGGAAAAGGGATGTAATCCCTATCGGGCTGTTTATAATTGTTGTTGCATTTAAAGTTAAATCAACGTTACTTGATAGCGTTTTGAAGCACCAACAAAGCCCGGTTAGCTCAGTCGGTAGAGCGATGGATTTTAATCCAACGGTCCAGGGTTCAAGTCCCTTATCGGGCTGTTTATATTTGTTGTTCCATTTAAACTTGGCTTAACGTTAGAGGATAGCGTTTCGAAACACGATCCCGAGCCCGGTTAGCTCAATCGGTAGAGCGTTGGACTTTTAATCCAACAGTCAAGGGTTCAAGACCCTTATCGGGATGTTGGTATTTGTTTTTGCATTTAAAGTTAAATCAACGTTACTTGATAGCGTTTTGAAGCACCAACAAAGCCCGGTTAGCTCAGTCGGTAGAGCGTTGGACTTTTAATCCAACGGTCTAGGGTTCAAGACCCTTATCGGGATGTTGGTATTTGTTTTTGCATTTAAAGTTAAATCAACGTTACTTGATAGCGTTTTGAAGCACCAACAAAGCCCGGTTAGCTCAGTCGGTAGAGCGTTGGACTTTTTATCCAACGGTCAAGGGTTCAAGTCCCTTTTCGGGCTGTTTATATTTGTTGTTGCATTGAAACTTAACTCAGCGTTAGAGGATAGTCCCTTATCGGGCTGTTTATATTTTTTGTTCCATTTAAACTTAACTCAACGTTAGAGGATAGCGTTTTAAAACACTATCCCGAGCCCCGTTAGCTCAGTCGGTAGAGCGTTGGACTTTTAATCCAACGGTCAAGGGTTCAAGTCCCTTATCGGGCTGTTGGTATTTGTTGTTGCATTTAAAGTTAAATCAACGTTACTTGATAGCGTTTTGAAGCACCAACAAAGCCCGGTTAGCTCAGTCGGTAGAGCGTTGGACTTTTAATCCAACGGTCAAGGGTTCAAGTCCCTTATCGGGCTGTTGGTATTTGTTGTTGCATTTAAAGTTAAATCAACGTTACTTGATAGCGTTTTGAAGCACCAACAAAGCCCGGTTAGCTCAGTCGGTAGAGCGTTGGACTTTTTATCCAACGGTCAAGGGTTCAAGTCCCTTTTCGGGCTGTTTATATTTGTTGTTGCATTGAAACTTAACTCAACGTTAGAGAATAGCGTTTTGAAGCACCAACAAAGCCCGGTTAGCTCAGTCGGTAGAGCGTTGGCCTTTTAATCCAACGGACAAGGGATGTAATCCCTATCGGGCTGTTTATAATTGTTGTTCCATTTAAACTTAACTCAACGTTAGAGGATAGCGTTTTGAAACACTATGCCGAGCCCGGTTAGCTCAGTCGGTAGAGCGTTGGACTTTTAATCCAACGGTCAAGGGTTCAAGTCCCTTATCGGGCTGTTGGTATTTGTTGTTGCATTTAAACTTTAATCAACGTTACTGGATAGCGTTTTGAAGCACCAACAAAGCCCGGTTAGCTCAGTCGGTAGATCGTTGGACTTTTAATCCAACGGTCAATGGTTCAAGTCCCTTATCGGGCTGTTTATATTTGTTGTTGCTGTAGCCGACAAGCTACACCGGAAAAATTAACTAAAATAAATTAACAAGAGGCTTCCATCGGAACAACTTTAATCCCCAACCAACGATATTAAAAACAATGACAATGCACGCGACTGAGAACTTAGTAGTAAAACAAATCAACGTTCGGGTATAAGGGAGGGAAATCAAGGGGTATTTCAAACGGTCGTTGACGCAGAGTGTAGGGGTATGTGGGTATATACGTTTTCCAATGGTGAAGCATTTCAAATAACAATTTCTATCTCTAGCCCCTTATTCAAATAGAAAATAAAGAATGGTTAAAAATAGGAACTGAACTTTAAACAGCATGAACGTAGAGGTAACTTAAAATAACATAAAGCGTAGACGGAGACGTGCACTGTGCAGCCGTCGTTAAATAGAACTGAGGACGAACAAAGTCAAATACACACGAGACGAAAATCAACCATGCATACGAAACAAAGGAGAAAAGAATCGCGCTGGCATCGGAAAACAATGGGGAGTAAACAAACGACAATTTAGGGCGACACTGTACATTACACACCGGCCCCAAATGATATCTGTCACAGAATCATTTTAAATTCAAAAAATGGACAGTGGAGTCCACTTTCGTCCATATCAATAATGGGTCTTTACCCGTACCAATAAGCAATCAATGGGCCATTTCCCCATAGCAAGCGCTCGTGCATCACGCAGCGCGTTCAATTTAGTCGGTTTGTTCGACTCTTCTGCCCAAGGCAGGTATATGCACGTGTATTCGTGACATTCTCACGCACGTCAACTTTGCAAGTCTTCTGCTTGCCATCACAATAGGGTACCGGGTGTATGCAAGTACGAAACCAATTAATTTTAAACCCCAAGGCTTAAACGAAGCCCGCGAGAAACAGCGGTAGTACCTCAAAAATAAACTTTATCAAAAGGACGGGCGCGCAGCAAAAAATAACATTGACAAAAGTATTACAACACAAGTACAAACGCGATCCAAACGACCAAGGACGAATCTGGCTGACTATGCAGCCTCCAACAAACACAGTTTTCGCACATCGCGAATTAAATAAGTTCCAGTTCCCGTTCGTATCTTCGTCCGTCGCACTATTCCTTCTTGGTCAGGGAAGACTTCAATAACGATCGCCTTCGACCACTGCCCACGTTTAACATGTTCATCGACAACAAGTACGACGTCGGAAACGGAAAAATTTCGTTGCGGAAGAAGCCACTTCTGTCGCTGTTGTAGCAAGGGTAGATACTGCTTCGTCCACTGGCTCCAAAATCGATCCGCTAGGTGCTGAACAGCTCTCCACGACTTGCGGTACCCGTCAGCCGCAATAAATTCACCGGGACTGTAGGACTCGTCAATAGAGCCGGTGAGCAAACTCATTGGCGTGAGAACGCGAAGGTCAAATGGGAATTCCGCCACAGCGGTAAGCGGCCTCCGGTTCAAAATAGCCTCCACTTCTACCAAAAATGTAAGAATGGATTCATCGTCGAGCGTTCGTTCGTGCGTCAGTTGGCGTAGAATCTTTCTGACAGAACGTATCATTCTCTCCCACACTCCACCTTGGTGGCTGGCGGTGGGTGGATTGAACTCCCAATCAATGCCTCGTTGGAGCATGGAATCGTGAATTTGCGTCTGGTTCCATTTCGATACGGAATCTCTTAATTCCTTGTTGGCACCAACAAAATTTAGCCCATTGTCGCTAACCAGCTTCTTTGTTGACACCCCACGACGACAGAGGAATCGACGCAAAGCTTGTATGAACGAGCTCGTGTCCAGAGAATGAGCCACTTCAATGTGGATGGCACGTGAAGCCATGCACGTAAACACGCAACCATATCGTTTCAGCGTATTTCTGCCGGATTTTACAGGGAAAGGACCCATGTAGTCAACTCCAGTGTTGGTGAATGGAGGATTGCCAGGTGTAATACGGGGTGGGGGTAGGGGAGCCATCATTTGTTTACCGACTTTCGCTTTCCACAGCCGACATGCCCTACAACTAGCGATGTAATGGCGAACGCTCGACAAACCATGTACGACCCAAAACTTCTCACGGACAGCGGATAACACATGCTGTGCACCCGAATGTCCCTCTCTCTTATGGTAGAAATCTACCACCAACCCAGTCACAACACAACGCCGGGGAAGGATTATCGGAAATTTACATTCATACGATAACAACGAACAAGACAATCGCCCACCAACACGCAAAACACCATTTACTAAAATCGGGCGCAAACGAAACATCGATCTGGAACGTTTCCATGACAGACCACGACACCCTTCGCGTGACAAATGGACGGGAAAATCGGAATACCGCGGAACACATTCGACAATATCACGAAAATACTGGCGCTGAACTAACTTAACAATCTCCAACACCGCGGCATCAAGCTCGCATGACTTCAATGGACCAACGGACAAAACACGGGATACTGAACGAGAATAACGATTTCGAAAGAAACAAGCAAAACGTTTTAACCAAGCAAATGCCCTTTGCAATCTAACAAAACAAGAATACCTGGACAACAATTGAACGATACCAGACTCCGGCTCAACGGCCGCGACCACAACACAAGTACGTTTAACTTCGGGATCTACGTCCGACAACTCTAAAACCGCGGGACAAACAGGCCACTCGGCCTCGCATTGCAACAAAAACCGTGGACCATTAAACCACAACAAAGCTGGCGCTGAATCTATCTGATCCGGCGACAACCCACGCGACGCAACATCAGCAGCATTTCGAGCAGAATCGACATGCCTCCATTGCGACGGTTTCGAAAACTCATGAATCACCGACAGCCTATTCGCCACGAACCTATGAAAACGGCGAGATTTGTTCGTGACATACTGCAAAACAGACGTGGAATCCGTCCAAAACACAACACGCGACAACTCATAACACAACTCATCCACAATCAACCGAGCCAATTTCACACCAACCACAGCAGCACATAACTCTAACCGTGGAATAGTCAACGACTTCAATGGGGCAACACGGGACTTACCAGCAACCAACTTACATGACAAAACACCCTCACACGACACACGTAAATATGCAGACGCGCCGTATCCAGACTCACTCGCATCACAAAAACAATGCAACTCAACAAAATCAACCAAGGGTGACAAACCAAAACAACGTGGCAGCACAACACGTTCCAAACACGTAACCCCACGCAACCATTTAGACCACGTATCAGCATGCTCACGCCCAATCACATCGTCCCAACCAAGTCCCTCACTGCAAAGCTGCTGCATTAATAACTTAACCGGTAAAATGAACGGCTGGATCACGCCAAGTGGATCAAATACTTGGCTGGCCATTGAGAGGATACCGCGACGGGTAGAGTTCTTTACCGTAACGTCGACTTTAACGAAAAATGCGTCGTCTGCCGTATCCCAGTAAACCCCAAGAGCCTTTCCTGTAGGGAGTTCTCTGTCACACGGCAACAAACCTTTTACCATTGGTTGTCGCGGCTGGGGATCGATACTTTGCAACAACGTCTCGCTGTTGCTCAGATACTTGTGGAGATGAAACCCACCGTCGTTGAGAAGTACCTCAAGCTCCCGTACCAATGTAATGCCTTCTTCCGCGGATCCTACCGATGTCAGCAGATCGTCAACATAAAAGTTATCGGTCACAGTTTTGACAGCCTTAGCCGACACTCTCGGTTCATTGTCCAAAGCCACTCTCCTCAAAGCGAACGAAGCGCAGCTTGGTGACGAAGTCGCACCGAAAGGGTGAACCAACATCATGTAACTAGCTGGCTCCGCACTTAAGTCACCATCAGGCCACCACAAAAATCGCAATGCGTCTCGATCCTCTGGGGAAACAAATACCTGGTGGAACATGGCCTTTATATCTGCCGTGATCGCTACCTGATGCTTACGAAACCGCAACAACACTCCAACCAACCGGTTTGTAAGATCGGGACCTTGTAGCAACATGTCATTGACGCATACGCCACGGTATGTGGCCGCACAGTCCATAACAATTCTAAATTTTCCCCTTGTGGGATGATGAGGAATATACCAAGTTCTGCCAGGAATACCAGCACCGTAGGCTCGAGCAGCATATCCAGACCGCAGGTATTCTTGGATCTTTGCAGAATACTTGTTGCGTAAATCTGGATCTCGCTTCAGGCGTCGTTTGAGCGAATCTAACCGCTTCGTTGCTAACTCTCTATTGTTTGACAGAGAAGCATTTTCCCTCCATGGCATAGCTACCTGGTAATGGAGGCCAACCTTCTTTACGGAGTTCTCCATAATGGCAAGAGCCTTCTTGTCCTCCTGAGACATCGACCTCGATGGAAAGTTGTACTCCGTAAAATCTTGCCGAAACATCTTCTCCATCTGTTCATGCAGACGTTCCGTGTGACAACAAGCGTGATTGACGTTCCCTGCCATTGTACCTCGCTCCTCCCTAGCGTTGCTGTCCGGGCCAACCAAAGACCACCCCAACACCGTACGGATAGCACTTGGTTCATCATCGCGACCAATTCGTTCCTCTAGAACACGATGAGCCGATCGTACACCGGCCCCGATGAGGATATCCACCTCTGCATCAAGCGCTGGAAAACACAAACCCTCCAGGTGTTCAAAACGTGAAACAACAGAATTCTTCGGAATACTCTCCCTGAGCTCCGGTAGGCGATCGATGGCGATAACTGAGTTCAGAACCAACGTACTGTTCTCTTCCGCACCACGCAGCGAAAACGAAGTCCTGTTGCCAAGCTCCGTGCCACCACCCATCAAACAACTTACGGACACAGCAACGGGTGGACCATGAAGCCCCAATCGACGCATCAAACCCTTGGTACAATACGATTGGTCAGAACCCTCATCCAAAAACGCATACGTCTCAATATAATTCATTTTTTCAACAGACCACACTCTCACAGGCAAAACCTTCAAATACACACCAGACCAAGAGGAACTCGAAACACCTGCAACATTACGAACCAAACCATTCGATGGAGTCGAGCCTGTTCTCGACGTTTCCCGTTGTCGTTTCGGGGCTGTGTTGCCTTCATTGACACCAACCGAGTGAAGTGTAGTGTGATGTCTTCGCTTGCATTTGCTGCAACCAAACGAGCTTCTACACTCTCTGGAGACATGTCCCGATCCCAAACAAGTATAACAAAGACGCGCTCCTTTGAGGCACTCCCAGCGATCTGGCACAGACATGCTCAAGTACCGCGAACAATAACCGATGCGGTGTTGCCTCCCACACAGAACACAACACTCCCTGTGGTGAAAAGCGGTTGTCCGTGTACTCACTGCCGGTGATGATGATTGTGGAAGTGCGCCTATACTAGTATAAGACCGCGCCCGTGAGTCAGCCACTCGTCGATCCGTCCGCGCACCTGCCGTGATTTTCCCCAGAGCATTGCTAGCAGTCTGAACCCTTTCCCGCACAAATTCTTCAATGTGGGAAAATCTCAGTTGGCCGCCTCGATTTAGGTGGGAACTGAGACGCTCGCTCAACTTTATCTGCAGTGCTGTGGGTAGGCGTTTAAACAATGCCTCCGTTGTCTGGAAGGTATCAAGGTCTGACTCAAAGCCGTGCTCACGTAGAACTATCCGACATCGCACCATCTTCATCAATAATTCGTCCAGACCATCCTCGGTTTCCTTGACCATCGGGCCTTGCAACAGTGCGTTAAGATGGCCCCGTACCACGACGTGCTTCTGACCATACCGATTCTTCAGCAATTGTCTTGCTTCCTGTAGGCCAACTTCAGCCTCAGCTACCAGCGAGCAGGATTGTATCAGGCTACGGGCTTTGCCAGAACACATGTCAATTAAATAGCGCAACTGCAGGCTCGGGCTGGAAAGCTGTTTCATGATGGTTTCGTCGAAGTTTTTCATGAACTCGTAGAATTTTAAACAATTCCCGTCAAATTTCTCTTCCGTTCGCTTGGGTAACAGAATGCTCTGCTGGACGGCTGCCGCACCTTCACCCATCACCTTAATAAACTCCTGTACGTCAAATCCTGTAACAGGCCTTGCGCCAGGCTCACCACGAGGTGGCTCCTCGTGTGTCAATGGGTCTCGTGGAGGTTCTGTTTCCAAGATAGAATGTGGCTCACGCGAAACTTGTGGCTGATCTGCCATCCATTTCTCCACATCCACGCTCCCACAGGCACTTTTGCTTTCCAGCGATTGCTCGTGCTCTGCCTCGAATTCCAAAGCCTTAGCTTTCAGGATACTTTTCTCACGGTTCAATTCTATTCGACGAGATTGAAGTTCAAGTTCAATCCTTAGGAATTCAGCCTCGAGGTCGGCTTCTTCCCTTATTTGTTGAGCACGAAACTCCAACGCTCTCGAGCGGACAGACCGACCACATGATGACGGCGGAGTCCCTGCTGGTACCGGATTTGAAGATGTGGAAGGTGGGAGAGGAGTCTTGTGACAAACAGCGTGTAGGTACGCTTCCCATCGTTCGTTCACAAGGCGTTTCTTTCTTACAACGGCGTCTCGCCTTTCTTCCACCTCTATGCGCCCGGATTCAAATTTCTCTTTGTCAGAAATGAGTAACAAATACTCGTCGCACGCTCCCAAACATTTGTCCGCGGCCTTGTGGAATTCTTCCAGCTTTTGTTGCGCTGCATCCGGGTCGTTCACGTTAGCCAACTTCGATTCCAACTGCGAACGCGACAACGTGACTCGCCCTAGGAGTCCACCAACCGTGCGGCGTTTCGCTTCAACTTGCTCGTCCAGGTAACCATCAGATTGGACCCGCAATCGAACTCGACTTGCATGAAGAGGCACTCCTTCCGTGTACGACATCTTAACCAACAATTACCAAAAAACACAAACAAGTTCACACTTAACCAAACAAATCAACACAAAATCATTAACCACAACTAACCAAACGAACCAAAGCAACCACTGCCAACAAACCCAACCAAACGACCGTACAGGCCACCAATCAAGCAAACACGCGGCGCTCCCAACGCGTCAATTAACACTCCCCGAATTCTCACTCGGACCGACAAACTTTAACCGAACAACAATATCAGGGCTTCTCACCCACAATTCCTCAACAATCTACGAGGACAACTTCAACGCAACAACAAGGCGAATTGGAAAATTCAATGTAGCCGACAAGCTACACCGGAAAAATTAACTAAAATAAATTAACAAGAGGCTTCCATCGGAACAACTTTAATCCCCAACCAACGATATTAAAAACAATGACAATGCACGCGACTGAGAACTTAGTAGTAAAACAAATCAACGTTCGGGTATAAGGGAGGGAAATCAAGGGGTATTTCAAACGGTCGTTGACGCAGAGTGTAGGGGTATGTGGGTATATACGTTTTCCAATTGTGAAGCATTTCAAATAACAATTTCTATCTCTAGCCCCTTATTCAAATAGAAAATAAAGAATGGTTAAAAATAGGAACTGAACTTTAAACAGCATGAACGTAGAGGTAACTTAAAATAACATAAAGCGTAGACGGAGACGTGCACTGTGCAGCCGTCGTTAAATAGAACTGAGGACGAACAAAGTCAAATACACACGAGACGAAAATCAACCATGCATACGAAACAAAGGAGAAAAGAATCGCGCTGGCATCGGAAAACAATGGGGAGTAAACAAACGACAATTTAGGGCGACACTGTACATTACAGTTGCATTTAAACTTAACTCAACGTTAGAGGATAGTCCCTTATCGGGCTGTTTATACTTTTTGTTGCATTTAAACTTAACTCAACGTTAGAGGATAGCGTTTTGAAACACGAGCCAGAGCCCAGTTAGCTCAGTCGGTAGACCGTTGGACTTTTAATCCAACGGTCAATGGTTCAAGTCCCTTATCGGGCTGTTTATATCTTTTGATGCTTTTAAACTTAACTCAACGTTAGAGGATAGCGTTTCGAAACACGATCCCGAGCCCGGTTAGCTCAATCGGTACAGCGTTGGACTTTTAATCCAACGGTCAATGGTTCAAGTCCCTTATCGGGCTGGTTATATTTGTTGTTGCATTTAAACTTAACTCAACGTTAGAGAATAGTCCCTTATCGGGATGTTTATATTTTGTGTTGCATTTAAACTTAACTCAACGTTAGAAGATAGCGTTTTGAAACACGAGCCAGAGCCCGGTTAGCTCAGTCGGTAGAGCGTTGGACTTTTAATCCAACGGTCAAGGGTTCAAGTCCGTTATCGGGCTGTTGGTATTTGTTGTTGCATTTAAACTTTAATCAACGTTACTGGATAGCGTTTTGAAGCACCAACAAAGCCCGGTTAGCTCAGTCGGTAGATCGTTGGACTTTTAATCCAACGGTCAATGGTTCAAGTCCCTTATCGGGCTGTTTATATTTGTTGTTGCATTTAAACTTAACTCAACGTTAGAGGATAGTCCCTTATCGGGCTGTTTATACTTTTTGTTGCATTTAAACTTAACTCAACGTTAGAGGATAGCGTTTTGAAACACGAGCCAGAGCCCAGTTAGCTCAGTCGGTAGACCGTTGGACTTTTAATCCAACGGTCAATGGTTCAAGTCCCTTATCGGGCTGTTTATATCTTTTGATGCTTTTAAACTTAACTCAACGTTAGAGGATAGCGTTTCGAAACACGATCCCGAGCCCGGTTAGCTCAATCGGTACAGCGTTGGACTTTTAATCCAACGGTCAATGGTTCAAGTCCCTTATCGGGCTGGTTATATTTGTTGTTGCATTTAAACTTAACTCAACGTTAGAGAATAGTCCCTTATCGGGATGTTTATATTTTGTGTTGCATTTAAACTTAACTCAACGTTAGAAGATAGCGTTTTGAAACACGAGCCAGAGCCCGGTTAGCTCAGTCGGTAGACCGTTGGACTTTTAATCCAACGGTCAATGGTTCAAGTCCCTTATCGGGCTGTTTATATTTTTTGTTGCTTTTAAACTTAACTCAACGTTAGAGGATACCGTTATAAAAGAACAGCCCGAGCCCGGTTAGCTCAGTCGGTTGAGCGTTGGACTTTTTTTCCAACGGTTGGACTTTTTATCCAACGGTCAAGGGTTCAAGTCCCTTATCGGGCTGTTGGTATTTGTTGTTATATTTAAAGTTAAATCAACGTTACTTAATAACGTTTTGAAGCACCAACGATGCCCGGTTAGCTCAGTCGGTAGAGCGTTGGACTTTTTATCCAACGGTCAAGGGTTCAAGTCCCTTTTCGGGCTGTTTATATTTGTTGTTGCATTGAAACTTAACTCAACGTTAGAGAATAGCGTTTTGAAGCACCAACAAAGCCCGGTTAGCTCAGTCGGTAGAGCGTTGGCCTTTTAATCCAACGGACAAGGGATGTAATCCCTATCGGGCTGTTTATAATTGTTGTTGCATTTAAAGTTAAATCAACGTTACTTGATAGCGTTTTGAAGCACCAACCAAGCCCGGTTAGCTCAGTCGGTAGAGCGTTGGACTTTTAATCCAACGGTCAATGGTTCAAGTCCCTTATCGGGCTGGTTATATTTGTTGTTGCATTTAAACTTAACTCGACGTTAGAGGATAGTCCCTTATCGGGATGTTTATATTTTGTGTTGCATTTAAACTTAACTCAACGTTAGAAGATAGCGTTTTGAAACACGAGCCAGAGCCCGGTTAGCTCAGTCGGTAGACCGTTGGACTTTTAATCCAGCGGTCAATGGTTCAAGTCCCTTATCGGGCTGTTTATATTTTTTGTTGCTTTTAAACTTAACTCAACGTTAGAGGATACCGTTATAAAAGAACAGCTCGAGCCCGGTTAGCTCAGTCGGTTGAGCGTTGTACTTTGTATCCAACGGTCAAGGGTTCAAGTCCCTTATCGGGCTGTTGGTATTTGTTGTTGCATTTAAAGTTAAATCAACGTTACTTGATAGCGTTTTGACGCACCAACAAAGCCCGGTTAGCTCAGTCGGTAGAGCGTTGGACTTTTTATCCAACGGTCAAGGGATGTAATCCCTATCGGGCTGTTTATAATTGTTGTTGCATTTAAAGTTAAATCAACGTTACTTGATAGCGTTTTGAAGCACCAACAAAGCCCGGTTAGCTCAGTCGGTAGAGCGTTGGACTTTTTATCCAACGGTCAAGGGTTCAAGTCCCTTATCGGGCTGTTGGTATTTGTTGTTGCATTTAAAGTTAAATCAACGTTACTTGATAGCGTTTTGAAGCACCAACAAAGCCCGGTTAGCTCAGTCGGTAGAGCGTTGGCCTTTTAATCCAACGGACAAGGTATGAAATCCCTATCGGGCTGTTTATAATTGTTGTTGCATTTAAAGTTAAATCAACGTTACTTGATAGCGTTTTGAAGCACCAACAAAGCCCGGTTAGCTCAGTCGGTAGAGCGTTGGACTTTTTATCCAACGGTCAAGGGTTCAAGTCCCTTATCGGGCTGTTGGTATTTGTTGTTGCATTTAAAGTTAAATCAACGTTACTTGATAGCGTTTTGAAGCACCAACAAAGCCCGGTTAGCTCAGTCGGTAGAGCGTTGGACTTTTAATCCAACGGTCAAGGGTTCAAGTCCCTTATCTGGCTGTTTATATTTGTTGTTCCATTTAAACTTAGCTTAACGTTAGAGGATAGCGTTTTGAAACACGAACCCGAGCCCGGTTAGCTCAATCGGTACAGCGTTGGACTTTTAATCCAACGGTCAAGGGTTCAAGACCCTTATCGGGATGTTGGTATTTGTTTTTGCATTTAAAGTTAAATCAACGTTACTTGATAGCGTTTTGAAGCACCAACACAGCCCGGTTAGCTCAGTCGGTAGAGCGTTGGACTTTTAATCCAACGGTCAAGGGTTCAAGTCCCTTATCGGGCTGTTGGTATTTGTTGTTGCATTGAAACTTAACTCAACGTTAGAGAATAGCGTTTTGAAGCACCAACAAAGCCCGGTTAGCTCAGTCGGTAGAGCGTTGGCCTTTTAATCCAACGGACAAGGGATGTAATCCCTATCGGGCTGTTTATAATTGTTGTTCCATTTAAACTTAACTCAACGTTAGAGGATAGCGTTTTGAAACACTATCCCGAGCCCGGTTAGCTCAGTCGGTAGAGCGTTGGACTTTTAATCCAACGGTCAAGGGTTCAAGTCCCTTATCGGGCTGTTGGTATTTGTTGTTGCATTTAAACTTTAATCAACGTTACTGGATAGCGTTTTGAAGCACCAACAAAGCCCGGTTAGCTCAGTCGGTAGATCGTTGGACTTTTAATCCAACGGTCAATGGTTCAAGTCCCTTATCGGGCTGTTTATATTTGTTGTTGCATTTAAACTTAACTCAGCGTTAGAGGATAGTCCCTTATCGGGCTGTTTATATTTTTTGTTGCATTTAAACTTAACTCAACGTTAGAGGATAGCGTTTTGAAACACGAGCCAGAGCCCGGTTAGCTCAGTCGGTAGACCGTTGGACTTTTAATCCAACGGTCAATGGTTCAAGTCCCTTATCGGGCTGTTTATATTTTTTGATGCTTTTAAACTTAACTCAACGTTAGAGGATAGCGTTTTGAAACACGATCCCGAGCCCGGTTAGCTCAATCGGTACAGCGTTGGACTTTTAATCCAACGGTCAATGGTTCAAGTCCCTTATCGGGCTGGTTATATTTGTTGTTGCATTTAAACTTAACTCGACGTTAGAGGATAGTCCCTTATCGGGATGTTTATATTTTGTGTTGCATTTAAACTTAACTCAACGTTAGAAGATAGCGTTTTGAAACACGAGCCAGAGCCCGGTTAGCTCAGTCGGTAGACCGTTGGACTTTTAATCCAGCGGTCAATGGTTCAAGTCCCTTATCGGGCTGTTTATATTTGTTGTTGCATTGAAACTTAACTCAACGTTAGAGAATAGCGTTTTGAAGCACCAACAAAGCCCGGTTAGCACAGTCGGTAGAGCGTTGGCCTTTTAATCCAACGGACAAGGGATGTAATCCCTATCGGGCTGTTTATAATTGTTGTTGCATTTAAAGTTAAATCAACGTTACTTGATAGCGTTTTAAAGCACCAACAAAGCCCGGTTAGCTCAGTCGGTAGAGCGTTGGACTTTTAATCCAACGGTCAAGGGTTCAAGTCCCTTATCGGGCTGTTGGTATTTGTTGTTGCATTTAAAGTTAAATCAACGTTACTTGATAGCGTTTTGAAGCACCAACAAAGCCCGGTTAGCTCAGTCGGTAGATCGTTGGACTTTTTATCCAACGGTCAAGGGTTCAAGTCTCTTTTCGTGCTGTTTATATTTGTTGTTGCATTGAAACTTAACTCAGCGTTAGAGAATAGCGTTTTGAAGCACCAACAAAGCCCGGTTAGCTCAGTCGGTAGAGCGTTGGCCTTTTAATCCAACGGTCAAGGGTTCAAGTCCCTTATCGGGCTGTTTATATTTGTTGATCCATTTAAACTTAGCTTAACGTTAGAGGATAGCGTTTTGAAACACGATCCCGAGCCCGGTTAGCTCAATCGGTAGAGCGTTGGACTTTTAATCCAACGGTCAAGGGTTCAAGACCCTTATCGGGATGTTGGTATTTGTTTTTGCATTTAAAGTTAAATCAACGTTACTTGATAGCGTTTTGAAGCACGAACAGAGCCCGGTTAGCTCAGTCGGTAGAGCGTTGGACTTTTAATCCAACGGTCAAGGGTTCAAGTCCCTTATCGGGCTGTTGGTATTTGTTGTTGCATTTAAAGTTAAATCAACGTTACTTGATAGCGTTTTGAAGCACCAACAAAGCCCGGTTAGCTCAGTCGGTAGAGCGTTGGACTTTTTATCCAACGGTCAAGGGTTCAAGTCCCTTTTCGGGCTGTTTATATTTGTTGTTGCATTGAAACTTAACTCAACGTTAGAGAATAGCGTTTTGAAGCACCAACAAAGCCCGGTTAGCTCAGTCGGTAGAGCGTTGGCCTTTTAATCCAACGGACAAGGGATGTAATCCCTATCGGGCTGTTTATAATTGTTGTTCCATTTAAACTTAACTCAACGTTAGAGGATAGCGTTTTGAAACACTATCCCGAGCCCGGTTAGCTCAGTCGGTAGAGCGTTGGACTTTTAATCCAACGGTCAAGGGTTCAAGTCCCTTATCGGGCTGTTGGTATTTGTTGTTGCATTTAAACTTTAATCAACGTTACTGGATAGCGTTTTGAAGCACCAACAAAGCCCGGTTAGCTCAGTCGGTAGATCGTTGGACTTTTAATCCAACGGTCAATGGTTCAAGTCCCTTATCGGGCTGTTTATATTTGTTGTTGCATTTAAACTTAACTCAACGTTAGAGGATAGTCCCTTATCGGGCTGTTTATACTTTTTGTTGCATTTAAACTTAACTCAACGTTAGAGGATAGCGTTTTGAAACACGAGCCAGAGCCCAGTTAGCTCAGTCGGTAGACCGTTGGACTTTTAATCCAACGGTCAATGGTTCAAGTCCCTTATCGGGCTGTTTATATCTTTTGATGCTTTTAAACTTAACTCAACGTTAGAGGATAGCGTTTCGAAACACGATCCCGAGCCCGGTTAGCTCAATCGGTACAGCGTTGGACTTTTAATCCAACGGTCAATGGTTCAAGTCCCTTATCGGGCTGGTTATATTTGTTGTTGCATTTAAACTTAACTCAACGTTAGAGAATAGTCCCTTATCGGGATGTTTATATTTTGTGTTGCATTTAAACTTAACTCAACGTTAGAAGATAGCGTTTTGAAACACGAGCCAGAGCCCGGTTAGCTCAGTCGGTAGACCGTTGGACTTTTAATCCAGCGGTCAATGGTTCAAGTCCCTTATCGGGCTGTTTATATTTGTTGTTGCATTGAAACTTAACTCAACGTTAGAGAATAGCGTTTTGAAGCACCAACAAAGCCCGGTTAGCTCAGTCGGTAGAGCGTTGGCCTTTTAATCCAACGGACAAGGGATGTAATCCCTATCGGGCTGTTTATAATTGTTGTTGCATTTAAAGTTAAATCAACGTTACTTGATAGCGTTTTAAAGCACCAACAAAGCCCGGTTAGCTCAGTCGGTAGAGCGTTGGACTTTTAATCCAACGGTCAAGGGTTCAAGTCCCTTATCGGGCTGTTGGTATTTGTTGTTGCATTTAAAGTTAAATCAACGTTACTTGATAGCGTTTTGAAGCACCAACAAAGCCCGGTTAGCTCAGTCGGTAGATCGTTGGACTTTTTATCCAACGGTCAAGGGTTCAAGTCTCTTTTCGTGCTGTTTATATTTGTTGTTGCATTGAAACTTAACTCAGCGTTAGAGAATAGCGTTTTGAAGCACCAACAAAGCCCGGTTAGCTCAGTCGGTAGAGCGTTGGCCTTTTAATCCAACGGTCAAGGGTTCAAGTCCCTTATCGGGCTGTTTATATTTGTTGTTCCATTTAAACTTAGCTTAACGTTAGAGGATAGCGTTTTGAAACACGATCCCGAGCCCGGTTAGCTCAATCGGTAGAGCGTTGGACTTTTAATCCAACGGTCAAGGGTTCAAGACCCTTATCGGGATGTTGGTATTTGTTTTTGCATTTAAAGTTAAATCAACGTTACTTGATAGCGTTTTGAAGCACGAACAGAGCCCGGTTAGCTCAGTCGGTAGAGCGTTGGACTTTTAATCCAACGGTCAAGGGTTCAAGACCCTTATCGGGATGTTTATATTTTTTGTTGCTTTTAAACTTAACTCAACGTTAGAGGATACCGTTATAAAAGAACAGCCCGAGCCCGGTTAGCTCAGTCGGTTGAGCGTTGGACTTTTAATCCAACGGTCAAGGGTTCAAGTCCCTTATCGGGCTGTTGGTATTTGTTGTTGCATTTAAAGTTAAGTCAACGTTACTTGATAGCGTTTTGAAGCACCAACAAAGCCCGGTTAGCTCAGTCGGTAGAGCGTTGGTCTTTTTATCCAACGGTCAAGGGTTCAAGTCCCTTTTCGGGCTGTTTATATTTGTTGTTACATTGAAACTTAACTCAGCGTTAGAGGATAGTCCCTTATCGGGCTGTTTATATTTTTTGTTCCATTTAAACTTAACTCAACGTTAGAGGATAGCGTTTTGAAACACTATCCCGAGCCCGGTTAGCTCAGTCGGTAGAGCGTTGGACTTTTAATCCAACGGTCAAGGGTTCAAGTCCCTTATCGGGCTGTTGGTATTTGTTGTTGCATTTAAAGTTAAATCAACGTTACTTGATAGCGTTTTGAAGCACCAACAAAGCCCGGTTAGCTCAGTCGGTAGAGCGTTGGACTTTTAATCCAACGGTCAAGGGTTCAAGTCCCTTATCGGGCTGTTGGTATTTGTTGTTGCATTTAAAGTTAAATCAACGTTACTTGATAGCGTTTTGAAGCACCAAGAAAGCCCGGTTAGCTCAGTCGGTAGAGCGTTGGACTTTTTATCCAACGGTCAAGGGTTCAAGTCCCTTTTCGGGCTGTTTATATTTGTTGTTGCATTGAAACTTAACTCAACGTTAGAGAATAGCGTTTTGAAGCACCAACAAAGCCCGGTTTGCTCAGTCGGTAAAGTGTTGGCCTTTTAATCCAACGGACAAGGGATGTAATCCCTATCGGGCTGTTTATAATTGTTGTTCCATTTAAACTTAACTCAACGTTAGAGGATAGCGTTTTGAAACACTATCCCGAGCCCGGTTAGCTCAGTCGGTAGAGCGTTGGACTTTTAATCCAACGGTCAAGGGTTCAAGTCCCTTATTGGGATGTTGGTATTTGTTGTTGCATTTAAACTTTAATCAACGTTACTGGATAGCGTTTTGAAGCACCAACAAAGCCCGGTTAGCTCAGTCGGTAGATCGTTGGACTTTTAATCCAACGGTCAATGGTTCAAGTCCCTTATCGGGCTGTTTATATTTGTTGTTGCATTTAAACTTAACTCAGCGTTAGAGGATAGTACCTTATCGGGCTGTTTATACTTTTTGTTGCATTTAAATTTAACTCAACGTTAGAGGATAGCGTTTTGAAACACGAGCCAGAGCCCAGTTAGCTCAGTCGGAAGAGCGTTGGACTTTTAATCCAACGGTCAATGGTTCAAGTCCCTTATCGGTCTGTTTATATTTTTTGATGCTTTTAAACTTAACTCAACGTTAGAGGATAGCGTTTTGAAACACGATCCCGAGCCCGGTTAGCTCAATCGGTACAGCGTTGGACTTTTAATCCAACGGTCAATGGTTCAAGTCCCTTATCGGGCTGGTTATATTTGTTGTTGCATTTAAACTTAACTCAACGTTAGAGGATAGTCGCTTATCGGGATGTTTATATTTTGTGTTGCATTTAAACTTAACTCAACGTTAGAAGATAGCGTTTTGAAACACGAGCCAGAGCCCGGTTAGCTCAGTCGGTAGACCGTTGGACTTTTTATCCAACGGTCAAGGGTTCAAGTCCCTTATCGGGCTGTTGGTATTTGTTGTTGCATTTAAAGTTAAATCAACGTTACTTAATAGCGTTTTGAAGCACCAACAAAGCCCGGTTAGCTCAGTCGGTAGAGCGTTGGACTTTTTATCCAACGGTCAAGGGTTCAAGTCCCTTTTCGGGCTGTTTATATTTGTTGTTGCATTGAAACTTAACTCAACGTTAGAGAATAGCGTTTTGAAGCACCAACAAAGCCCGGTTAGCTCAGTCGGTAGAGCGTTGGCCTTTTAATCCAACGGACAAGGGATGTAATCCCTATCGGGCTGTTTATAATTGTTGTTGCATTTAAAGTTAAATCAGCGTTACTTGATAGCGTTTTGAAGCACCAACAAAGCCCGGTTAGCTCAGTCGGTAGAGCGATGGACTTTTAATCCAACGGTCAAGGGTTCAAGTCCCTTATCGGGCTGTTTATATTTGTT
Organism: Ciona robusta; assembly: GCF_009617815.1. Lineage (NCBI taxonomy): Eukaryota > Metazoa > Chordata > Ascidiacea > Phlebobranchia > Cionidae > Ciona > Ciona robusta. The sequence goes on from NW_028323123.1 coordinate 323,708, forward strand.
GTTCCATTTAAACTTAGCTTAACGTTAGAGGATAGCGTTTCGAAACACGATCCCGAGCCCGGTTAGCTCAATCGGTAGAGCTTGGACTTTTAATCCAACGGTCAAGGGTTCAAGACCCTTATCGGGATGTTGGTATTTGTTTTTGCATTTAAAGTTAAATCAACGTTACTTGATAGCGTTTTGAAGCACCAACAAAGCCCGGTTAGCTCAGTCGGTAGAGCGTTGGACTTTTAATCCAACGGTCTAGGGTTCAAGACCCTTATCGGGATGTTGGTATTTGTTTTTGCATTTAAAGTTAAATCAACGTTACTTGATAGCGTTTTGAAGCACCAACAAAGCCCGGTTAGCTCAGTCGGTAGAGCGTTGGACTTTTAATCCAACGGTCAAGGGTTCAAGTCCCTTATCGGGCTGTTGGTATTTGTTGATGCATTTAAAGTTAAATCAACGTTACTTGATAGCGTTTTGAAGCACCAACAAAGCCCGGTTAGCTCAGTCGGTAGAGCGTTGGACTTTTAATCCAACGGTCAAGGGTTCAAGTCCCTTATCGGGCTGTTGGTATTTGTTGTTGCATTTAAAGTTAAATCAACGTTACTTGATAGCGTTTTGAAGCACCAACAAAGCCCGGTTAGCTCAGTCGGTAGAGCGTTGGCTTTTTAATCCAACGGACAAGGGATGTAATCCCTATCGGGCTGTTTATAATTGTTGTTCCATTTAAACTTAACTTTAAAATAGGAAAGTTATTGTATATATGTCTGTATACCTTGCAATGTGTGGGGATATAGCTCAGTGGTAGAGCATTCGACTGCAGATCGAGAGGTCCCTGGTTCAAATCCGGGTGTCCCCTTTATTATTTTCCTTTTATTATATCCGACATTTACTTCGAACGTTTTCGATTCGCATAACGTACTAGTGCAATCTTTTAAACAACTGATTACTCGGTTTGAAAGTATGATTACCTTTATTTTTCTGTACAAATTTAAGCGTTGGCGAACTTAAAACCAAAATCCATTGGGCCACGCACACGCAGGAATGCACCGCAGGTAGGTTACTCTACCATACGCAACAGAAGTGCAAACGATTTGAATATTAGTTACCTTGTTAATACAATGTGGTTTAAAATTGGAATTGTACATTTAACAACAACTATGACCAAGACAAAAACTCGAACCATCAATCTTCTGATTCGCAGTGAGACGGCTTATCCATTGGGCCATGCGACCATAGTACTGCAACTCTAGAATTCGCTTTCTATCTAACCCAATTTCGTTGGATTTGAATTAATTTGTATGGTATTAACATGATCAAGAGATTTGTTTTTTTTGTTTAAAATATATATCCACTTTTCTTATTCGTATAGTTGTATATTAAATGAACCAGTATTGAACAGAGAGGGACTTGAGTACTCAATCTTCTGATTGGACAATTCTAAATAAAACAAAATTGACCACAGAGGGACTCGAACCCTCAATCTTCTGATTCGAAGTCAGACGCCTTATCCATTCGGCCATGCGGCCATTGCATTAAAACACTGAAGTCCTCTTTCTATCTAGCCCAATTGCTTTGGAGTTGAATTCATTTTTATCATACATACATTTGTTATTTTTGTTTAAAATGTATGGTATTAACATTATCTAGACACTTGTTTCTTTTGTTTAAAATTATGTATCCACCTTTCTTATTCGTATAGTTGTACATTAAATCAAATAGAATTGACCACTGAGAATCTCAAGCATTCAATATTCTGATTTGACGATTCTTAAGGAAAAAAATGACCACAGAGGACAAAATTGCTCAATCTTCTGAATCGCAGTCGGATGCATTATCCATTGGGCCATTCGGGCATAATAATATAATTTACAGTTCGCTATCTATGCAAACCTAATTTCGTTGAATTTGAATTAGTTTGTATCGTATTAACATGATCAAGAGATTTGTTTTTTTTTGTTTAAAATATATATCCACTTTTCTTATTCGTATAGTTGTACATTAAATGAACCAGTATTGAACAGAGAGGGACTTGAGTACTCAATCTTCTGATTGGACAATTCTAAATAAAACAAAATTGTCCACAGAGGGACTCGAACCCTCAATCTTCTGATTCGAAGTCAGACGCCTTATCCATTGGGCCATGCGGCCATTGCAGTTGTCGCGGCTGCAGACGTTCTTTGCCTAAAGGACTCGGCACTCCTTATACGCACTTCAGTTGGACGCGCTTTATTATGCTAACCAGCTTCGTTTGGTTGTAATTCATGCGGTAACTAAAAAGAAACGGAATACACGTCAATATATATACACAGGATTTAAAACAGCGAAGTTAATCTAAATTAATACCTGAATTTTTGGCGTTTAAAGTTGCAAATAATAATACAAACAATCGTGTACACACAATCGTGGGTAATCTGCAATTATGAGAAGAATATTAGTATAAATTAAATAGAAAGAAAATACACGAACATACCACGTAGAGAATGTAACCTCTGACCTCTAGTGCCAATCCTTTACTTAAATGAAATCAAAATTATGCGCTAAGAATAAACTGAGATTGCCACGTAAAGAAACTCAATGAAGCAAAGAAACATAGATGTTTAAACTTAAATAAATTTGGCAGTCAGCCAGCCGTGACATGGCTCCTCAAAAATATCAAAGACATATTTTTTCTACACAACAGGATAACATTAACATAGAATGTAGCACCAATTGTAACTACGCTACGGCTTATACTTAAGTTGACATCGGTTATGCGATTATACGCTGCAATACATTTTTACAAAAGGAGATGTATATACTTTGAATATGCGAGTTTAATCAATTGTTAAAGCACTGCGTGGCTCGTCATCATGGCTCCCCGTCGAGGAATCTTTTGCAACATCTTCTGCAATTTGTAATGCTTTTTCGTCACTCGCTCTAAGCAATACAATAAGTTTACATATCGGTCGATCGAGTATAGATGGAGCCGAAATTCGCTTTCCTTGATCATCGCGTTCGCGCTCGCTCAGTAGCAGTTGTACTTTTCTGACAATTCCATCTGGACATGGATATGTATCCAGAACCCGCGCTAGTCTCCATTTCGATCGTGGTGCGTGGTCATCATTTAACAATACAATGTCATCGACTGCAATGTTCGGCATTCTTCTTTGCCACTTGTTTCTTTTGTGCAAAGATTGTAAGAATTCTTTCCGCCATCGAACCCAAAACTCGTTGGCTAAATATTGAACGCACCTCCACCTTCGTCGCACATATAGGTCTTCCCGCTGGAACACACCTGGTGGAGCAAGTAATGGTTTTTCATAGTTAGCAGATGGCTTGGTGTTAAAGGTTCGGGTGCACCCGGTTCTGATAGATTGTCCGTGGTTAAAGGACGCGAATTTACTATACTTTCCACTTCCACCAGAAACGTTCGGAAAGACTCATCATCTAGCTGGGTCCCGAGTTGCATAAGCAAGGGGTCCAATGCGCGTCGAACAGTTCGAATTTGGCGTTCCCAGACACCACCCATGTGGCTGGAATGAGGAACGTTAAACTTAAAACTTATCCAATCACAATTGTTAGCTAAAAGATATTGCAGAATACGTTCGTGAGACAAGCCACGTAAACCAGCGCTCAGTTCATTGCATGCACCAACTATATTTGTTCCTTGATCCGATCTAATTTGTGCAACAGGGCCTCTTCGAGCTAAGAATCGCCGAAGCCCGTTAATAAATGAATCCGTATCCATAGAGTTCAGCGACTCGATATGGACAGCTCTGGTATTTAGACACGTGAAAATTACGCAGTAACGCTTTAAAGTGGAGCGTCTTTCTTTAATAGAGAAAGGCCCAAAACAATCTGTCCCACAATACAAAAATGGAGGTCCTACGTAGACACGGTCCGCAGGCAAGTCTGCCATTTTTTGCACCTCAACTCTCCCCCTTAGCCGTTTACATAAAACACACTCGGAAATATAATGAGCTACTGAGGAAGACCCGTTAACTATCCAAAACCCATTTTGACGAATAGAATTGTGAGTAGTGGTTCTCCCCATGTGATTTACACTTTCGTGGAAATGTCGCACCAATAACTTTGCTACATGCGACCTTTTGGGAATAATTGCAGGATGCTTAATTTCAAACCTGCAAATCGTATTTGATAACCTCCCCCCAAACCGTATAATACCTTGGTCGTCAAGGAAAGGATCTAACCTGTACAGCGAGCTTCCTCGTTTTAAAATAACGTCTCGTTTGTTTGACTGGGTATAAGACGTGTTAACAGTAGATAATAATCGTAGTTCATCGGGAAAATAAGCAGCCTGTACCATCTTAATAATAACATTTTCAGCCTTTTTCAGCAGGTCAGTGTTTATATACACTTGACTATTCGTTTGTTTAAACTTGTACAACAAGATCATGCAATTGCCAATTGCTCGTTTGGCGCGAAACCAAGTTGATAAGTGACTTATCCTATCTGGTTCAAAAGCGGCTTTTAACGTACGTGTTTGTAAACTGCAAGATCTTTTCATTTCGTCGTTGATGAGTCGTTCGTCTGTCTCAGTACATGATGGTGCAGCGTTAACATCATTGAGATTAAGATCGCTTTTCCATAGAAACTCTGGTCCACGTATCCAAGGAGACTCAGATGTCAGCTGGCACGCTTTCATACCTCTGCTTGCGCAATCGCTCGGATTATCCTTAGAGGACACATAATACCAACCCTTTGGCTCGGTTAAATCATTAATTTGTTGAATGCGATTTGCCACAAAAACATGAAATCGCCTTACATCGTTTGCCAGGTAACCCAGCACCACTTTGCTGTCTACCCAAAAATATTCTTCATAATTGGCAATATCCAATTGCCAACGTAGGTACTTGCTCATTCTGGCTGACACAAGTGCTGCCGTCAGCCCAAGTCTGGGTATAGTCATAGGCTTTAATGGAGCGACCCGGGACTTCCCTATAAGGAACGAACACCAAACCTTACCTTCGCCGTTGAGAAGACGAATATACCAACATTGGCCGTAACCGACATTGCTCTCGTCAGAAAAGTGATGTATTTCTCTTCGTAGAACTGTTCCAAATTGGACAGGATGCAGGCATCGATTGATTTTAAGGTTCTCAATGTCTTGAAGTTCGTTTCTCCATCGCTCCCAACGATATCGTAGGTCGTTTGGAACAGGATCGTCCCAATCTGCCCCTTCTGTGCACAATTGTTGAACTATCCGCTTTCCCTCTAAAAGTACAGGACCAACAAAACATAAAGGATCATAAATAGAGCTTACTGTTGACAACATTCCCCGGCGAGTTAGAGGAACATCCGTTATTTGCATCCTAAAGCAAAATACGTCATTTTCTATGTTCAACATAATACCCAGAACTCGCTGTAATGGAAGCTGGACCTTGTTCAAATCCACCGCTTGCAGATCGGACGTGCGATCTTCCACGGGAATGCTTGCCAGGACTTCCCGGCTGTTACTTGTAAATTTATGTAAACGTAAACCTGCTTTTGCACATAGTCGTCGGCTTCGGTTAATCAAAGAAATAGCTGATTGGCTATCTGGAGTTGCCGTAATTCCATCGTTGACATAAAAATCTCGACGAATAAATTTTGCAACATCAGAACCGAATTCTGACTCGCCGTCATCTGCTGCACGCTTCAAACCAAAGTTTGCACAACCCGGAGAACTCGTTGCACCAAAAATGTGTACTTTCATTCGATACTCCACTATCTCCTGTTCCACGTCATCATTTTTCCACCAAAGAAAACGTAGAAAATCTCGAAAGGCCTCGGTGACGTAAAACTGATGGAACATGCCTTCTATATCGGCGGTGATCGCGACGTCGTCTTTTCGGAATCTGCAAAGTACACCGGTTGAACCATTTAGCATATCTGGCCCTTGCAGCAGAATATCGTTAATACAAATTCCCTGATACTTGACGGCACAGTCGAATACAACTCGAATCTTGTTCGGCTTCTTCGGGTGGTAAACTCCTGTGCGGGGAATATAATTTACTTGACCGTCATTATCGTTTAATACATTGGAAGGAACCTTTTCTGCGTACTTATCAATTACATTTCTCATAAATGTGATGTAATCTCCCCTATATTTGGGTTTTCGATTAAACCGCCGTTTCAGTTGATTTAATCTTGCCTCTGCTAAAGGCCGGTTGTTCGGTAAATGAACCTTATCCATTTTCATAGGGAGTGGCATTTCGTAATGCCCGTCTGGCCGTTGAAACGTACTCGATTGTAGGATATCTATAAACCGTCGGTCTTCACGTGATATTGGTTGATCGTTTATATTGTATTCGTTAAAATCCATCTCCAACCACTTAACGGAGTTTTATGGGGTCTAGTATTTCTTTGGATACCCGTGGCACAGTAAATTTCACCAACCTTACACCTCTATTGCTTGTGTTACCAACGCATCGGTGCGAAACCACTTCTCTTCTCTTGCCTTGATGCTTGTCACAAATTGACCCAACAATTCCCCATCCCAGAAGAGAGCGCTGTGCATATGGTTCATTTTCTTTCCCAACAATTATATCACGGGGTCGTAATGCTTGAGTAACATTGGTTCCTAGAAGAATACAAACAGGTACATTTGGTTTGTAACGTACAATGTTATCGGCTATTTTTGTTAAATGTCGCCACCGCTGAGCATATTCGGGCCTTGGTATTTGATGCCGACCAGCTGGTATCTCTGGTCTTGTTAACATGGTAGGCAAGGGAAGCGATACGGTGCGGTCAAAGTTTAATAACTCCAACTTTACCACTCTCTTGCTTGGTGTAATGCAATTCTTACCAGCCATTGTGCTTAAACTGATATACGTTTATACCGCCGACACACCCAATTTAGAAAGAAGTTGGTCCGAAATAAATAAAGTATTCGACTGCGGGTCCAAGATACAATAGCACAGTACTTCTTTCTCTGGTCAAGATTTCGGCCTGATCCAGACCGGTAGAATCATTGAGCTATCGTCACCGTTTACTAGGTTCTCGCACATGTTTGTACAGTTGCACTGTGCACCTTCAGAAGTTCTAAATATGTGCAGAGGGGTTAAATGACATCTTTTACACACTCGACACTTGGCTCGTTGGCGACATGCACGGGCGCTATGCCGTTGACTTGATCCACAGGCATAACACAAACCGTTAGTTCGTAGAAAACTGATCCGTTCCGTTCTTGTAATATTCATGAAATCTTTACACTCATCCAAGTGATGGTATTTCTTGCAGTAAAAGCATTTTGGGACTGAAGACGAACTATCTGACCATGCGGCGAACGAATTGACTCCTCGTGGGTTTGTCATGTCGTTTTGCCTTCTACCCTTCACCTGAGCATAAATTCCTTGTAGCTCTGGGATGTTTTCACGTTCCGCATGATCAGTGATAAATTAAGCCAACGTCTCGAACGGAGGGTAGGAACCATTGTGTTTTGTCTTCCACAAAATCACGGTATCTTTCCATCTGCAAGATATATGTGGTGGTAGTCGGGTAACGATTTTTGCACTTTCTGTTGGAAAGTCTAAAATGTTTAAATTGCTAAACTTTCTTTTGGCCACGACGACTTGGTTGACGAAGTCTGAAAACACTCCAAGAGCCCTTGCGTCGTTCGGTGGGATTTTGGGCCAGGCGTGTATTTTGTCTAAGAAAGTGCCACATATAATACTACTGTTACCGTAGCGTTCTTTTAGTTTGGTTCTCGCTTCTCGGTACGCGTCTTCAGTTTGCAACAAGAAGAAGTAGAAGTGTTTTCCACCAGTGCATCAAATGCAGTTTCCCATGCAGGGAATCGCAATGGATTGCCGTCAAAAACCTCGACTTTAACATCAGGTAAACGATACGACGAGAACCCACTCTTATTATAATTTGGTGATATGTCGTACTTCGAAGTTAAATTCGTGTTCACTTCGTTACTACAAGTTGGAACTTTGGGTAAGTGCAATTCGTCGCTTTCCAGTACTTCCTGCCTTTTCGCGGAGTTTTCTTCAGGCAAAACATATTTTGTTAACTTACTTATTGCCGGTGATGCGATTTCCTCATCATGGATGCCGAATGGATTCTCAAGCCTCTGGGCGTCTAAACATGCCGATGAAATTGCCTCTCTCTCCGCAATTTCTTGGTTTATTTTTATTTCTTTGAGTTGCTTCTCCGTTTTCAACTTAATAGCCTCCAGTTCGTACCTTTTTGCGGCATAGGCCAACTTTGCTTTCAACGCAGCCGCTTCGATATCTTGTTTATATTTTTCTTTCTTCAGGGATTTTTCTACGGTCTCTACCACAGACCGCTTTGACGAAAGGCTTGACCTGGAGCTAGCTTTAATCGACAAGACTTCTTCTCTAAACGATTGTACCGCAAGTCTTGCATTCTTTGTTACCTCTGCAAACAATGCTTCAATATCTTTACTTCTTTTAGCAACGAGCTCAGCGTGTTCCGCGGGTATTGTTGACATTACATCGTCAAACTTTCTCTTTGCAGCGAACACGTCACTTGTCGCTTTCTGTATGTCGTTTTTGTCGTTTGCAGTGATCGTAATTTCTTCTAGTCGGTTCACCGTGGATCTTAAGAAACTTTTGGCTTCTCTCCAATGTAGCATTTGGTCGGTGTCAGAACAAGTTGTCTGTTTCCTTCGTACTGTCACATTACGATCATCTATAGCATTCATGTTTTCTTCTTCCATTAAGCTTCGATTTTTTATATATACAACTAAGTATTCGCTTCTTCAAACGTCGGTTTCCTTGCTGCAACCGCTTCCGGCGTTCAAGCAAATTCAGTTACTGTCGCGGCTGCAGACGTTCTTTGCCTAAAGGACTCGGCACTCCTTATACGCACTTCAGTTGGACGCGCTTTATTATGCTAACCAGCTTCGTTTGGTTGTAATTCATGCGGTAACTAAAAAGAAACGGAATACACGTCAATATATATACACAGGATTTAAAACAGCGAAGTTAATCTAAATTAATACCTGAATTTTTGGCGTTTAAAGTTGCAAATAATAATACAAACAATCGTGTACACACAATCGTGGGTAATCTACAATTATGAGAAGAATATTAGTATAAATTAAATAGAAAGAAAATACACGAACATACCACGTAGAGAATGTAACCTCTGACCTCTAGTGCCAATCCTTTACTTAAATGAAATCAAAATTATGCGCTAAGAATAAACTGAGATTGCCACGTAAAGAAACTCAATGAAGCAAAGAAACATAGATATTTAAACTTAAATAAATTTGGCAGTCAGCCAGCCGTGAGAGCAGTAAAACACTGAAGTCCCCTTTCTATCTAGCCCAATTGCTTTGGAGTTGAATTCATTTTTATCATACATACATTTGTTAGTTTTGTTGAAAATTTATGGTATTAACATTATCTAGACACTTAGGTTTCTTTTGTTTAAAATTATGTATCCACCTTTCTTATTCGTATAATTGTACATTAAATCAAATAGAATTGACCACAGAGAATCTCAAGCACTTAATATTCTGATTTGACGATTCTTAAGGAAAAAATGACCACAGAGGACTCAATTGCTCAATCTTCTGAATCGCAGTCGGATGCATTATCCAGTGGGCCATTCGGGCATAGTAATATAATTTACAGTTCGCTTTCTATCCAAACCTCAGTTTTCTGTTTCGAAGTCAGACGCCTTATACATTGGGCCATGCGGCCATAGTAATGTAATTTACAGTTCGCTTTCTATCCAAACCTAATTTCGTTGGATTTGAATTAGTTTGTATCGTATTAACATTATCAAAACATTGTTTTTTTTATTGAAAACTATTTATCCACTTTTCTTATTCGTTTATTTGAACATTAAATAAAGCAATATTGAACACAGAGGGACTCGAGTACTCAGTCTTCTGATTGGACAATTCTAAATAAAACAAAATTGACCACAGAGGGACTCGAACCCTCAATCTTCTGATTCGTAGTCAGACGCCTTAGCCATGGCCATGCGGCCATGGCGTTGCAACTCTACAGTTCGCTTTCTATCCAACCCAATTCTGTTGGATTTGAATTAATTTATATCGTAATAACATTATCTAGACACTTGTTTTTTTTTGTTTGAAATTATGTCAATTGCTCAATCTTCTGAATCGCAGTCGGGCGCCTTATCCATTGGGCCAAGCGGCCATAGTAATGTAATTTACAGTTCGCTTTCTATCCAAACCTAATTTCGTTGGATTTGAATTAGTTTGTATCGTATTAACATTATCAAGACATTGTTTTTTTTTATTGAAAACTATATATCCACTTTTCTTATTGGTTTATTTGAACATTGAATAAAGCAATATTGAACACAGAGGGACTCGAGTACTCAGACTTCTGATTGGACAATTCAAAACAAAATTGACCACAGAGGGACTCGAGAACTCAGTCTTCTGATTGGACAGTTCTAAATAAAACAAAATTGACCACAGAGGGACTCGAACCCTCAATCTTATGATTCGTAGTCAGACGCCTTATCCATTGGGCCATGCGGCCATGGCGCTGCAACTCTACAGTTCGCTTTCTATCCAACCCAATTCTGTTGGATTTAAATTAATTTGTATCGTAATAACTTTATCTAGACACTTGTTTTTTTTTGTTTGAAATTATATCAATTGCTCAATCTTCTGAATCGCAGTCGGACGCCTTATCCATTGGGCCATAGTAATGTAATTTACAGTTCGGTAAGTTATTGTATATATGTCTGTATACCTTGCAATGTGTGGGGATATAGCTCAGTGGTAGAGCATTCGACTGCAGATCGAGAGGTCCCTGGTTCAAATCCGGGTGTCCCCTTTATTATTGTCCATTTATTATATCCAACATTTACTTCGAACATTTTCGATTCGCATAACGTACTGGTGCAAAGTTTTAAACAACTGATTACTCGGTTTGAAAGTATGATTATCTTTATTTTTCTGTACAAATTTAAGCGTTGGCGAACTTAAAACCAAAATCCATTGGGCCACGCACACGCACGAATGCACCGCAGGTAGGTTACTATACCATACGCAACAGAAGTGCAAAGGATTTGAATATTAGTTACCTTGTTAATACAATGTGATTTAAAATTGGAATTGTACATTAAACAACAACTATGACCAAGACAGGAACTCGAACCATCAATCTTCTGATTCGCAGTGAGACGGCTTATCTATTGGGCCATGCGACCATAGTACTGCAACTCTAGAATTCGCTTTCTATCTAACCCAATTTCGTTGGATTTGAATTAATTTGTATGGTATTAACATGATCAAGAGATTTGTTTTTTTGTTTAAAATATATATCCACTTTTCTTATTCGTATAGTTGTACATTAAATGAACCAGTATTGAACAGAGAGGGACTTGAGTACTCAATCTTCTGATTGGACAATTCTAAATAAAACAAAATTGACCACAGAGGGACTCGAACCCTCAATCTTCTGATTCGAAGTCAGACGCCTTATCCATTGGGCCATGCGGCCATTGCATTTAAACACTGAAGTCCTCTTTCTATCTAGCCCAATTGCTTTGGAGTTGAATTCATTTTTATCATACATACATTTGTTATTTTTGTTTAAAATGTATGGTATTAACATTATCTAGACACTTGTTTTTTGTTTAAAATTATATATCCACTTTTCTCATTCGTATAGTTGTACATTATATAAAGCAATACTGAAAACAGAGGGACTCGAGTACACAATCTTCTGATTGGAAAATACTAAAGAAATCTAAACTCACCACAGAAGGACTCGAACCCTCAGTTTTCTGTTTCGAAGTCAGACGCCTTATACATTGGGCCATGCGGCCATAGTAATGTAATTTACAGTTCGCTTTCTATCCAAACCTAATTTCGTTGGATTTGAATTAGTTTGTATCGTATTAACATTATCAAAACATTGTTTTTTTTATTGAAAACTATTTATCCACTTTTCTTATTCGTTTATTTGAACATTAAATAAAGCAATATTGAACACAGAGGGACTCGAGTACTCAGTCTTCTGATTGGACAATTCTAAATAAAACAAAATTGACCACAGAGGGACTCGAACCCTCAATCTTCTGATTCGTAGTCAGACGCCTTATCCATTGGGCCATGCGGCCATGGCGTTGCAACTCTACAGTTCGCTTTCTATCCAACCCAATTCTGTTGGATTTGATTTAATTTGTATCGTAATAACATTATCTAGACACTTGTTTTTTTTTTGAAATTATGTCAATTGCTCAATCTTCTGAATCGCAGTCGGTCGCCTTATCCATTGGGCCAAGCGGCCATAGTAATGTAATTTACAGTTCGCTTTCTATCCAAACCTAATTTCGTTGGATTTGAATTAGTTTGTATCGTATTAACATTATCAAGACATTGTTTTTTTTTATTGAAAACTATATATCCACTTTTCTTATTGGTTTATTTGAACATTAAATAAAGCAATATTGAACACAGAGGGACTCGAGTACTCAGTCTTCTGATTGGACAATTCTAAACAAAACAAAATTGACCACAGAGGGACTCGAGAACTCAGTCTTCTGATTGGACAATTCTAAATAAAACAAAATTGACCACAGAGGGACTCGAACCCTCAATCTTATGATTCGTAGTCAGACGCCTTATCCATTGGGCCATGCGGCCATGGCGCTGCAACTCTACAGTTCGCTTTCTATCCAACCCAATTCTGTTGGATTTAAATTAATTTGTATCGTAATAACTTTATCTAGACACTTGTTTTTTTTTGTTTGAAATTATATCAATTGCTCAATCTTCTGAATCGCAGTCGGACGCCTTATCCATTGGGCCATAGTAATGTAATTTACAGTTCGGTAAGTTATTGTATATATGTCTGTATACCTTGCAATGTGTGGGGATATAGCTCAGTGGTAGAGCATTCGACTGCAGATCGAGAGGTCCCTGGTTCAAATCCGGGTGTCCCCTTTATTATTGTCCATTTATTATATCCAACATTTACTTCGAACGTTTTCGATTCGCATAACGTACTGGTGCAAAGTTTTAAACAACTGATTACTCGGTTTGAAAGTATGATTACCTTTATTTTTCTGTACAAATTTAAGCGTTGGCGAACTTAAAACCAAAATCCATTGGGCCACGCACACGCACGAATGCACCGCAGGTAGGTTACTATACCATACGCAACAGAAGTGCAAAGGATTTGAATATTAGTTACCTTGTTAATACAATGTGATTTAAAATTGGAATTGTACATTAAACAACAACTATGACCAAGACAGGAACTCGAACCATCAATCTTCTGATTCGCAGTGAGACGGCTTATCTATTGGGCCATGCGACCATAGTACTGCAACTCTAGAATTCGCTTTCTATCTAACCCAATTTCGTTGGATTTGAATTAATTTGTATGGTATTAACATGATCAAGAGATTTGTTTTTTTGTTTAAAATATATATCCACTTTTCTTATTCGTATAGTTGTACATTAAATGAACCAGTATTGAACAGAGAGGGACTTGAGTACTCAATCTTCTGATTGGACAATTCTAAATAAAACAAAATTGACCACAGAGGGACTCGAACCCTCAATCTTCTGATTCGAAGTCAGACGCCTTATCCATTGGGCCATGCGGCCATTGCATTTAAACACTGAAGTCCTCTTTCTATCTAGCCCAATTGCTTTGGAGTTGAATTCATTTTTATCATACATACATTTGTTATTTTTGTTTAAAATGTATGGTATTAACATTATCTAGACACTTGTTTTTTGTTTAAAATTATATATCCACTTTTCTCATTCGTATAGTTGTACATTATATAAAGCAATACTGAAAACAGAGGGACTCGAGTACACAATCTTCTGATTGGACAATACTAAAGAAATCTAAACTCACCACAGAAGGACTCGAACCCTCAGTTTTCTGTTTCGAAGTCAGACGCCTTATACATTGGGCCATGCGGCCATAGTAATGTAATTTACAGTTCGCTTTCTATCCAAACCTAATTTCGTTGGATTTGAATTAGTTTGTATCGTATTAACATTATCAAAACATTGTTTTTTTTATTGAAAACTATTTATCCACTTTTCTTATACGTTTATTTGAACATTAAATAAAGCAATATTGAACACAGAGGGACTCGAGTACTCAGTCTTCTGATTGGACAATTCTAAATAAAACAAAATTGACCACAGAGGGACTCGAACCCTCAATCTTCTGATTCGTAGTCAGACGCCTTATCCATTGGGCCATGCGGCCATAGCGTTGCAACTCTACAGTTCGCTTTCTATCCAACCCAATTCTGTTGGATTTGAATTAATTTGTATCGTAATAACATTATCTAGACACTTGTTTTTTTTTTGAAATTATGTCAATTGCTCAATCTTCTGAATCGCAGTCGGACGCCTTATCCATTGGGCCAAGCGGCCATAGTAATGTAATTTACAGTTCGCTTTCTATCCAAACCTAATTTCGTTGGATTTGAATTAGTTTGTATCGTATTAACATTATCAAGACATTGTTTTTTTTTATTGAAAACTATATATCCACTTTTCTTATTGGTTTATTTGAACATTAAATAAAGCAATATTGAACACAGAGGGACTCGAGTACTCAGTCTTCTGATTGGACAATTCTAAACAAAACAAAATTGACCACAGAGGGACTCGAGAACTCAGTCTTCTGATTGGACAATTCTAAATAAAACAAAATTGACCACAGAGGGACTCGAACCCTCAATCTTATGATTCGTAGTCAGACGCCTTATCCATTGGGCCATGCGGCCATGGCGCTGCAACTCTACAGTTCGCTTTCTATCCAACCCAATTCTGTTGGATTTAAATTAATTTGTATCGTAATAACTTTATCTAGACACTTGTTTTTTTTTGTTTGAAATTATATCAATTGCTCAATCTTCTGAATCGCAGTCGGACGCCTTATCCATTGGGCCATAGTAATGTAATTTACAGTTCGGTAAGTTATTGTATATATGTCTGTATACCTTGCAATGTGTGGGGATATAGCTCAGTGGTAGAGCATTCGACTGCAGATCGAGAGGTCCCTGGTTCAAATCCGGGTGTCCCCTTTATTATTGTCCATTTATTATATCCAACATTTACTTCGAACGTTTTCGATTCGCATAACGTACTGGTGCAAAGTTTTAAACAACTGATTACTCGGTTTGAAAGTATGATTACCTTTATTTTTCTGTACAAATTTAAGCGTTGGCGAACTTAAAACCAAAATCCATTGGGCCACGCACACGCACGAATGCACCGCAGGTAGGTTACTATACCATACGCAACAGAAGTGCAAAGGATTTGAATATTAGTTACCTTGTTAATACAATGTGATTTAAAATTGGAATTGTACATTAAACAACAACTATGACCAAGACAGGAACTCGAACCATCAATCTTCTGATTCGCAGTGAGACGGCTTATCTATTGGGCCATGCGACCATAGTACTGCAACTCTAGAATTCGCTTTCTATCTAACCCAATTTCGTTGGATTTGAATTAATTTGTATGGTATTAACATGATCAAGAGATTTGTTTTTTTGTTTAAAATATATATCCACTTTTCTTATTCGTATAGTTGTACATTAAATGAACCAGTATTGAACAGAGAGGGACTTGAGTACTCAATCTTCTGATTGGACAATTCTAAATAAAACAAAATTGACCACAGAGGGACTCGAACCCTCAATCTTCTGATTCGAAGTCAGACGCCTTATCCATTGGGCCATGCGGCCATTGCATTTAAACACTGAAGTCCTCTTTCTATCTAGCCCAATTGCTTTGGAGTTGAATTCATTTTTATCATACATACATTTGTTATTTTTGTTTAAAATGTATGGTATTAACATTATCTAGACACTTGTTTTTTGTTTAAAATTATATATCCACTTTTCTCATTCGTATAGTTGTACATTATATAAAGCAATACTGAAAACAGAGGGACTCGAGTACACAATCTTCTGATTGGACAATACTAAAGAAATCTAAACTCACCACAGAAGGACTCGAACCCTCAGTTTTCTGTTTCGAAGTCAGACGCCTTATACATTGGGCCATGCGGCCATAGTAATGTAATTTACAGTTCGCTTTCTATCCAAACCTAATTTCGTTGGATTTGAATTAGTTTGTATCGTATTAACATTATCAAAACATTGTTTTTTTTATTGAAAACTATTTATCCACTTTTCTTATACGTTTATTTGAACATTAAATAAAGCAATATTGAACACAGAGGGACTCGAGTACTCAGTCTTCTGATTGGACAATTCTAAATAAAACAAAATTGACCACAGAGGGACTCGAACCCTCAATCTTCTGATTCGTAGTCAGACGCCTTATCCATTGGGCCATGCGGCCATAGCGTTGCAACTCTACAGTTCGCTTTCTATCCAACCCAATTCTGTTGGATTTGAATTAATTTGTATCGTAATAACATTATCTAGACACTTGTTTTTTTTTTGAAATTATGTCAATTGCTCAATCTTCTGAATCGCAGTCGGACGCCTTATCCATTGGGCCAAGCGGCCATAGTAATGTAATTTACAGTTCGCTTTCTATCCAAACCTAATTTCGTTGGATTTGAATTAGTTTGTATCGTATTAACATTATCAAGACATTGTTTTTTTTTATTGAAAACTATATATCCACTTTTCTTATTGGTTTATTTGAACATTAAATAAAGCAATATTGAACACAGAGGGACTCGAGTACTCAGTCTTCTGATTGGACAATTCTAAACAAAACAAAATTGACCACAGAGGGACTCGAGAACTCAGTCTTCTGATTGGACAATTCTAAATAAAACAAAATTGACCACAGAGGGACTCGAACCCTCAATCTTATGATTCGTAGTCAGACGCCTTATCCATTGGGCCATGCGGCCATGGCGCTGCAACTCTACAGTTCGCTTTCTATCCAGCCCAATTCTGTTGGATTTGAATTAATTTGTATCGTAATAACATTATCTAGACACTTGTTTTTTTTGTTTGAAATTATATCAATTGCTCAATCTTCTGAATCGCAGTCGGACGCCTTATCCATTGGGCGATAGTAATGTAATTTACAGTTCGGTAAGTTATTGTATATATGTCTGTATGCCTTGCAATGTGTGGGGATATAGCTCAGTGGTAGAGCATTCGACTGCAGATCGAGAGGTCCCTGGTTCAAATCCGGGTGTCCCCTTTATTATTGTCCATTTATTATATCCAACATTTACTTCGAACGTTTTCGATTCGCATAACGTACTGGTGCAAAGTTTTAAACAACTGATTACTCGGTTTGAAAGTATGATTACCTTTATTTTTCTGTACAAATTTAAGCGTTGGCGAACTTAAAACCAAAATCCATTGGGCCACGCACACGCACGAATGCACCGCAGGTAGGTTACTATACCATACGCAACAGAAGTGCAAAGGATTTGAATATTAGTTACCTTGTTAATACAATGTGGTTTAAAATTGGAATTGTACATTAAACAACAACTATGACCAAGACAGGAACTCGAACCATCAATCTTCTGATTCGCAGTGAGACGGCTTATCCATTGGGCCATGCGACAATAGTACTGCAACTCTAGAATTCGCTTTCTATCTAACCCAATTTCGTTGGATTTGAATTAATTTGTATGGTATTAACATGATCAAGAGATTTGTTTTTTGTTTAAAATATATATCCACTTTTCTTATTCGTATACTTGTACATTAAATGAACCAGTATTGAACAGAGAGGGACTTGAGTACTCAATCTTCTGATTGAACAATTCTAAATAAAACAAAATTGACCACAGAGGGACTCGAACCCTCAATCTTCTGATTCGAAGTCAGACGCCTTATCCATTGGGCCATGCGGCCATTGCATTTAAACACTGAAGTCCTCTTTCTATCTAGCCCAATTGCTTTGGAGTTGAATTCATTTTTATCATACATACATTTTTTATTTTTGTTTAAAATGTATGGTATTAACATTATCTAGACACTTGTTTTTTGTTTAAAATTGTATATCCACTTTTCTCATTCGTATAGTTGTACATTATATAAAGCAATACTGAAAACAGAGGGACTCGAGTACACAATCTTCTGATTGGACAATACTAAAGAAATCTAAACTCACCACAGAAGGACTCGAACCCTCAGTTTTCTGTTTCGAAGTCAGACGCCTTATACATTGGGCCATGCGGCCATAGTAATGTAATTTACAGTTCGCTTTCTATCCAAACCTAATTTCGTTGGATTTGAATTAGTTTGTATCGTATTAACATTATCAAAACATTGTTTTTTTATTGAAAACTATTTATCCACTTTTCTTATTCGTTTATTTGAACATTAAATAAAGCAATATTGAACACAGAGGGACTCGAGTACTCAGTCTTCTGATTGGACAATTCTAAATAAAACAAAATTGACCACAGAGGGACTCGAACCCTCAATCTTCTGATTCGTAGTCAGACGCCTTATCCATTGGGCCATGCGGCCATGGCGTTGCAACTCTACAGTTCGCTTTCTATCCAACCCAATTCTGTTGGATTTGATTTAATTTGTATCGTAATAACATTATCTAGACACTTGTTTTTTTTTTGAAATTATGTCAATTGCTCAATCTTCTGAATCGCAGTCGGACGCCTTATCCATTGGGCCAAGCGGCCATAGTAATGTAATTTACAGTTCGCTTTCTATCCAAACCTAATTTCGTTGGATTTGAATTAGTTTGTATCGTATTAACATTATCAAGACATTGTTTTTTTATTGAAAACTATATATCCACTTTTCTTATTGGTTTATTTGAACATTAAATAAAGCAATATTGAACACAGAGGGACTCGAGTACTCAGTCTTCTGATTGGACAATTCTAAACAAAACAAAATTGACCACAGAGGGACTCGAGAACTCAGTCTTCTGATTGGACAATTCTAAATAAAACAAAATTGACCACAGAGGGACTCGAACCCTCAATCTTATGTTTCGTAGTCAGACGCCTTATCCATTGGGCCATGCGGCCATGGCGCTACAACTCTACAGTTCGCTTTCTATCCAACCCAATTCTGTTGGATTTAAATTAATTTGTATCGTAATAACTTTATCTAGACACTTGTTTTTTTTTGTTTGAAATTATATCAATTGCTCAATCTTCTGAATCGCAGTCGGACGCCTTATCCATTGGGCCATAGTAATGTAATTTACAGTTCGGTAAGTTATTGTATATATGTCTGTATACCTTGCAATGTGTGGGGATATAGCTCAGTGGTAGAGCATTCGACTGCAGATCGAGAGGTCCCTGGTTCAAATCCCGGTGTCCCCTTTATTATTGTCCATTTATTATATCCAACATTTACTTCGAACGTTTTCGATTCGCATAACGTACTGGTGCAAAGTTTTAAACAACTGATTACTCGGTTTGAAAGTATGATTACCTTTATTTTTCTGTACAAATTTAAGCGTTGGCGAACTTAAAACCAAAATCCATTGGGCCACGCACACGCACGAATGCACCGCAGGTAGGTTACTATACCATACGCAACAGAAGTGCAAAGGATTTGAATATTAGTTACCTTGTTAATACAATGTGATTTAAAATTGGAATTGTACATTAAACAACAACTATGACCAAGACAGGAACTCGAACCATCAATCTTCTGATTCGCAGTGAGACGGCTTATCTATTGGGCCATGCGACCATAGTACTGCAACTCTAGAATTCGCTTTCTATCTAACCCAATTTCGTTGGATTTGAATTAATTTGTATGGTATTAACATGATCAAGAGATTTGTTTTTTTGTTTAAAATATATATCCACTTTTCTTATTCGTATAGTTGTACATTAAATGAACCAGTATTGAACAGAGAGGGACTTGAGTACTCAATCTTCTGATTGGACAATTCTAAATAAAACAAAATTGACCACAGAGGGACTCGAACCCTCAATCTTCTGATTCGAAGTCAGACGCCTTATCCATTGGGCCATGCGGCCATTGCATTTAAACACTGAAGTCCTCTTTCTATCTAGCCCAATTGCTTTGGAGTTGAATTCATTTTTATCATACATACATTTGTTATTTTTGTTTAAAATGTATGGTATTAACATTATCTAGACACTTGTTTTTTGTTTAAAATTATATCTCCACTTTTCTCATTCGTATAGTTGTACATTATATAAAGCAATACTGAAAACAGAGGGACTCGAGTACACAATCTTCTGATTGGACAATACTAAAGAAATCTAAACTCACCACAGAAGGACTCGAACCCTCAGTTTTCTGTTTCGAAGTCAGACGCCTTATACATTGGGCCATGCGGCCATAGTAATGTAATTTACAGTTCGCTTTCTATCCAAACCTAATTTCGTTGGATTTGAATTAGTTTGTATCGTATTAACATTATCAAAACATTGTTTTTTTTATTGAAAACTATTTATCCACTTTTCTTATTCGTTTATTTGAACATTAAATAAAGCAATATTGAACACAGAGGGACTCGAGTACTCAGTCTTCTGATTGGACAATTCTAAATAAAACAAAATTGACCACAGAGGGACTCGAACCCTCAATCTTCTGATTCGTAGTCAGACGCCTTATCCATTGGGCCATGCGGCCATGGCGTTGCAACTCTACAGTTCGCTTTCTATCCAACCCAATTCTGTTGGATTTGATTTAATTTGTATCGTAATAACATTATCTAGACACTTGTTTTTTTTTTGAAATTATGTCAATTGCTCAATCTTCTGAATCGCAGTCGGACGCCTTATCCATTGGGCCAAGCGGCCATAGTAATGTAATTTACAGTTCGCTTTCTATCCAAACCTAATTTCGTTGGATTTGAATTAGTTTGTATCGTATTAACATTATCAAGACATTGTTTTTTTTATTGAAAACTATATATCCACTTTTCTTATTGGTTTATTTGAACATTAAATAAAGCAATATTGAACACAGAGGGACTCGAGTACTCAGTCTTCTGATTGGACAATTCTAAACAAACAAAATTGACCACAGAGGGACTCGAGAACTCAGTCTTCTGATTGGACAATTCTAAATAAAACAAAATTGACCACAGAGGGACTCGAACCCTCAATCTTATGATTCGTAGTCAGACGCCTTATCCATTGGGCCATGCGGCCATGGCGCTACAACTCTACAGTTCGCTTTCTATCCAACCCAATTCTGTTGGATTTAAATTAATTTGTATCGTAATAACTTTATCTAGACACTTGTTTTTTTTTGTTTGAAATTATATCAATTGCTCAATCTTCTGAATCGCAGTCGGACGCCTTATCCATTGGGCCATAGTAATGTAATTTACAGTTCGGTAAGTTATTGTATATATGTCTGTATACCTTGCAATGTGTGGGGATATAGCTCAGTGGTAGAGCATTCGACTGCAGATCGAGAGGTCCCTGGTTCAAATCCGGGTGTCCCCTTTATTATTGTCCATTTATTATATCCAACATTTACTTCGAACGTTTTCGATTCGCATAACGTACTGGTGCAAAGTTTTTAAACAACTGATTACTCGGTTTGAAAGTATGATTACCTTTATTTTTCTGTACAAATTTAAGCGTTGGCGAACTTAAAACCAAAATCCATTGGGCACGCACACGCACGAATGCACCGCAGGTAGGTTACTATACCATACGCAACAGAAGTGCAAAGGATTTGAATATTAGTTACCTTGTTAATACAATGTGATTTAAAATTGGAATTGTACATTAAACAACAACTATGACCAAGACAGGAACTCGAACCATCAATCTTCTGATTCGCAGTGAGACGGCTTATCTATTGGGCCATGCGACCATAGTACTGCAACTCTAGAATTCGCTTTCTATCTAACCCAATTTCGTTGGATTTGAATTAATTTGTATGGTATTAACATGATCAAGAGATTTGTTTTTTTGTTTAAAATATATATCCACTTTTCTTATTCGTATAGTTGTACATTAAATGAACCAGTATTGAACAGAGAGGGACTTGAGTACTCAATCTTCTGATTGGACAATTCTAAATAAAACAAAATTGACCACAGAGGGACTCGAACCCTCAATCTTCTGATTCGAAGTCAGACGCCTTATCCATTGGGCCATGCGGCCATTGCGTTTAAACACTGAAGTCCTCTTTCTATCTAGCCCAATTGCTTTGGAGTTGAATTCATTTTTATCATACATACATTTGTTATTTTTGTTTAAAATGTATGGTATTAACATTATCTAGACACTTGTTTTTTGTTTAAAATTATATATCCACTTTTCTCATTCGTATAGTTGTACATTATATAAAGCAATACTGAAAACAGAGGGACTCGAGTACACAATCTTCTGATTGGACAATACTAAAGAAATCTAAACTGACCACAGAAGGACTCGAATCCTCAGTTTTCTGTTTCGAAGTCAGACGCCTTATACATTGGGCCATGCGGCCATAGTAATGTAATTTACAGTTCGCTTTCTATCCAAACCTAATTTTGTTGGATTTGAATTAGTTTGTATCGTATTAACATTATCAAAACATTGTTTTTTTTATTGAAAACTATTTATCCACTTTACTTATTCGTTTATTTGAACATTAAATAAAGCAATATTGAACACAGAGGGACTCGAGTACTCAGTCTTCTGATTGGACAATTCTAAATAAAACAAAATTGACCACAGAGGGACTCGAAACCTCAATCTTCTGATTCGTAGTCAGACGCCTTATCCATTGGGCCATGCGGCCATGGCGTTGCAACTCTACAGTTCGCTTTCTATCCAACCCAATTCTGTTGGATTTGAATTAATTTGTATCGTAATAACATTATCTAGACACTTGTTTGTTTTTTTTTTGAAATTATGTCAATTGCTCAATCTTCTGAATCGCAGTCGGACGCCTTATCCATTGGGCCAAGCGGCCATAGTAATGTAATTTACAGTTCGCTTTCTATCCAAACCTAATTTCGTTGGATTTGAATTAGTTTGTATCGTATTAACATAATCAAGACATTGTTTTTTTTTATTGAAAACTATATATCCACTTTTCTTATTCGTTTATTTGAACATTAAATAAAGCAATATTGAACACAGAGGGACTCGAGTACTCAGTCTTCTGATTGGACAATTCTAAACAAAACAAAATTGACCACAGAGGGACTCGAGAACTCAGTCTTCTGATTGGACAATTCTAAATAAAACAAAATTGACCACAGAGGGACTCGAACCCTCAATCTTATGATTCGTAGTCAGACGCCTTATCCATTGGGCCATGCGGCCATGGCGCTGCAACTCTACAGTTCGCTTTCTATCCAACCCAATTCTGTTGGATTTGAATTAATTTGTATCGTAATAACATTATCTAGACACTTGTTTTTTTTGTTTGAAATTATATCAATTGCTCAATCTTCTAAACCGCAGTCGGACGCCTTATCCATTGGGCCATAGTAATGTAATTTACAGTTCGGTAAGTTATTGTATATATGTCTGTATACCTTGCAATGTGTGGGGATATAGCTCAGTGGTAGAGCATTCGACTGCAGATCTAGAGGTCTCTGGTTCAAATCCGGGTGTCCCCTTTATTATTGTCCATTTATTATATCCAACATTTACTTCGAACGTTTTCGATTCGCATAACGTACTGGTGCAAAGTTTTAAACAACTGATTACTCGGTTTGAAAGTATGATTACCTTTATTTTTCTGTACAAATTTAAGCGTTGGCGAACTTA